>NC_134835.1:60642768-61242768 GCF_004210375.1 Tachypleus tridentatus
TAAAGATTATACTTTGATGAACCACTAGCTAATACTTTTTTTAGTAAGTCAATTTGGTAGTGGAAGAGTATTAGAAAACTGGAAGTTTGGATGTTAGTCTAATATTTAAAGAAGGTGATAAACATTTCCCAGGCAATCATAGGCGGATTATTCTTGATGATGAGAAACCCCACTTAAAGTAAAAATGTGTCTCAGGACAGCTGGTATGAAGATTAACCTGAAAATGACCTTAAGAAGGTTGTAACATTCTTCTCTGCTTTATTAGTAAAAGTGTTAATATCCATACCAGCCATCCTGAGATATGTAGGCCAGTTAATCTTAGATCAGTAGTTGGAAAGTGTTTGGAGTGTGTAATTAAAGATGCATTACAAATTCACTTAAAAGCAGATTAACATAATATGAAAGAGCCAGCATACTTTCAGCAAGGGAAAGTCTAGGTTAACAAATATTGTGACATTCTTTGTGGATGTCACTGAAAGAGTTAATTAAGGAAATACACATGGATTTGGTTTACCTTGATTTTCAGGAAGTATCTGATGATAAGATGCCTTACAAAACACTCGCTACAAAACTAAATATGTGGTTCTGGGAGGAATGTTGTTAAATTGGATAGAAAACAGTAATAAATGGAATTAGATCTGACTGGGTCATACAAACAAAATAGTGTGTCTCAGGGCTCTTTACTGAGTTATCTGCTATTTGAGACTTGTATTAATGATATTTATTCTGGAATGAGTAATGAAATTTTGAAGTTTGAAAATGACATGAAGGTTTTTGGGGTTGTTAACTGCATCAGAGATGCTGCAGACTTACTAGGAGATTTAGATCATTTAATGTATTGGGCCAATACATGGCAGATGTTCACACGTCCAAAATGTAATGTGTGTGGGTTTTCTCAATTCAAATTATTTTTAAAACTTAAATACGAATATATTAAATACCGCATGTAAAAAAAAACATCATGATGTTGTGATAGAAAGATTCACTTAAGTCATCTAAGCAGTGTATTGTAGCTAGCAATATGGTTAATTGGATTTGGAGTAGTATATATAGAAATACTGAATACAAGACAAGAGGTATTATTGTTTCACTGTATAGATCATTTTCAAGGTCAAATTTAGAGTACTTTATACAGTTTTGATATCTCTTCCTCAAGAAGGATATTGAATTGTAAGAGAAGATTCTGAGGAAACACTAACATGAAACATGGGATGGCTGGATTGTCCTATGAGGACAGATTAAAAATATCTAAACTTGAATTCTCTAGAGAGGAAAACTTCAGAGGGGACTTGATTAAGTGCTTGAGTTTATTAAGGGTATTGATAATATTTATCATTCAAACTTTTTCATGTCTAGCAGTGACAACAGTAGAACAAGGGAGCATAAATTGAAACTTTGTTAGAGTTGGAATTATTTAAAATTTAGATAGGATTACTTTTTAAACTGAGTTTAAGAAAAGATTGAATGAATACATGAGTTGTAAGGGGTGAACATATTTGGGAGTTGGAAGGGACATCCTTGATGAAATAATAAGTTCCTTTTGTCCATTTAAAATTTTTATAAAATGTATAGCTCACCAGCTGACACCCAATGGAGAATAGAATTCTTATAGTACAGGTGAAGATTAGGAATGCTGGAAGGAAAACGAAAACGAAAAAGAAAAGACTTATCCAGTCAAAGGCAAAAGAATGTGTGTATAGTTGAAATGGTAGGAAGATCATGTGTGAGATCATGAAGATGATGAATGACCAAAGTACTAGGAGTAGTTCACATTCCAGCCTTTAACAATCTCCTTTAAAGGACAGTGAAGGCATGCAACAACAGACATAGTAATGGCATGAATGTGATGGGATGTTGTGGATGATATGGCAACCTATCAGAGATAAGTTCAAACAGAAGTTGATGAACCAAACCAGTATGCATAAAAGGAAAAGGCCATTGAAAATGGAATGGTTCCAGGGAATAAAAAGGTTGGGATTGTGAACCCAAAGGGACAGATACATGCCATATATCATCTTAAGGAATGAATCAGACAAAGAAGTTGATCAGGACTGGAATGGGAATTTAGGTTAGAAATGGAAGGTTAAGAAAAGGTGAGAGAGAGTAAAAAACAATTAAAAATTTTGGCATAGGTCTTAGAGAAGAAGGACCAGTTTGGATAAAGAATGACGTAAGAGGGATGATGTAATGAGTGGGTAACATTAATGACATAAGTAGCTGAACTATGACTGCAATTGAAGTAGAGAAGTCTTTATTTAACTACTGGGTGAATAATAGGAAAGGTGGGAAGTGCAAAACAATGAGAAAGAGACAAATTTCAAAAGATATGTTATCTGTGGTAATAGACATGGACAGAGGCTTGATGAATCAGGAAAGGAAAAACGTAACACATTCAACCAGAGACTGGGCTGAGACAATGGAACTGACTGAAAGCCATACACGTAGGTAGGAATTGTTGACACCCACAAAATGAGAGGCCACTCCATGAGAAGAAACTTGGGAGAATATAATAAATTTAACACCAAATTTAGGGAGCCAGGAAAATGAAAAGTTACAATCATAATGTGGTGACCATGAGCACAGATACCTGGAATTGGTACCACTGGCCTTATGGTATAAGTGACCACTTTCAAGATGTTGTAATGCACCATAACAACGACCATCCCAGCAGAAGAGAGAAAAGTGGGACAAAGCTTAAGAACCTCAGTAAAGGTGGTATGGAGTGACCACTCCATGGTAGACCAGAGATTGGAAGATGATGGATGTAAATTATTCATTCCAAACGTGAAGATGAAGGAGGAAGCTAAACTTTACTGAGGTTGAAAAGAAGAACTCATGAATGAGGTATTGAGAAGGGTAAGAAGAGACTTCTCTCCATCATTAGGAATCCTATTTAATAGTGCATCTTGTTAGAGCAGAGTAGTGTGGTCTCTTCAAATGGATGGAAGCAAGCGGAGCCAATAATCCACAGAATGAAGTGTGCAAAGACTCAGAGTCAGAAAAAAGTTCGTACCTCCACACAACTTAGAGCCAAGGTTAGTCTGAATGGTAGGGTCTTGAATTTGAGAATTGGACTTAAAGTTGCAAACAGCTATCAGTAAAGTGGACACTATGGGGCAGAACAATAAAGTGTAGATTACTGGGATTAAATTAGGTTTCTAGGTATCACAAACGTTGAAGTAGCCAAAATCAAGTTTAGTCATGGGAAATAAATGAATACATTACAAGTCAAAAGATTTTAAGTCCCACTGATGAAAATTAGGATAATAAGATATACAGTTAACAATGATGAAAAACAATCGGACAGAATAAATAGAATATTACAAGTAGTAAAAGCTGTGTAATGGAGAAACTATTAAATCATACTCAGTTAACAAAATACTGATAAATATCTTATGGGCAAACAATCTAATTGTATCTAGTCCACAAAGTATGGAATAATAAAGAATGTGCAAATTGACCAGAATTACTAAAAAAAACACATTAACAATTAATGTCTAACTTAACAGATATCTAAATTAAGAAGGACAATGAAGGGCACATATTAAGTCCTGCACTTCTAAAAAATTAGGATTATAATAGTAATAGTAATGAACATCCAAGACAATTAAGTTTACCCAGAAAAAAACAAAGTACCAATCAGTAACTAACTTTCAATTCATCTGAAGTAACTCAGATGACAGAGGACATAAATATCTAACTTACCAAAGTATGAGCACTGATGACAGGAAATATATAATTTTCTCATGTTTGAATAAGGACAAAGCTATAAGCAGGGCATCTTAACTGTGGATATATCAACTCTGTATATGTTGAGAAACTTACTAAAGATCTCCTGGGAGAACTGGAAATAACAGGAAGAAAGGAGGGAAAGAACAATTCTCCACCAAAGTGAATGAAATGACACTGGTGAAAGAAGTCAGAAAAACTGTCCAAATTTATTTATCACTGGTTGTATTGTTCCTTTGAACAGTGATATGTTGGAGAAAGAAATGATCACTAGCTGTGCATGTGGATCTAAAGCCCAATGAATTTACATCTGTACCTCCTCTGCTGATAAATCTGAAACCAATTCCAAGGAAGTCATGCCAATAGCGTTTTATAACTGTAACAAATATCTCTGTGTTAATACATTAATCTAAAATTCATCCACAAGTGAAGCCAAAAATAAAATACAACTGAGCACGCAGGTGCTTATTTTCGTACATGAGCGAGCATGCGCATAAATTAATGGATGCTTATTTTGATACATGTGCTTGCAGATGATTATTTTCATATATATGTGCGTGCAGGTGCGTATATTCATACGTTACCTCCATGGTATTTAATTTCGTAAATGGGCGCACGGGTGCTGATTTTGGTACATGATCGCGCAGTTGATCATTTTGGTAAATGCGCGAGCCAATGCTTATTTCATTACATGTGCGCTAGTAGGTAAATTGATATATACGCGTCCATTTCCATTCATTGATAGATGCGCACGCACATGCTTATTTCCCTACATGAGCGTGAAGGTGCTGATTTTGTGCATAAATTTGTACACTGACACGAAAAAGCTTATTTTCGTACATGTGCTTGTATGTGTACAAATTGGAAGATCAGCTCGTAGGTTCTTTTCGTACTTGCCCGCGCAGGTGTTTATTTTGATAGATGCACACGCAGGTTTTTGATATTCCTACATGTGCGCGCATGTGCATAAATTGAAAGATGCGCGGCCAAGTGCTTATTTGGGTACATACAAACGTAGGTATACGCAGATGCTTCTTTTTGCTAGATGCACTCGAAGGTGCTTATTTTGATATATGCGCCAAGAGGTCTCATATTCGTACATGGGTACGCAGGTGCTTATTTTGATACATATACGAGCGTGCAGGTGCTTATTTTAGTACATGCGCACAAAAGTGCTTATTTTGGAAAATGCTCACGCAGATACTTATTTTGGTACATGGGCGTGCAGGTTCTAAATTTTCCTACATGTAAGCGCATGTGCATAAATTGACAGATGGACGCAAAGGAGCTTATTTTGGTACATGCGCATCAAGGATCTTTTTTTCGTTATCAGCGCGCATGTACTTATATTGGTAAATGCGAGCACAGGTGTTTATGTTTGTACATCCCGCGCGTATTGCTGAATTTTAAAACATGCACCTTCAAGTGCTTATTTTCGTGGATGTGTGTTCAGGGCTTATTTTGATACATGCGCGTGCTATTACGTAAATTGCTAGATGCGCGTGCACTTAATTATTTTGATACATGGTGGCGTAGATGCTTATTTTGATACATGCGCGCGCAAGAGCTTTTTTTCGTTTTGAGGTTTTGCGTGTGACGTCACTCTTGACCTAGTTACTGCTGACCGCCATAATGGGTGGCACGCTCGGCGTGTTTATATTTCAACACAAGGGTGATTCATAGTCAAAAGTGCGCGATGGTACACTCGTGTTGTGCATTTAACTGTTCAAATCGACGTGGACAGGCGGAAAATGTGTCATACTACAGATTTCCTAAAGATCCCGACCGAAGAAGACGATGGATTGCAGCTGTCAATAGGAAAACTGGACACCCACAGAGCACACCAGACTTTGTAGTAAACATTTTGTGTCAGGTATCTATAATTCATCTATAGCCAGGCTGAATAAATTGAAACTTACACGCATGATATATGTGTAGCAGAACACACTGCAGCACCAGTCAAAGAAATTTTTTGCACACTTTTCTTTTACTTTTAAATAACTCAACAGTAAATTTACTGAAGGAACAATATCATTCATGATGAATAGGTTATATAGCCATTTGCACATTAAGACAAAATGTTAATATCTCATAAAGGACCAATTTAAGTGATTCATCAGAAAACCACAACTGGCACAAGATTAAAAAGTGTGCAAATAATTACTTTGTTGGCTGTACATTCAGTTGTTAAACAATGTTCAGCATATTCAGTTATATATATATATATATTCAGTTAAAAGTGTACAGTGTATCTGTAATATATATAAATATTATCTGATGATGCCTGTAGATCTATATCTTAACTAAATTATTGTACTCTGTTTCAGGGACGAAGAGTGATGATCCCCTATCACCTGACTATGTTCCTTCCATATTTCATTTTACACGTTCTCCCCTGAAGAGAAGGAAAGCTGCTGAATTGTGTGAATATGAAAACAGGAAAGAAGTGACCAAAAGGAGAAAAGAACAACAAAAGAGACATGAAGCTGCTGCTGGGCTGCTTGATCTTGCTTTCATAGAATCTGCTGGCACTGCTGCCACTGATAGCAGCTGTACTGATTCTGCTGATGAACTTGAAGCTACATGTGATAATTTTGACATGTGTACATCACAATATACAACTGAGACATGTATGCAGACGGAAATATCATTCACAGACTTAGTTAGACTTGAATCTGAATGCCAACAGTTGCGGAATGAAGTCCTCCACAATAAAAGTATAGCAAAAGCGAACTGTTTCGAAGATGCTACTTTTGCAAATGACGACGAGAAAGTCAAATACTGTACAGGTCTGCCGTCATATGCAGTGATGATGATCATATTCAACCAAATTTAGATATTTCCGAGATACACCAAATGTAATATTTGGCAGATCTACTCTGGCAACAGCCTGACTCTGAGCAACGTTGTCTTGACTGGATATTACTGGCGTAAATACACGTGGCGGGAGCATATACGGGTCTCCTACACCCAGTTCCTTCACTTTTCCTCATACCTGGCCTTTTCAGCACCCGTCAGGTGTGCTACAAGTGATGAAAGCCAGCGGCAGCCATTTACATGTGAATAGTACTGAATACAGCAGTTGTTAACTCGTTCAGTCATGAGGGACACTTGCCACCCAATATGGCGGTATGTTTACAAACCTCGTTGTGGTCACGTGATACTAATAGGTTCACGCAAAACCTCTATATGCGTTTGCATGTGTATAAATTGGTAGATGCGCGCGCAGTGGCTTATTTTGGTGGATTGAGATCATGGAAATTGGTGGTTAAGGAGATGTCAAAATTTTCTTCAAATCTTAGGTATGACGTATGGAAGTATTGTCGTCTTCGGAGTAGCTGTATATCACAAATCATACTGAGATATTTATTCTAAAGGAACGAAAAGTTCATCGTATGTCAGGAAAATATGCCTCAAATCGTGAATCCACCACCATAGACTTGAATATTTAGGACACATAAGAGGGACGATTTATTTTCGTGGATCTTTCTTAATCTGTCTTCTTCTACCTATGTAAATAAACAAAAAAATGATCTACACTTTTGGATCATGGGTGTGTTATAAGAGTAAGGTCAAATTTCATTCTTTAGTCAAACAATAGTAAACTACAATTGGCAGTGTATACTGTTGATTGACTGCTGTCATTATAGTATTTTCGTTCAAAGTTAAGGAATTTACAGAGCAAATAGCTCTTGAATCGTTTTGTTAGACTATTCAAAAGAAAGGAAATCAACAATAAATCAGATTAGGTCAACATGTTTCCTTGGGTGTTTGGATTGCTTGCTTTTGGCTTGATCTGACGAAAATATATTGAAGTATGTATTGGCATTAAGAACTTTGATTCAACAGTCCGAATGGTTTTTAGAACAATATTATTGTAACTTTATTTCTGACAAAAGTTGTATTTCGTGTAACTTCCTGAGAATTGGAATGCCAGAAGATTCGTATACACATGCAGTATGAAGGAATATTAATTGTAGTTTGTTTATAATTAGAAAACAACAGACCAGATAATGGTTTCAGAGGAAGGGTAAAATTATAATATGAAAAATTCAGTGCTTTTACATTACAGCAACAAGATAATTTCAAATTTCAGTCCTTTACATTGCAGCAATAAGATACTTTCACCACATGAATCACATTCTAAATACTATTATTTCGAAATTTTTTATATAAAGTAAAAAAATGTTAACCCTAGTTACAACACAAATTCACGTGTTCTTTTAATTTGATATTGCATTAGAACCCTTGTATAAGACACCAACATTGTAAATAAAACTGAAGAGAATTACATACCTCACCGTCAAAAGCGGATTGAAAAACGTTTGATTTATAAAATTCACATTAACCTGTTACTTTGTTGTATAAAAAGCGTACAGAATCATATGTATAAAACTATTTCACATTGCTTATTAATATACTGCAGACAATAAATTATTATTTGTTTTCTTAAAATCAGATACACGCTCATCTATGTTACGTGGCAGGAGAAAAACTCCATTCACAAACAATCGAAGAATCAGAATATCTTGTTGCAAAATCAGCAGTTACTAAAACATGTAGCAAATTAATCCTTGTATATCTATATCTTTTGAATGAAAGAAAAAATCACTGTCCTTACTCCAAGCATCCACACGTGAAAATAGTAAAGAAAACAAAATCTGAAACAAGCATGCGCGCACATGTATCAAAATCAACACTTGTGGGAGCATGTACCAATTTTCGCAAATGCGCACGCTTCTACGAAAATCAACACTTGCGCGAGCATATACCTATTTTCGCACCTGTTCGCGCATCTACAAAATAAGGTTTGTTTGTTTCTTTGAATTTCGCACAAAGCAACTCGAGGGCTATCTGTGCTAGCCGTCCCTAATTTAGCAGTATAAGACTAGAGGGAATGCAGCTAGTCATCACCACCCACGGCCAACTCTTGGGCTACTCCTTTACCAACGAAAAGTGGGATTGACCGTCACATTATAACGCCCCCACGGCTGGGAGGGCGAGCATGTTTAGCGCGAACCCGCGACCCTCAGATTACGAAGCGCACGCCTTAACGCGCTAAACCATGCCAGGCCCAAAAATAAGGACTTGTGCGGGCTTGTACTATTTATAGCATTTGTGTGCGCATGTAACAATTTATGCCCCTGCGCGCACTTGTACGAAAATCAGCACTTGCGCGTGCATATACCAATTTATGTACCTGCGCGCGCATGTGTAATAAAAGTACCTTCGCGCTCTTCTATGACAATCAACACTTGCGCGAGCATGTACCAAATTACCCAGTTGGGTTTAGACGTTCGACTCGTGATCTGTGGGTCGCGAGTTCGTATTCTCGTCACAACAAACATGCTCGCCCTTTCAGCCATGGGACGTTATAACGTTACGATCAATCCCTCTATTCTTTGGTGAAAGAGTAGCCCAAGAGTTGGCGGTGAGTAGTGATGACTTGTGCTTTCCCTCTTGTCTTACACTGCTAAATTAGGGACGGCTAGCGCAGTTAGCCCTGATATAGCTTTGCGTGAAATTACACGCAATAACAATAAGAGGAAAGGAAGTAAAACTAACAATAAAATCTACAAAAGACAAGACACCAGGAGAGGATGACATACAAGCCATTCTCGTTTTTGAAAAGGCGTTCAGGGACCGTGTGAACACATAACAGCAATCATTAACTTACCACTCAGTTCTGGATACATCCCGGTTTTTTGGAAGCAAGGAATAGTCTTTGTGTTCCATAAAAAAGGAAAACCAGCAAGTAAACCAAACAATTACTCCCCAATCAGCCTGGCCAGCTGTGTAGGAAAAATTCTCGAAAGAATAAACAGTGATAGACTCTCAAATTGTTCAGAAATAACTTGAAAATTACCAGAATTAAAATGAATTTAGAAAATATAGAGACAGACCACAGATCACCTGGCTATCTCACTTCCTGGAAGATAGTTGTATGATTGATTTAGTGCTTTATGGCACAAAACAGCTAGGCTATCTGCGCCAAACATCCGGTAAAAAGGTAAAAATAAATTAAATGTAGTAAAATATAGAAAAAGAAATTAAGATAAAACAAAACATCATTGAAAAACAGAAAAAGCATAAAACCAACGTTGACACCTAGTTTACAATGGTAAGAGAGAAAGCAGAGTAAAATAAATTGTAAAGTACTTACTCAAGCACATTGGTAATGATCATAACCCGACAGGAAGACTAACAGGTAAGTTCAAAAACCACCGTCAGTCACCTGAAGTTGGCCTTTTCAGTCCTGGTTCCGGGTTATGTGTCATTATGGCCAGTACCAAAGGGTAAAGTAATAAAAGTTTAAAAGACATGCAGCAAAAGTGGAATAACAACTCGCCAGGACGACAAACGGATAGTTCAAACAGCAGCGTTTGTCACCTGAAGTTGGCCCTTCCAGTCCTGGTGTCGAGTTATTTAATGTTCTGGCCATTTTCCAATGTCAAATTGAACTGGAGAGAATGAAACTGTAAAAAAGGAGCCACAATTAAAAAGGTGTAATAAATAAATATGCAACACTTAAATGAGATTAAAAAGATTAATGGCCATTAAAAAACGAAAAGCTTCATCAAGGTGGACAGTGTCACCCTAACCAATAACATTGTTCAATGTTACAGATACACCCTGGGAAAAAAAAACATATTTAAAATATTGCCGTCGTTGAAAAGTGTAACGATGGCAAGAAAGTAAAATGTGGCTGATAGTGATTTGAGTGTTACACAAACTACACATTGGTGCATCAGTTCCAGATAAAAGAAAACGATGAGTTAAAAAACTTTGAACAATGCATAGTCTAGTCAGAACAACTTCCTCTTTCCGAACCTAACGGAAGCTAGATGGCCAAAGCCCAATATAAGGTTTCATTTGAAAAAGCTTGTCGCGTTGTTCACTCCAAGTGGACTGCCAGCTGGTACGGAGCCGAGCCTTGAATACAAGACCATAGTCCATATACGGAATAGGTACAGTGGTGATAGTGCCGGAGCAGATAGATTTAGCTGCCGTGTCTGCAAGCTCGTTCCCACGAATACCAACATGGCCTGGTATCCAGTTAATGGGAAACTGGCCAGTCGGTTTTGAATATCAGCGAGAACAAGGTGTGAGCCAACGTGTTGCGATTCCAGGGCCAGTATAGAACTAAGCGAGTCAGTATAAATAGTGCAGTTGGAGTACTGGTCAACTTCAATATGATCCAGGGCAAGAGATTATGGCATACAGTTCAGCAGTGAACACAGAAGCTGTAGAGGGGAGTTTGCGCACAACCGCCGACCCGCAGCAAACTATAGCAGAGCCCACTGAATTACCTGATTTCGAAGCATATGTATAAATGGAAACGGAATGATTGTTTGAAAGATGTTCATAAAATAAAAGATGGTACTTCCAATCTGGAGTATCTGCTTTTTTCAGATGACTGAAAGAAAGGTCACATTTGGGGACTGTAATAAGCCATGGTGGGATGGGCTGACCCGTGAAATCTGCAATGTTATTGAAGGACAGACCCAATTCATCTAATTGCGCCTGGATGCGAAGGTCAAACGGAGCAATGGCAGATCGTCTGTTCTGAAAAAGTACGGCCCACTGAGAAAGGAAAACACATCCGCAGGTGGGATGCTTTGGTAAGGAACGAAGTTTTGAATAATATAGTAAAGACAGTTGCAAACGGCGAAGATGCAGAGAAGGTTCATGAGATTCAACGTATAAGCTTTGAACTGGAGAGGTGCAGAAAGCCTCAGTGCAGAGTCGAAGTCCTTGGTGATGAATGGGGACCAGCATCTTTAAGGCCGAGGGTCTGGCAGAGCCATAGACCATTGATCCATAGTCGAGTTTTGATCGAATAAAAACACGATATACCTTTAACATAGAACATAAATCTGCTCCCCAACTGGTAGTAGAGAGGACACGGAGGATGCTCAATGCTCTTGTGCATTTGACCCGCAGCTGCTTTAAGTGTGGCATAAAGGTTAGCTTACAGTCAAAGATAAGCCCCAAGAATTTGGTCTCAGGGACCACTGGCAGCGAAACTTCACCGATATGAAGTTCAGGATCAGGGTGAATTCCCCGTTGGCGGCAAAGTGCATGCAAACGGTTTTAGAGAGAGAAAATTAAAACCATTCGCCATAGTCCACTTCAGTACACTATTGAGGGCAGTTTGTAGTTGCCGCTCAATATATCTCATGTTCGACGACTGACATGAGATGTGAAAGTCGTCAACATACAACCCATTCGCAATAGTGAGAGGAAATTGTTCAGTGATGGCATTTATCTTTATACTGAAAATTATGGCACTCAAAACACAGCCCTGAGGGACTCCAAGTTCCTGTACAAAAAAACGGGAGAGTGTCGAACCCACACAACTTGGAATCTTCTGTCCACTAAAATTTTTTTAATAAACATGGGTAAATAGCCACGTAACCCATATGTATGGAGGTCTCGCAAAACGCCATACCACCATATTGTGCCATAAGCCTTCTCAATGTCACAGAATATTGATACAATATGTTGGCGTTTGAGAAAGGCTTCTCTGATTGATGTTTCAACACGAATTAGGTGGTCTGTGGTGGAGTGCTGTCGTCGGAACCCACACTGGGTGGGCGAGAGAAGGTTGTTTGATTCGAGAAACCAAACAAGACGAGCATTAACTATCCTTTCTAAGGTCTTACAGAGACAGCTCGTCAAAGCAATTGGACGGTAGTTTGAAGGTATCTTGGGATCTATCCCTGGCTTAGAAAAAGGTAAAATAATAGCCTGGCGCCAGGCATCAGGAGAAACATTCTCCTACCAGATCTGGTTAAAGACAATTGGAAGGACATCAAGAGAAGCAGGAGATAGATGGTGCAGCATGTCATAGTGTACATCATCAGGTCCAACAGATGTACTGCCAGACTGATGAAGGGCCATTTTCAGTTCCATCAGTGTAAAGGGACAATTATAGTCAAAAAGACAGTCAGTTCGAAAGGAAAGAAGTGAACGCTCTGCCCGAGTCTTGATGGCCAAGAAGGTGGAGGAACAAGCAGAAGTGCTAGTGCTAGATACCCGGCAAAGATTTCACCTAGAGCAATGCTCCGGACATCAGCCACCTCCTGACCTTCAGAAAGTGAAATCGAGAGGGGGACAGAATTGTAGTGCCCACTGACCTTTCGAATCCTGTCCCATATGACCTTGGAACTGGTGGTAAAAGATATGCTAGTTGTGAACTTAATCCAAGATTCCTTCTGGCTTTGACGTCTTACCCACCTAGCATGTGCACGGGCCTGTTGAAAAGCGATGCGGTTCGAAAGTGTGGAATATCTATGAAAAGTACCCCAGGCTCGTTTATGAGCCTTCCGTGCTTTGTGGCAAGCAGGATTCCACCACGGACGAGGATATTGTGGAAAACGTGTCGAGGTTTTATGAATACACTGAGCAGCTGCTTGTATAATACAGCCAGTTACTGCTGCTACAGTCTATTTATGGCTGATTCACGATGGCATGATCAAGTTCTGCGAGTGCAGTGAAAGTGGACCAGTCTGCCTGATCCAGCTTCCACCGGGGCACGTGGGTAGGGTGGCATCGGCCTCGGCCAGTCTCTCTCAAAAGTATAGGGAAATGATTACTGCCTAGTGGATTATTGTCAACCATCCATAAAAAATGGGAGAATAATGAAGGGGAGCAAATTGAGAGATCAATAGCGGTAAATAACTGACTAGGTGCATGAAATTAAGTGGAAGAACCAGTATTGAAAAGAGAAAGATTGTGATCAGAGAGCATACGCTCTACAGAGCGACCCCTCCCATCAATAACAGCACTTTCCCAGAGGGATGATGTTTATTAAAGTCCCCCCAGGATTAGAAATGAAGACGGTAACTGTTCAACGAGAGCAACAAGGTATGATTGATCATATGTCTCTCCAGGGGACAGGTAGAGAGACAAACAGTGATGGTATGGCCCAAGGAAACACGGATGGCTACGGCCTCCAAGGGTGTGTTGAGTGACAAAGACAGGGTGGACACATGCTAGTCAACCAATAATGCCACCTCTCCATGTACTCGTCCATCACACAGCCTGTCATTTCTGTACAGAGAAAACTGCCGAATGGTGACTGTATCAGCAGGTTTTAGAAATGTTTCTTGTAAAGAGAGACATACAGGATTGTAGGAAGCAATCAGTGTTTTGATATCATCCAGATTAGAACGAAAACCTCGACAATTCCATTGTATCAAGGTGGCCATTTTATTTACGTGCAGGTGAATTGGGCGAACGAATGATTGTTTTGCCTCTTGGGGTGGGAGAAAAAGATGTATCAGAAGAAATGCCTGTATTTGAAACTGAAGGATATGTATCTTGAAGTTTGTTGTAATGTATGGGAGAAACAGAGATGGGTGTGAAAGTCGATTCATCAACCTTTTTAACCATGCAGGTCAAAAGGCTTTTCATTTTTCTGAAAACGATTCTCTTGGAGGCACAGAGATATCTGTCTGCACTCCCACTGTAGTTGTGGAACGAAGTGCAGCAGCATATGTCCGAGATGGAGTGGCGGGCAGCAATTTCCGAGCCTCAGGATAACTAATGTTATGAGTCGTTTTCAAACGCTGCACCTCTTTTTCCTCCAACCATTTTGGGCAAGAACGACAATAGGAAGGGTGAGAACCATTGCAGTTGACGCAATGTGGGTCCATGTCACCTTTATAGGCATCGTGGTCCTTGCCACCACAACGAGCACATGTCAGGGAACCACGATATGATGTCTTTCAGTGGCCGAACCTCTAACACTGGAAACATCGGAGAGGGTTTGGAATGTATGGCCGTACTCTGAAAATTAGATAACCTGCCTTGATGGTGGCAGGTGCACGTGATGATGTAAATGTCAAAGCAAAGGTATTTGTTGGCAGTGTAACTCCATCTTTGCGAGTGGAAATGCGCCTCACTGCAGAAACTCCTTGAGTGGAGAGACCAGTGAGAATATCTGACTCGGGTATGTTCTTCAAATCCCTCTCAACAATAACTCCTCGTGATGAATTCAAGGTAGCATGAGGGGTAACCTCAATAGGTATATCCCCAATTGCTGTTGAATTCAAGAGGAGTTTACTGTGGTGGGTTGTGGATGTTTCAACTAATATATCTCCAGATCGAAACTTCTTTACTGACTTTGGAGAGCCAGCAAGACCCTTTAGTCCCTTCTGAATAAAAGGGGACAATTGCCCTAAAGGTTTTTCTGTAAGAGAATGTAATATCAGAAAATGAGGTACGTGTGTTACAGATGTTGAAGAGTTCTGCTCAGAGTCGTCATGACGTGGTCGCTATTTTATATAAATTTTTTGAAAGAGGATCCAGAAGAAAAAAGAAAAATTTTGGTACCCACTGACCCCACACACCATAGAGCCCCAGAGGAGACGCACTACAATGTGGAGCACTATACCCAAACACCAGCATCAGGCACAATGTCCACAACACCCGTTGAGAACTTCCAACACTGGTACTTGGTTGACTCTAGCCCAAGTGGACCAGCCGATTGACCCAAGGAGGGCCACCCAAAGGCCGGCCGTCTACAGGCCAAAGTAGTATGTTAGGGTTGGACCTCTCAACCACCAGGATCCTCTTCTCCCTTTCACGGTTCGCCACGCAGGGAAACACGTGAGTGGATGTTTAGGTCCCAGAGAAGGTATCCAGACAGAACAGAACCTTCCCTGGGAGGTCCCCTCACCACGTACAGGAATCCTCACCGAGGAGTCCTGGAAAAGAGAAGTTGGAAAATGAATGTCAGGGGAACCTTATATATGTAAAAAACGGCTCGTTTGGGTTGAGAATATATTTTACGCAGAGGAGCGAACAACGTTTCGACCTTTAGTCATTCTTTGTGAACCTAACGATGCCGTTTTAACATATATTTCCTTAAATATGCCCTTAAAACACCCAAACTTGGAGTATGCATCACAATTCGCGGACGATATTGTGGTCTGAAAAGTGCTCCCACCCCATCCGTAACAGCGACAAATCTACAACTGTTGTTAGATAATATAGAAGAACACTGTCAGAAATATTGTGTTAAACCAAACTTACCAAAAATCAATTAGTTACATTCACAAACAAAACATAAAAGAGATCCTTCCAAATTACACACGAGCGAAACACTTCTCCAGACCACAACAAACCTGTTAGATTTAACCTTCAATACGAAATTAACGTGGATGAAACATGCAAATAACATATTTAAAAAAAAACTAGAGACGCACAAGTTATGCAAATAGTCTAATCTGCAAAAACCAAGGAACCTCACCAGACAACACAATAAAAATCTACAAAACATATATACTATCGAATATGCATTTCCAGTATGGTTAAGCATAGGACTGAAACACATAAATAAAATACAATCAACACAAAACTTAATAATTACTGCAGCACACAAAGTCTCTTGTGGTACATTGTGAAAATTTATGTACAAATATACAAACCACAGCCAACAAACTCTTCCATAGTTCTCTAAATTACTTTTTAAAAAATTGACAAAAAAAAAACGATCTACACTGTGAACTTGATCATGACCATAAAAATTATGAAAGTAGACCAAAGTATTAAAGTTAAAAATACATTTTATAATCTAAAAATTTTCAAATTTCCTTTGTGTAGCCTGCAAAATCTCCTAATTAAACACCACTCGTTTTTAAACATTCCACACCAAAATTGTGAAACAATCACAGCTATAATACACTTTTTGTTCTGCTTCTACAATAAGAAAATGTGAGATTGTGTGATTATTACACATTTAGTTAATAAACTATAAAAATTCAGAATGACTATTTCAGTCACATGTAATCTAAAATTACACACGAATGGTTTACTTTTTTTTTTTTTCAAATTCAAGTGCTTCACTCACATCCTGCTTCCTTCCAACCAACACTTAATTTAAGCACTTTATGTATATGTATGCTTTTTATGTTTGATTTCCTTTATTTTTCCATGGATTTACTTATATGTACACACACACACACACATACTGTTGTTCAGCTTTTTTAACGCGCCTTGCAAGTTTATAAGTCTTTAATCGTTTATGAGTTAACGTTCGTTGTTTTCCCGTGTAAATATAAATAAGCTATTCTACTTTTAAAATTATTATTTTTCACTGCCTTTTTTTCAATATCTATGCATATGTACATAATACACATGGTTAAATTCTTGTATTTTAAAATAAGTTCCTTTTTTTGTTAAATGTTTTTGTTTGTTTGTTTTGGAATTTCGCACAAAGCTACTCGAGGGCTATCTGTGCTAGCCGTCCCTAATTTAGCAGTGTAAGACTAGAGGGAAGGCAGCTAGTCATCACCACCCACCGCCAACTCTTGGGCTACTCTTCTACCAACGAATAGTGGGATTGACCGTCACATTATACACCCCCACGGCTGGGAGGGCGAGCATGTTTAGCGCGACGCGGGCGCGAACCCGCGACCCTCGGATTACGAGTCGCACGCCTTACGCGCTACTCGTTAAATGTTTTATGTATTTACAATATTAATATTGTTGTCGAAGTTCAATCATTGAGTTTAATTCTGTTATACAATATATATTGCTGTAATATTAACTGTTTAGCTTTAAGTTTTAATTTGTTGATTGCTTCTATTTCACTCTTGGTAAACGCACAATCAACATTGCAATGTTATTTCATACATTGATGTTTACAGTCATTTTCACGTTTCTTTTCAAATTTGTTGCTTCTATTGCGATTTCAACATGTTACATTTAATCTAAACTTCTTGTATTAGAAGGAATTTCCACTTTTATAGCATTGTAAACATTTGTTTTTCCTTATATGTTACTTATTGCAAGTTTTAACGTCTTTTATTGTATTTAAGTTGAACAAGGGTTTTTATTTTCTATGACAATTATTTTTAGTTTCATGAGAATATCATATGCGAGTCTTGTTTCATGGGCTGCATTGTAACATGTTAATTGGGGATAAATGTAAATTAAAGTTGTCTTGAAAACAAGCCTAAAATAAGGGGACAAGAATGTTGAAGTATGCAAATGCTATATATCTAACATTCCTGTAACTTACATTTCACTATATTATATTTATAAACATTCTAAATTGTAACACATTGAGTCACATCACAAACTAAGCTTAAAGCATCACTTCTTGTAGAGTTTCTGTTTAAGGAACTCATTTACTGTTTCATGGAATAATTGCATTGCATTTTATTTTACCTTGTGCACAGAGAACCACCAAGCAAATATAACACGAAGCACAGACATCTCTGCATTCTCGTTTCCATTTTCTGCTTGGTAGGCAACACACAGATTGTTTTGTAATAGTCAAAACGTGTTGTGAAAGTTTCCTGCAGCTTTGTAATGTTCTCAAAGCTTTTCATCATTTCTTGTGCGTATGTTTTTCCCGCTGTAAATTAATTTTGAAAAATAGCTACACACGTCCTTCAGAAAACTAAATCCAGCATCAATAGTTTTGCACAGATCAGAGTCTGTGTGTTATAATTAAATTTCAGATTATCACAGTTGCTTCCACTGGATTTGTGGTGCATTGTTTATAACTACTTAATATTAACAAGAAAAGCATATGTTCTGTGAATTCGTACCAAATTTATTTAACAAGGGGCTATTTTTACATATGTAGTACATACAAAACAAGTAAGATTATTGTGCAGAAATATACAACTGTTCATTTAAACGTAACTTCATAAATTAAAGACTTGGAAAAATCATGATTTAACAAATAATCAATTCTCCTTTATTCTATTCAAATTAGCTTCCAAATATTTTTAATAATATACCATTACTGTTATAATATAGTTAAAAAACATGATTTTCCTATGTCATTAATGAAGAACTGAAATAAAGATGAAGTTATAATACATATGTAAACATTGAAAACGAAATCCTTTGATTTTATTATCATTTTCATCCTGACACAAAAATGACATTTAATTAGGATAATATAGATTGCTCTATTAAATAAAATAACATTTCAATCCAGTGATATACGAAGGCATTGCAAAGTTGGGGTACTTAGATAGGCATGCAGATTTTATAATGAGACTGAAAGTATAAAGAGTTGCTAAAACCAGCTCAATTTATGGAGTCCTGGGATTAAAAGAAAAACACAGTCGACCTTGAGTCATCATGATATCTTGTTAAAAAAAATTAAAATGATTATAACTTCGAGGTCTGTTCCAAGTTTGACTGTGTGGGTATTTGGGTATTGATGTTGTTAAATACCCAGGAGGGTCAGGTACATTTGACCTCTTCCTCCCTCCCGAACGATTATAGCGTCTGTCTTTAGGGTGTTTTTTTGTTATTTTTTAAAGCTTTGGGCCAGAGTAAAAGTATAACATCATACTCAGGTCCATTTCAGGGCTCAGTCCATGCATGGACGAACAAGAAGTTTTTTTTTTCTTCATTTAATTTTTTTCCATATATATATATATTTGTATTTTTCTCCTTTTTCTCGATTGAGAGAATGCTACTACTATTTGTAGTAACACACACATACACAGAAAGAAAGTAATAATAATTATTATTATTCAATTCTTGAATAACAATTCAAAAAAATGATTAAAAAGAAAATAATAATAATAATAATAAAAAGAAACAAGGACTAAGTGTCTAGTGCATAGTGGCCAGCTTGTGTTACATTTCTTAAATATATGTTAAAGGGAGAGGTATTTAGGACCATTTACATCATGTACGTGATATCTGTCGAGATCACACATTAAGTCATTTTTATGCCAATTCTTATTGAAATATTTTAGAGAATTATGCAAGAGTCTTTCAGCTATTGTATCTATGTTTGCATACTTGTGCATGAATGTGGTTGAGGTGCTGCGTGGTACTTTATATGCCGAAGTTAGTACAGAATTTTGTATACGTTGAAGTTTCTGTACATGTGTGGGTGCTATGTTAATCCAGGCAGGTGATGCATATTCTATTGTTGGTCTAATGTACGTTTTGTAAATTTTAAGTATGTTGTCTGGTGATGTTCCTTGGATTTTACCTGAAAGACTTCTTGCATAGTTTGCTCTTTTCCAGATTCGTATCAGTACATTTTTAATATGTGGTAGCCACGTTAATTTTGAGTCATAGGTTAGACCTAGAAATTTAGCAGAAGTAGCAGTCAGTAAAAGTGATCCATTCATATAGAGTTTTGGTGGATCTTTTTCAGCTTATTCAGTCTGCTGAATACTATGACTTGGGTTTTGGAATATTAATTTTGATTCTGTATTTCTGGCAGTATTCTTCGATGTTATTTAGGACTGGTTGTAGGTTCGTTGCTGCTATTGACGGAGTGGGGGCACTTTTCCAGACTGCTACATCGTCAGCGAACTGTGATGCATAACCTAAATTTAGGTCCGACAGAGGCATATTACTCACGTACATGATAAATAATACAGCGCTAACAACCCCTCCTGCGGGACTCCTGCTTCGGGTGAAAAGGACCCTGAGTGGGCCCCATTTACATTTACTTTACACATTCTGTTATCCAGGAAGTTGGACAGCCAGCGAATAGTTTCCTGGGGTTATGCCACTTCAAGTAATCTATGTCGTAAGCCGTTATGCCACATGTGTCAAATGCTTTCTCAATGTCGAGAAAGCAAGCTACAGTGCATTATTTTTTGTTGAAGCTGTCGGTAATTGATTCTGTAAGTCGAATCAGGTGGTCTGTAGTTTGGCGGTTTTTATCGAAATCCGTTTTGAATTTCTGGTAATTTTGAAAAAAAAAATTCAAAAAAAATTCGAGGTCTGTTAAAAAAATACGCGGACTGTTTGAATTGCGCGGCTCCAGTTGGTTCCAGGGGAACCCGTTTGGTGTCGCTAGGTTCGCACAGATCAGCTGATTACGACGCCATTTCCCGATTGCAGATATCTTCATTTGTGTATTAGCTACGCGGTTTTAAGTGAAGTGCGATTTTTTCGTTTGGCGGATTTCAGAATGAATGACCTGAAGGAGCAACGACTTGCTGTGAAATTTTGTGTTAAACTTGGAAAATCTGCGACTAAAACTTTTGCTGTGCTTAACACGGCTTACGGTGATGTTGCTATGAAGTGTACGGCATGTTTCAAGTGGCATGAACGTTTTAAGGATGGTCGACAGTCCATTGAAGATGATGAGCGTCCTCGACGTCCTTCCACGTCAACTGACGACCCACACGTCGACAAAATCAACACCCTGGTGCGAGAAAATCGACGTCTGACTGTCAGGGAGCTTGCTGAAGAGTGTGGGATATCAGTCGGATCTTGTTACGAGACTTTGACCAAAAAATGGAAGATGCACCGCGTTGCTGCGAAATTTGTGCCTCAGAACTCGTAAGTTTTTGGACAAACACTCGATCACTGTTCTTCCCCACCCCCACCCCCCAAACTCACCTGACCTTGCTCCTTGCGATTTTTCTTGTTCCCCAAACTCAAAAGACCCTTGAAAGGAAGAAGATTTGAGACGATTCTCGAGATTAAGGCAAATGCGACGAAGGAGCTGGAGGACATTACAAAAGAAGCGTACCAGCACTGTTTCAACAAGTGGAAACACCATTGGGATAAGTGTGTGCGTTGGGGAGGAGAGTACTTTGAAGAGGTTCCAGACCTGTAACTTCTAAATAAAGTACATTTTGTTTTATGACGTCAGTTTGCGTATTTTTTTAACAGCCCTCGTACAACTTTCTTTCAAAACTGCATATTCAACAACAACCAAAAAACAAGGTTCTTCAACATTGATTACAAATACATTGGTTAGCTTGTATAGACCAAGTCAGTAACTGTGGTGCAACATAGCTACAAACAAAAAATGTAAGGTGGTTTGCTAAGGACATCATGTATCATCTACAGCAAACATCTCAGAGCTAAAGACCAGTATAACAAATGTCAGAGCTGCTGATATTGAGATGTTGCAGCAAACATTGACTGAAATTAAGCATCAGTTAAACCTGCTGAGAGCCACTAATGGTGCACATGTAGAAGTCTATCAACATGTCAATAAAATCTGATGAGTTGTGCTACAAGAAAGAAAACTACATGATTGTATTTCCTTAAGAAGTTAATTATTAAATTTTAAAATAGGAATGATAATTTTGAATACTTTGAATTTTAGTTGTGAGCTTCAGCCATTTCTTGTAAACTTACGATAAGAATTTTAAAGTAACAAACATTGCTGTTGAAATATGAACATAACATTTAAAGATTCTTCCATTTTTGCATACAAAATAAAAAGGAGTCAAAGCAGAATGAAAACACTCAATGAATCCCAGTAAATACACATTCTGCTCAACTTGTCATAACTGTTGGGATTGATATATTTGAGAACAGAAAAACATCTTATTGAAGAATGCTTGTTTGTTATTGGATAAAACAATATAGTTTCATATAATATAGTACTGGTAAATACAAACAAATTACTGTTTAAAACATTGAAAATAAACACCAGCTAACAAATCAACACAAAGTATACAATTAACTTTTAATGTATTCTATCCAATCATCCATCCAATGTTTTCAGAAACCAAAACAAATAATAAATATACTGTGTACATAAACATATAAATATAGCTCTATATACAACTCAAGCAAAAAACTGGTATTATTAAATAGGATAAATTTACCAAAAATTTATAAACTGATTTTATGGAAATTGTTTGGTTTGCACACAAAAGGCACTTAAAAACTATCTCCCAAAAACTCAGCAATAAAGGTATGGACAGATAGTTACAATAAACTATTCTGTGGAAATAAAAATGTACCTCACAAACAAAAAAAATTACAACGTACTGTGCAGATAAATATCTTTCTTAGTTACTAAACAAAAAAACATTCCACAAAACTTTATTTCTTCAAACTGAAAAATATCAACATCTAACACAACCAGAAAAATAAGTATGTTATACAGTTTCTTTGTAGCAGTTATAAGTTTATAATGATTAATAAAATATTTTCCAAACACACACACACACACAAATAGTTTTGACTTGTTTTATTTGAAATATACTTATAAATATTATGTTTTAAAGTTAGTTTCTCTGATCAATATTTATCATTAACACAAAAGCAAAAGCATGACAATATTATCAAATTTTATAACCTTTTAACGAGTGTTAAAATCCCAATTGAGTTAAATGGTTTTAGCTGTTTCCAGAAGTGTAAAACTAAACATAAAGAGGCACTTCATAGTTCAAAACATCAAAGCAATATAAACATATTTACACTAATTATTCATGTCCACAGTAACATACAATTCTGAAAAAAAAATTGCCTATGGTCAAAACAAAGTAATACAAAAGGCTGGGACAAGAAACAACTAAATGGCGAACATTCAAGAGTAAGCAGATTGAATCATGATGTGAACACTGAAGTTCAACCTGACAAAATGGATTTTAAACAACTACGAGTTTTTATGAAAACATTTAAGAAACACAGGGGCTGATACCTTACAGAAATTTCCACCCTTCATGATGGTTATTAGCTTACAAATATTTTGAACCCTTAAGACAACTGATGGTCAAGAAAATTTTAACCCTTATCACTAATCTTTGTAACTGTTGAAGGCCTGTGCAAGGAACTTGCACTATCATAAACAAATTGTTTTATATTAGTTAAAAGGCCACTCTGACTTTTTTTCACAACAAAAAACAAAAACAAAACATGAAAGTTTTTTACTCACTATCTAAACATGGCTATCTTTTGCTAGAATTTTATATTGTTTTGTACCCTTTTTATTTCTCTGAATCTCTTCAGTATCTAATATGATACATGATAGGTATTCCATGAATTAAAAAACAACAACTGCATGATGTAGTATTGTATTTGTACTAACATAAAATAATATGCAAATCACGAGTACTAAGCCTTCTGTTTACAATCAGTAACAGGAGTAATGTTACAAAAATTCTTCTTCATTAACAAAGGTTACTAGTAGTTCTAGTGCTGTAAACATCTACAAGTTTGGGACCTTCAAAATTGGTATTTCTATTTCATGTAACAAATAAATTAAACAAACAGAAGCAGAAACAGTATAGTGTAAGAGACAAAAAAAAAAGAACCCTTAATGAGCAGTCAAATTTATAAATGAAAAGCATTAATGATATTAAAAAAAATCAACACTTAATGACTGTAATTATAAAAAAATGGATCTTAACATATTTTTCATGAAGTATGTATTATTCACACAAACACAGTAAATTATATTACCTTATTATTAACTGAAATGGACTATTCCACTAAAACCTCTTTGCAAAGGAAAAGTATTTAACTACACCATCTACCAGATAGTGGGGTTTATTTAATGTAAAGTACAAAAACTGTTGAAAATTATACCCCATAATAACCTGATGATGTATCATTCATTATGAGCCTAAAATGCACTTTACAACATAGCTAGTAATTATTTTATCTAATTAGTCAATTACAATTCAACCAGTAGAATACTTATATGACAAGTAAAAGGCACAATTTTAAATGTTTCATAAAAGTTAAGCACAACTAACTTCTTTCAGTGTCAAATTATTAGAGAAACATGTCAAACATTATTCCCATTTTTAAAAATCTTTAAAAGTTCTTTTCCCATTTGTGGACTATCCTACCAAACATTTTTTAAAAGCAAGAGATGTGCAAGATTTATTTCAAAATAAACTGAACACTGGCTTTCAGATATGCAGCACGTAAATGGGTTTAATATTAAGTAAAAATCAGCTGCCAGCTATAACTGTCTGATGTAAGTAGAGGATGAAAAGTCTGTTTATACAATGACAAACAAATTATACTACTGTGTAATATTACTACAGACATATTTGTTTTGGATATATAACAAACAAACTGAATTATTCTATAGTAGTAACATCATATGCTCTTCTCCATTAGTTTGGTAAACAACTTTGTCAAATTATTTAGCGCCACTAAACAGTCACCTTATTATCACCATAATTTTTTTTATTGGTAAATCAAATTTTCTTTCTTAACGGTTTGTTTTTGTTAAGAACCATGAATATGCATAATGTGAAATTATGTATTTTGATTAATGAATTACATGCAATAACTGCTATTGACTTCCTTTCTACAGGTATGTTTTCTAATAAAAGTCTTGTGGGTGATAGAGTTAATGTCTGCATTTCCAAGTTAAATGTTTGTTTTCATAAGCTTGTATTAAAATTATTTCAAAGAAATGCTGAATTTGGATTTAAAGATCTTCCTTAGTTATTTCATTTTTTTTAATTATATTATTTGATTTGCAAGACTAGATGTTGAAATGTTAAGCTAAAATATTTTTTTTTTTCTAATTTCTTAGATGAATTTTTCAAGGTTCACAGATGTAAGGCTCCAAAGGAATGGAAACAGAATTTTGAAAGCTATTTAAAAGACATGCCACTTTATTATACAGCTGTAAGTTATGTTTCTCTGCTTATTGGGACTATGCTAATGTTTCTTTTCATTTATTTTAAGTAATTAATATTTGCAGTTCTTTTCTTTCATTATTAGTTTTTATTGCACTTTACTGTTCTTTTTTTCCTTTGTTTTTTCTAATATTGCTTTGCAAAGGTTCATAAATTGCTTTAAAATATCAAACCATTTCAGCATTCTGCATTTTGAAATTAAGGAACAGGTCCAGTGCATGTTTTAAGAATAAACTTTTTGCTTTGCAATATTAGAAACTTAATAAATTGGTTTATTTAATATATTTATTGCAGTCAGTTGATTACATTTGCTGGTGTTTTCTAATATGTTTTTGTGTTTTTGGTGTTTTCAATAAACAAATCTGTGTTTATTGGTTAAATTATTCTTAGCCACTAAAGAGGGCATTGCAACGAATGGGAGCCCCTAGCTTGGTTCCAGAAAACATGGAAAACTGTCTTAGTTACAGTATTCTTAATTACCTGAAGAGACTTGAAAATCAGGTAACTTACTTTCTTTCTCTAAACTTACTATGTATTAATAATAATTTGCTTCAAAAGTATATGGGAGGAATCTTAAAAGACAAAACTCATAAGAGTACACTCATATGTTATGTGTTCTATGAATTCCTTAAAAAAGTTTGTTAGTGTTTGATACATGGAAAAGAATGATACTAGAATGATTACTAATTCTTTTAATGTAAAGTATTGGAAGGAATAGCTTGCTAGGCAATGTTGAAACATTTTGTTGTGTGTGAGCAAAATGGCAGGAAAATAAAAGTGGTAAAGGATTTTCAAGTCATTTATTATAAGGTATCAGTTAAATAAGAGCATGCCAAAAAATGAATAAAATTTAGTGCAGAATATGAGAAGGAGGAGGTATGTTTGGAGTTATTACTTAGTGTTAGATAAATGAAAAGTATGCGCACTAGAAAATACTAAAGTTTCTTTGTAGTAGAAGAAGAAAAAAAGATACTCCGTATTAAAACTTCATTGCAGTGTAACAGAAGAAGGAATTTCA
The DNA here is from genome assembly GCF_004210375.1 of Tachypleus tridentatus. Lineage (NCBI taxonomy): Eukaryota > Metazoa > Arthropoda > Merostomata > Xiphosura > Limulidae > Tachypleus > Tachypleus tridentatus. The sequence continues at coordinate 60,668,875 of NC_134835.1, forward strand.
TGAAGTAGTATGATGCATTTAGTGCTATGTACCAACAGAAAACATCTTAAAAGATAATCCAAATTCTTTATTGTCAGATTCCCAGTGAAGGCAACCTAGAAAATATTAATTTTTTTTTAGTGCAACTCATCAAAAGGTAGCCTTGAAGATAAAAAAAAAAAAAAAAAAAACTTTGCTATGAAGTTTGATGTAAGAACCTGTTGGGATGAAATTTCAGCACTGAGTGGTAAGAGAATTATTGGAGGAGTGGTCTCCTTTCCACACTCAGTGGACTTGGAAGCTACAAGAACTTGGGTGAATATGAAATGTTTTAATCGGATATAAGGAAAACAGTTATGTTTGGCATGATTTGTATAAGGCCATCCCATAAGTAATGTCTGAAAATTTAATACAGAAAGTGCATCATCATTTCTGTCTTTGTAGATTGCTTTAATGATTAAAATATGTAGTAGGACATGTATAAAAATGTTCAGACAAATAATAAAACTAACCCAACTCCACTTTTTTAGTTCATTAATCAAATAAACCCTTATGAAGATGGATGTGTCTGAGGAGCACATTGGGCATATAATGCTTTATGAGTTTAAAAAAGGCAGTAGTGCAGTAGAAACTACATTCCAGGAAAGTCTTGTTAAGCATTTGGTGGGATATTGTTGATGTGATCCACTTTGCATTGCTGCTACTCAATAATATGATTACATCAAACTTCTGTTGTCAACAGAGTGCTTGAATGTTGCACTGAAAAAAGAGGCCTGCTTTGATCAATCTTAGAGGTGTTGCATTACACTAGAATAATGCATGTTCCCATACAGCAAGGATCACATCTGTAAGGATTGAAGAGCTAGACTTGGGAAAAACTTCCAGATCCTCCTTATTCTCCAGATCTTGCCCCATCTGATTACCATCTATTTCGAAGTTTGCAGAACTATCTTGATGGAAAAGAGCTTGGAACACATGAAGATGTCAAAACTACCCTCTCTACAATTTTTTCCTTCAAACCCCAAGAATTTTATAGAAGTGGCATTCAGAAGCTTGTGAATCATTGGCAGAAAGTAATTAATAATAATGGAACATAGAGTAGTGATTAAATAACATTAAAAGTATTTGAAATCCTTTCTCTTTTTCTGAACCTAAAATTGGATATTTAATGGATGACCTGATAGAAAGATTCATGAGAGACAAAGCACTCAATGAAAATGAAAACAGACTGGAATATGCAAGAGGAAAAGAATAAACAGACAAAGAAGCATAGGAAAACATACTGCCAGTAAGAACCAAAATTAATTTAATTCTAATATTCTTATATATCATTGATATAATAATAAACAAGAAATTGTTATATTTAAATGGTTTAATTCCTGATAGAATTAACTAGCACTGAAGGAAAAGTAAGATGCAAATATGGCATCATCATAAAGTTAATCTGCAATAAGATGGTGTCAGAAGTGATCAATGATAGAGTAGTGTCAAAGGACAACACACACAATAATACCAGAAGATGTCCAAGAAAGGATAAAACTTCTTTATTATAATACACCAGTAGAATGCATCCCAAGATAACTTCTTTACTGGGAAACATTTAATATTTCTGTAATTCCTGAGTGCAGGAAACCAGAAACAACTTAAAACTTGTACCAAAAAAAAAAAAAAAGAGAGAGAGAGAGAGACTTGATACTAAACGTTTTCACGACTGGATATAGGAAGAGAGTATATATATAAAAAATGTTGTATTCATTCTAGTCCAGAATATTTAGAGAATAAGCCCTTCTAATAGATAATAAAGTTTCTATGGGTCAAGATACCAAGAAAAAAACTATTTTTAAAGACTTTCAAAATGCTTGGTGTTGCTTTAACATTCCAGCTGTGTCATAGTGGTTAATAGCTCTGTCACCTCTTGACTGATTCCAGATCTAATTACAGTTTTGTACTTCGATTGATGTATTTGATCTTGCCCAAGGTCTTGTAGATTAAGGTACTTTAATCCTTGCTTAAAGAATTAGAACTTGAGGGTAGACTGGTAGAGATCTAAATAAAATCTAATTGAGTATATGTTCACCCCATGCTTATTATTGCTGCAACACAAAAATATAGCTGGAAAAAAAATCTTGGATTTATTTACTTTGATTTTTTTCTAAAAGAATTTCAAGTGCCATTAACAAAAATACTTTGTTAGAAGTTCAGATTTTCTCTGTACAAAAGAATTATAACGTTTACTAAAAGCTTGCCAAATTTTTTATAGATGCATAACCTGTATCAGAACAACTTATCGATATAACCATATCACAGCTTCACAAAACAATACTTGTATTGCTGTATCACCACATCTTTAATAAAAACTTAAAACATATAATAGAATTGATTAAATGTAATATTAATAATTAACCATAAAACAGAACATATAAAATAATGACAAAAACATACTACCTCCAAACAGTTTGAGGATTGGTCTTTGTTATCTGAATGTTTCTTAAAAATCTCTACTTTTTAAATTTATAGAAGAAAAACACCTGGACCTTCTTGTTGGTCAGTTTAAACCTTAGTGGCATACTTGTTAGATGTTGATATTCACATAGAAAATATTATAGTTATTAAAACTAAACAACTTGCTCTTTCTAAATTTTAAACTGTTTTTTTCCACCAAAGAAGGTCAACATTGAAATTCGCTTATATATACAATGAATGTAACTGTAGTCTTGAGTTATAATTTTTCATAACTTTGTCGTGTTTAACTCGTACAACATATGCCTGATCACATTAATATATACTGTGTCGTCATAGGTACAGTTTATTTGTACTATGAATGTTAATCATATCATTTAAGTTCAGTTGTAATTAATCTGTAAAGAAGTAAGGGAAGTAAATTAGGGAAAAAAAACTCATTGCAAGTTTCATTATTAAACATATTTTCAACAGGCCAAATCAGAATATGAAAAAATATTGTTAATGGTTGGATCAAACAAACAAGTCAGCACAGATAGTGTCCGGATCAGTCTTGGAATCCATCGTCCTAGTTCGCATATACAAAAGCTATCTGATCTTTGCTTAACATCAAATCCTTGTCTAGCAAGTAGATTCTCCAGTCTGATTTCAGAACTCAATGATTTCACTGATTTTAATTTGGCTGTAAAAGATAAGGAAATGAAAACTGAAAGTTATAGGAATCCATTTAAAACTGAAAGTTATAGGAATCCATTTGACATCTCCCGGATAAGTCTGCTTGACCAAATTACACGAATGAGAGGAAATTTCCTTCAGACTACATTATCACGTTTGACATTACAAGATGCAGGTATGTTTTGTTTACTTCAACATAAACTTTGCATTTTAATTTGCATATTGTGTGAGCAGTATAAAAGGAAAAATTTCAAATACTCTTACTGTAGTATAGTGTTCAATAAAAATTAACTGTTTGCACCAGTGGGTCTTTAATAATTGCTTAACACTCCTACGAAAAGTGGGGCCTATTAGGCCCCACTTTTCGTAGGAGTGTTAATACATTTTATTAAGAAGTATGTATGTGAGTGTTTGAAATCTAAATGTCTGCTAAGAAGTTGAGTGACTGAAAGTGACTCATTAAACCATTTGGTACTTTTTGTTCAATTTTTTATGTTACAGCAACTGTGCTGGGTGCTTAATTTTTGTAAATCTCAGAGCAAAAATATCTTCCAATAACTTTAATTTGTAAGAGTAATATTTATTTCTTTTGATCTCATTCAAGTGTTTCTTGTTCCAGAGTTTTTTTGTATGTGTCAAGTCAGTTATGTATTAAAAATATTAATATTCTGTTAATTATAGGTGTAATAACTTTGAGCTAGTGTGTGTTTTTCTCATAGCAAAGCCACATTGGGCAACTTTGAGCCAGATTAAACTGCTTTATATTTTTACAGATCAACTACACAGTTTGCCTGTTGGACAAATGGGGAATTATCAGGAATATTTAAAAGAATGCCAACGCCATTAAGAGAAGTTGAGTCAACTCCTGTCCGACAACATATGTTTGGAAATCCTTTCAAAATTGAAAAGGTGATATGCTATAAATGTGAAGCTGCTCAAAACTATTATGTTGAAAATCCGTTTCAAAATGATCTTGGAAATTAAACATGATGGTTGTTTATTGTTTTTCACCTCTTATAGCATGAAATGGTCTTTCATGTTTTTGTGCTGTGGTAGTAAATAATTGTTCATACTTATTGGTATTTCTGTTATTGATGATATATAATAGGTTATATTTATTGCATTTCTCTCTGACAGGGTATCATTGTTAATCACGCTTATTAGCTTTCATGCTTTTAATGACTTACATATTTTATCATATTTATAAATATTCTCATTTCTTTTAGCCTGTGGCTGTTTAAAGACAACAGCCAACATTTTAGCCACCACAATTAAATGTATGACACTGTCTGGATGGAAGCTCAGCTTTGATTCACTGATAGTGTTGACACGGTACACCAGCTAACAAATCAGACCTTCACCCTGCACATTATGGTGGTACATTAATGCAATAATTTAATGAAATTAAAAAGATTATTGAAAGAGGAATTTTTCATTGTTGTCAGTTGAGAAATTAATTTGTGGGGCATTGGAACAACTTTATAATTAGTCATTTTTGCATAGGATCAGTCAGGTGACAGGAAAGTGTGTTTTTTTTTGTTGTTGTTGAGATTTTAGGCTTCATGTACATATAATTCCTGTTTTAATTTTATGGTTTATGATAATCATTGGTGATCACCAAGCATTTTTGTCTTAGCATGTAATGATCAATGATGTTTCATCAGTGTTTTGCTGACTTTCATTTGCTATGAAAAGTCCTCTGCTGGCACAGCAGTAAGTCCTACAGATTTATAATGCTCAAATCAGGGGTTTGATTCCCCTCAGTGGACTCAGCAGATAGCCTAATGTGGCTTTGCTATAAGAAAAAAAAACATGCAAATGAAAAATTATTGAAGCTTATATTAATGTAAGTAGAATTTCATACAGTAAAGTTATTCTTATTTGATAGCGTATGATGGTTGATGAAGCTGACATTGACCTAGTTGGAGGTGGAAGCCCACAAGCTAGAGGAATCAAGCGACTAACTGATGGAGTACTTGGTGCCCCAAAACCAAAAAGAAAACCAGGACCTCTACCTAAAGATTTTTGTTTTAAGCGACCAAAAAGTCCTTCACCACTGCAGTATGGAAATTATTTTGCTAGTCCTGTCATTGATGCCCATGAAAAGAAAACTTCAGATCAAAAACAAGAGATTAAACAAGGTAGTCAAGTTTGATTTTATTGTTTTGAAAAATATATTTTAGAATAGAAATGTCTTAAATAATTTTGCATTAACTGTTTACATTTTTTCAAAATGTTTTAATAATAGTAACAGTATCTTTTCAGTTAGGTTCTCACTTCCAGTTAAAATACAAAATAACAGCAGTATCATATTTATGAAATGTGTAGAAGGTTCATTATGTGATATATATTATCCATGTGTTTAATTTATTTTCATTGTTAAAAAAGTGTGAAATAAATAGTAAACAGAATACTGTAAAATGAAATTCTTAATGTAGTGGAATGTCATAGTTTACCCATTTCATTCAAGTATTTTTTATAAATATATATAACCTATATATAAAAGTGCTTTTTCCTGTAGATCATTCAAATTTGACATTTCTCTGTTGGAAAATCTAAAACTATCATTATTACTTGTGGTAAATAACTTAAATATTATTGTTCACATGTACTTTATATTATAATCAATACCCTTTATGTGCACTATATTGTAGCTTTTTAATACTTGAATGATGCACACGTTATTTGACATTTATAAGGTTACCATATTTACTAATGTCAAAGTTGGTTCAGGTTAATTTCTTTATCCTGTTTTTTAGGAAGATTACAAATGAAATAAATATTTTAATAACCCTTTTGGACCAAACCATAAGTTTGTTTGCTTTAAAACTATAATTTCCTAGGAATTGCTTTCCTTGTCTTTCTCTTATTTATATCAATTATTTTATAACTTTGTGATTTGAACAACTAATGATGCTTACCTTTTAAAATAGCTTCAGCAATAATTAAATTAGTTTATTTGAAAATGAAAAGTATAACACTATTGTGTAAACATCTAAATGCTACTTATTAGTGTAAATCATGACCCTTCCTCTATAAGCACTAATCCATAGAGATTTGTTTACCACTTCTGTACAAGAATATTTTTGTATATTTTTAAACTCTTTGCATTACTAAGTATGGCCAGTGGTTAAGGCACTCAACTTGTAATCTGAGGGTTATAGGTTTGAAACCCTGTCACACCAAAATGCTTACCCTTTCAGCTGTGGGGACATTATAATGGTATGGTCAATCCCACTATTCATTAGTAAAAGAGTAGGCCAACATTTGATATTGGATGGTGATGACTAGCTGTCTTTTCTCTAGTCTTACACTCCTAAATTAGGAACAGCTAACACAGGTAGTCCTCATGTAGCTTTGCACAAAATTCAAAACAAACCAAACGCAGCTAATTCTCATGTGACCAGTATAACATATCTTTCCATGGCTACACTTTTTTTTAACAGTTAGTTACTGTTACAGAAAATTTCAAAAATTATGTAATTGTATAATTAATGTCAAGATAAGTAAAGAGGAGATAAAATTAGGTTCTTAAAGAATTAATGTGACAAGGCATTTCCAAAGTTATTGTTAGCCTAATGGAGGCTGTGACTGTCAGGTTTTAATTTTATCTTTCTATGATGTACAGTTTTGAATTACAACATGTATCATGTATATTCATATCAGAGAAATATATATATATATAATATTGAAACGTTTTGGAAGAAAAACTGTGATACATAGATGTATCATGTATTATTAAAAACCTTTTGATATTTCTGTTGTTAAATGAAGTTCATCAAACTTAAAAATACAAACAGTTGAGAGCTTACGTTTTCAAATATTATTTTTTAAAATATCTAACAGATTTGAAAATTGTTTAGTAAAAGTAAAAGATCAACAGATATAGATTTTTTACTCTAAAATTGTTGAACCAGTTTTTGAAAATCCAATTTCTTAAAAAAAAAAGTCTGACAAAATTGTCATTTAAGCAGAGTATTCACAAACAGAGTGAAGTGTGCGGTAACTGTCTAGTTCAATGAAACACTTGTAGAGAAAGTCTTGGAGCTACTTTTCTTTTGTTTTTCTACTTTTTTTTCCCCATTTTGGGGGAGGTTTTTGAGGAAATTTTTTTTTCTGTCATTATTCAAGTGCATGCAGTTTCAGCCTTACTGATATAGCAAGTTTCAATGTTTTTTGTCCCAACATTTATGGTGGTCATTAGTGATTTTAATATCTGTTTGAATAAAAAAATGTTTTTGGTTTTCTATATGTAAATATTACTTTTTCCTTTACTAAAGTATTTGTAGATGAAGAAGTTGTTGTCTCACAGGAGTCACCGACAGTACTGAGAAACTATGTTACAAATCATATCGATCTAATGAGTATTAAAGAAAATGAGGAGATCCCAGTATGTCAAAGGAATGGGAATGTTCATAACTATTATGATAGCAAAACTGCTGAGAAAAATTCTCTGTTAAGAGCTAAGTTGTTCAAAGAAGTTAGAAAACCTGGAAGAGGTACATATTTTGTTATTGAAAAATATCAGTGAATGACTATTTTAGATATAGAAAAATAAAAATTGTAAATCGTATATAAAATTGATTATTCTAATCAATATTGATCTGTTAATTGACCTCTAAGAATTCTAAATATTTATGACCTCAATGATTTAATTTGTTTTACACATTTCTGAAATTTATATATACTCTTCAAAACAAGAAACGCAAAAGGGATATTTTTGTTATTTTTAAGAGAAATATATGTAATAATGTTACAAGCTCAGAGTATGTGATGTTACACGTGTTAAGGTACTGATTGTCAGACCAAAATGTCAATAAAAGTTGTGCACTTTGAAAACAGAGGAAAACATCGGATTTTTTGCCAAAACGCATGCATGTCCAATAAATTTGTTTGAGAGATCTGCATGTTCTGCAAGTGCAACATGTGCAAAATCCCTATAAAAGTGACGGGTTCTCGGTTTCCATAGCTCAGTGTTAAGCCACCGACACACAATATAGTTACGCCAAGACTGACTGAAGCACAATGCAACAACGCCATTGGTCACTTGGAAGCAGGCGAATATCGATCAGATGTTGCCAGAGCTGTGAATGTTCACCCAAGCACCATCACAAGGCTATGGAATCGTCACCAACAACATGGATCAACTCGTGACCGTCCACGATCTGGCAGACCTCGTGTGACCACGCCCGCACAAGATCGCAACAACATCCGGTTACGTCACCTTCGGGATAGGACCACCACTGCGACGTCTACTGCCTCAACCATACCAGGGCTGCGTAGGATTTCCGATCAGACCGTATGCAACCGTCGACGAGATTCTTAGGCCCTATGTGCAACCCATCATGGTGAACGTCAGCGACCTTTTTCAACACGACAACGCCCGTCCTCACACAGCCCGACTCACCACTGTCTTCTTGAGACACCACAACATCAACGTTCTTCCCTGGCCCTCCAGATCACCAGATTTAAACCCCATCGAACATCTTTGGGACGAGTTGGACCGATGTCTGCGACAGCGACAATCTCAACCGCAGACTCTACCTCAGCTTGCAGCAGCTTTGCAGGCTGAGTGGACAGCCATTCCACAGGATGTGATTCGTCATCTCATCGCTTCCATGGGCAGGAGATGCCAAGCAGTTATTGATGCTCACAGGGGGCATACTCGTTATTGACGTTGAGTGACGTTAAACTTCACCTAGTGACCGTGGACTTCGCCTTTGCAGACTTTGGATGTTCAGCAGTAAATGTGCAAAGTTTCACACATGTCATACAGAACTACCCAGAATAAACATTTTTAACAATTTGTCTCATATTTTGCCTTTTGCGTTTCTTTTTTTGAAGAGTATATATTGTTCTCTTAGGGAGATTAAATGATATATTTACTCTTTTTATTAAATTTTAAATCTGTTGGAAACCAGTTAACGTTTGAAATTACAAAAAGAATATAAAATAAAAAGATTGTTTATGCAAGATGTTAGAGATAAACTTATTTTTTTATTTGTTAAGTGTAATATTTAAATGTGTTTTGCTTCTTTGTGGGTTTTTTTTTCAGATTTTAGTGGTGTCTTTAGTCATCTGAATAACTTCAATGTAGGTATGCCAACTAAACTTTTCATGGTGCGTGAGATGATTCATGAAGCAGGAAGGTTCAAAAAAAAAGTTTAATTAAATTGCTTGAAGACTTTGAAAGAACATTGCTTGCTTCATACAACATCTCGTCTCCATTTTCCAGGAATAGTTCGTTTATCCCTCAGCTAAGCCACACTAGGTGACTTGCTAAAGTTTAAGCTAAATAAATAATATAATGACAGAGTAGAATAAATATTACAAAGTCACAATGTGGCCTATGTTTGCAAGATAAAGAACATGGAAGACACTGAAGATCAAAGGTGGCTGTGACAGTTACTTCTATAGTAAATCATGGTGATCAAGATAATTCCTGTAACCTTCAGAGTATATTATGCTTACAGTTAAATGAGAGAAGTAGGTGTATTGACGAGCTTACAAAACTAACACAACTAAAAACTTTGCATACAATATTTTGTTTTAATTTATAATTAAACTGTGATTTGTAACATGTATGTTGTAACTTATATAGTCACAAGTGTTATTTCTAGTAGTGATCCTACTAGTCTACCCAGGATTTCATCACATTAATATATGCCACATGAACTACATGTTACAGAATTCTTGCTTGAAAACTAGTAAAACTTAATTACTAAAAGAGTAAGATGAACAATAACTATTTTATGTCAAGCAGATGTTAAAGCTATTAGTCAATATGTCTGTTGTCAAACATTTTGTTTTCCATCAATCAGTGTTGTTATTTTCTATGAGGGGTAGGGGTGCTGGTAATAAAAGGAAATGTAAAATAAAAAAAATTCTGAGTAAAAATTTGTCTTGATTAAATGAAAAGAAATTTTGGTTGATATTTTGTGAAGGCCATTTTTTTGTGAAACAGAGAGATTGCTTCTATATAGTAAATTAGACAATTTGCATTTTTAATTTTACTTACAGTTTTCAACTTTTCTAAAATTTCAGTTTATTAAGTTACTTTTATAAAGGGAAATAATGAAATAAAAAAGATCTATTTGTATCTGTTTGCTGCTTTGAGCACTGCTAGCTGCTGTGGTGGATGCAGTGTTGCTGTACTTTTATTTTGTTTAGCAGAGTTCTGTACCATCATTATATTGAAAATAACCCACCTTATATGGTTAAATGTGTTCCAGCACTTCTTTATTTAACACTAAAGCACTGCTTGTATGCCTGATTATGTATATGTTTCCAGACACTGGCAGATTTTATCATGTTATTAGTTCTTGATTTTAAGTTGGACAATGCAAGGTGTTATTTCTTAAGTATGTTGGTTGAAATTAAAAAGCCAGTATATCTTATTTGTTTAGGACAAGTTGAAATAAACTAGTCAACAATATAGGATATTCATCTGTCACAGGTGTCCATTTATACAAATAAAAGTGGGCAAAACAAGGGTTCAAAAGTAATTTTTATTAGTTCATTGCAGAATATAAATATCAGTGTACTTATGTTATCTTTGTTTAGAATTGGTTTGTTGAAATATATATCTTAGGTTTTTGCATTAAACCATTATTGTACAACAATGTATGAAACAAGTTATATGTAAAGGTAACAAGATAGTGTGGCATTTATTTATACAGAGGCTGTAATGTTTTAAGATTTACACTTTGTTTTTAGTTGCAACACCTAAATTTAAGACTAAACTGTTATTTATACCAAAACCTGTCATTCTGGAAATGCCAATTTCATCTTACTCAAAAACAAAAATATCCTAATTTTTTGTGAAGCTCTGAAGTTTTGTGTATTAGTTTTTGTGCGAAGTGTTCATTCCTTTGTATTCTGGCATGAAATATGAGTGTTTATTATTAATGAAATTAAACGTATCAATTAGAATTAAAGCAGCTAAACAACCTAAGAAAAGGTAGACCATCCTTCATTATTGTTGAATTGGTTTATATTTGCTGAAAGGTACCTTCCATCGAGAATGTGATCGTCAGTGTTGGTTTCCTACATCATTGTCTTTCTCTTCACAGGCTTATGTTTTGCATATTTGGTTTACATAGCTTGCAATAAAAAATACACTAAAGATTCACAGCTCTTAAAGGTAGGTAAAGTTTAACTACTATTATACATAGCAGGTTATAAGATGGTACATAGAGTAAATAAAGTTATGTGAGAAGTGATTTTTGGTTTTATGGCAAACCTATAGATTTTCCAAATTAAATTGTGTCCAGTTTTTATGTCTATATAGTTTTTGTAATATTTGCAATATTACATTTGTAAAAAAATCTACAAAAAAGAAATTATTTCCTGCTTGGTACACACTTTTTCTTTGGTTGCAACATACTTTGCCAAATTATCCATTTTAGAGGTCAGCTTATATAGAGTATGGATTGTAAAGTATAGAGACAGCTTGAACAGATAGTAAAAGAAACATTATGGGGAGTGTAAAACATTTCAACGAACTCTCATCATCATCAGGTACAAGTAGTATACATGAACATACAAATATATATATATATACACACACAGTCGAAGAGGTTACGTAAACAAAGATTGCTTAACAGCTCAGTAAAGGTATCTTGATTACACATTGAATTGGTTTAGAGTAAGGCTGTTTTGTTCAATCAAGACAGACAGCTTCCTTTATTTTAGCATTTGTTTATGTTTGGCTCTTTTCTTTCTAAATTGGTGTTTTGTATAGGTAAACTGATTTTTTGAGTTCCAGTTGAAGTAAATATAGGAGGGTGTTTTTTTTGTGTTGGTGAATCTTGTTTTCATTTTTCTTCTGATTTCTCCCATGTAGAATTCTGGAAAGCTATTGCACATTATTTTATAAATGACATTGGTATAGTGTGTTTCTACATAATTTTTATTCGGTAATGACTTACAGTTACAGCTGCATTTTTGAGTGAACATGAAGTTAACAGGAATGTTATGTTTAATAGCAAGTTTTCTTCAGGAGTGAATTATTTTTGAACTGATTTTAGGGTTTAACAGTAAACTCCAGTGCATGATATATTTTTTCATATTTTAGTGTCAGTTTTGTTTTTTAAGATAACTTTAGAGGTTTTTGTTCTGGTAGTTCTGTGAAAATTGAGCAATAGTTGGTGAAAATTTGTTGGTGTGAATAAAAGATTGCTTTATCAAATTGATATACATAGCCAGTTGATTAAAGACTTGAAGCTGTGTTTATGAGGTTTTTTTAGTACATTAACTTTTGTTTAGTTTCATAGGTGGAATTCTAGGGTATGTAGAGACCTGTGTAGATGATTTTTCATGTGAATTTTGGTTTTGAGCTGTATGTCAGATCTAATAATATTGAGGTGAATAAAAAATAACTTCTTCATGTTTAGTAACGAATTTAATGTTCAGGTGAATAGAGTTTGTGTTCAATAGAAGTGAAACAATCAAAAGTATCATCAACATATCTGTGCCAGTATGAGGGAGAATAAATTGCATATTGTATGGCATGTGTTTCAATCTTGGTCATAAATATGTTGGCTAGAACAGATGAAACAGGGTTGTTCATGCTTAAACCACCTATTTGGAGACAGATTTTCTTATTGTAAATAAATTTAATATTTGTTGTTGTAAGTTCTAAGAAAGAAACCATGTATTGGTGATGTGAATTATAGATTGGGAACATTGTAGAAGAGGGTGAGTACAACATTACAAGCTTCTTTGACTAGAACTTTGTCGAAAAGTAACACATTAGAGCTAGCTGTTAAGGCTTTAGGGTTTAGTTGGTTTGATGTGTTTATAAAATGAGTCATCTTTAAAAAAGGAACTTTCAGAATATATGTAAGGCATAAGGGCCCAAGCAATGTACCTGCCATGAGCATAGTTGTATAGAGCAATCCTATTTGTGTGGTTTAGCAATACCATAGAATTGTGGTGTGTATGAATCAGTTATCCTCAAATAAAAATAAAGATCTTTAGTAAGTAACTTATCTTTATTCAGTTGTAACAGGGTTCTGTTTAATTGTTTCTCATATACATTTATATGTCAGGTTATTTGGGATGAGTTTTAATTTTTGTATGTGGAAGGATGTTATTCATTATATTGATATATTCTGTATTATTCACGATTGCAGTAAATTTGCTTTGTCAACTTTTATAATTCTAATGTTAGTGTTTCTTTTTAGATTATAGATGCATTTTATCTCATTGCTTGTAAGATTGGCCTATAGTTTGTGGGTTTGGTTAACTACATTAATGGTGTTGTTAGAAGATTATTTAAAGTTGCTTAAATTGCAATATTGAGGAATTTAAGAACTGCATTTCATAATATTGGGTTGAGGAATAATTCGTGAGCGTTTTTCAAGTTAAAAAATATATTCATAAATGAAATGCTTTTCCTCTAATAGATGGTGTGTTTGATTTTCATATGTCTTTAATTTTTGCTTTCATTTTCAGCTCATTAAATGGAATGTCAAGTGGACAAAATCGAGCATTTTCGACACCATCTGCTTTAAATTGCAATATTGAGGAATTTAAGAACTGCATTTCATAATATTGGGTTGAGGAATAATTCGTGAGCGTTTTTTCAAGTTAAAAAAATATATTCATAAATGAAATGCTTTTGCAAAATATTTCATGTCATTTGGTAGATAATTTTTTGCTCTAATAGATGGTGTGTTTGATTTTCATATGTCTTTAATTTTTGCTTTCATTTTCAGCTCATTAAATGGAATGTCAAGTGGACAAAATCGAGCATTTTCGACACCATCTGCTTTTCGCATTTAATTTCTTGCAATTTCGTTTAAAACAATGCATACTATATACCTAGGTATTACATGAAATAAAGTATCATAATAAATGTTTTGGGTATAATGTGTTCATGCATTGAAGTATTGTATAGTCTTGCATGTAATGCTTGAATGAAATCATTTTAAAACGCTCACGAATTATTCCTCAACATAATATATCAAAAAAGTCTGTTTCTGGATTTCATTTTGTTGTTTGATTCTATTTGAAATGGAGGTTTTCATTTGTTTTTTTTATGTATTGTGAATCACTAGTCTTCTGACCTAGTCTTTGATTTTAGGTAGGAAATTGTCTTGTGATTGACAGTAAAGTTGAAGCCTTTGTTCAGAAGTTGTAGTTCAGTGTCGCTGTAGTGACTGATCGGATCTGTAAAGATTTCTCTTGATTCAAGACAGTTTGTTTGGCTGACACCTTGTGTATTGTTGTACTAATCTGGTTTGAGCTAGCAGACAAGTTGGTGCTCTAATTCTTGTTTACACTCTAGTTAATAGTTCTTGATATTTGAAATTCAAGATAAATTTTAGAAAGGGTTTTTAGTTGTTGTTGTTTTTTTGTGTTGTATTTTTTGCATGTTTTGATTAATGCCAGTAAACTAGTCTAGGAGTTTGAATATTGTGACTTTTACAAAGTTGGAAATTAACTTTTCAGGGTAGCATTGTTTGAGGAAGGAAATATTGTTTCTACTTTTGAGGATTTTTTACATCCATTTCATAAATTTTAAAGATAATTGCAAAGTACAATAGAGTTAAGATGGTAATGGCTTCAAGTAATTGCCATAATAATTCCTTTTTTTTTAATGAGGAACCCACTATTTAATAAAGCTTGGAGATGGCTTAAATAAGTAGTGAACAAAACTTTATTACAAACCTAACTGCTTCAACAAGCTAACATCATCATCAAGTACAGTTAGTTTACAAAGACGTGAATATAGATATTTTTCAAATAAGACCCAAACCTAAAACACTTGAATAGTTCATTATTCTTTTTCAGGATAATTCTAAGGAATAGTGAACTATTTGAAAGTGCTTGATTTTTGGGTCTCATTTAAAAACCATTACAACTTGCATATGTGATCCTGTGTGCTAACTTCTTAATAGAAATGTGTAGATACAGTATATAATAGAGGTCACATGACCAGGCGTTGCTTGACAGCTTAGTAAAGGTTTCTTGATAACCCATTATGCTGAATTTGTTTAATTAAGGTAACCTTTTATTTTGCATTTGTCGATGTTTGCTTCAGTTGATATTTCAGTATTTTGTTTAAGTATACTGTAATCTTCTGAGTTGCAGTGGTGATAAACATATAAAGGTTTTGTTTTTTTATATACTTGGTGAACATAATTTTTCTCATGATTTCTCAGATGCAGAATTCTAGACAGTTTTTTCCACATTATTTTATAAATGATGTTGGTTTGGTATGATTCTATATAATTTTTATTCAGTAACGATATTAATTTACAGCAGTCATGAAGCTGTGTTTATGTAGAGTGTTTTAGTATATTCATTTTTTGTTTGGATTCATGGGCAGAATTCCACAAAATGTAGAGGCCTGTGTGTGTGTGTGATTTTTCAATGAATTTTAGTTTTGAATTATGTGTTGAATTTAATATTTATAACTGATATCAAACCACAAACCATATATTCTGCACTTTATCTTCTCCTATACTAGCACAGGTATGTCAGTGATACTTTTACTGAATACATAAACTCCATTCATCTGAACATTAAATTCATAATTGAATGTTAAAATAGCAATCAGTGATTTTTTCATAACTAACATTATTAAATTCAACACACAATTCAAAACCAAAATTCCCATGAAAATTGCCCACAGAGGTCTTTACATCCCTTGGAATTCTGCCCACAAATCCAAATAAAAAATCAGTAATAAACCTCGTAAATACAGCTTAAGTCTTTAATCAACTGGTCTGTGTAGATAAAGAAGTCAACTTTATAAAGCAATCCTTCATTCACAATAATGAATTTCCACCAACTATTGCTCAAAATATTTCACACAACTACCACAACAAAAACTTCAAACTCGTGAATAAAATTGACACCATACAACAACATTACACTACAGTTTAACATTTATCTCTGAAATCAGTTCAAATGTAATTCACACTTGGGGAAAACTTGCTACAATACTTCTGTTGACTTAAAGCTTACTCGAAAATCTGGCCCAAAATGATGTTCTTACAAAATAAAACTTAGGTTTAATCACAAAGTATCAGTGTTGTTTCTAAAATAGTGTGTAATGAGTGTCCAGAATTCTATATTAAAGAAACCAAAGAAAATTTGAGACAAGATTCATCAAACATAATAAAAAAAATCCTCCCATGTTTACCACCATTGCAACTCGAAAAGTACAATTTATCTTTACAAACATTATAGACACATTCTGTGGTTACTGGCATAACTGATATAGATTGGCCTGTCTATATAGTATTTTTAGTTATAGCATTTGAAAAAAACTGAAGAGAAAAACCACATATATAAAACTCCAAGTTTTAAGAATGATAACGGTAGAAATCTGTTAATTTAGAAGGTGATTTATTTAATAACATTTCAAACATAAGCCCTTCATCAACTGTTGTTTACATATACAGTTGTGAACCAAAGTACATTAAAATATTTAGTTAGTAATCTACATATGTATTAAAGGGAGAACATAGTATGAGGTGCTGTAGAACAAGAAATAAAGATACATAAAAAGTGGAAACATAGGTAAAGTCTAATTTAAAAAGTATTACCTAGAATTATTAAATAAAATTCCAAGTACAAATAAATACAGAGTTATATATAAAAAAACTAAAGTACGTAAACTATGGATAGGAAATGCATAACAGGGTAAGAATTATTACAGAAATGAAGGTTTTTCATGTCAGCCAAATGAAAAAAGGATTCTTAATGTGTGAATAAGTTGCTGCTCTTTGCATTTGTTCAGGCAGTGAACAATTAGTGCAGACCTCAGAGTGACTATTTTAAGATTTGACAAATTATGCTTGTTGTTGTAAAAGTAATTTGGAATCAAAATGTTAAAATTTATACTGATTATATACCTTCTATGTTTATGAAATCTATTGCAAATTTTTGCAGTCCTCACTAATGTACAGTAGATTATAAAGGTTTCAAAAAATGACAGATTCTGATGCATAGATAAAAGGCTTATATTGTGAAAACATCTGATGCCAATAATTAAACTAGAGATCATTTATGTTTAGCAGCTATATGTTCAATAATTCTTAGTGAACTGTCAAGTTTTTAAATCTCGGGAAGGAAAAGAAATTGGTAGTGTAGGATGATAATATGAACTTTAGATGGTAGGTTTCGTTCTTCGACAAATTTGTAGTGTTAATACTTTGAAGTTACATACTTAAGTTTTATCATCAGTTATGGGTAGATGGAAAAGTGGTATTAGATAACATTTATCAGCTTCAGTTATAAAGAATTGCAAACCCTAGATTACAGTGACATCTCCTATGTCACCATATTTTATTACAATATCAGTTCTTGATTTTAAGTTTGATAACGTACAAAAAATGTTTTTTGTGTTAAATTATATTTGTTTGAAAAGTATGTAAATTTTCTTTATGACAAAACATTAGGTATGACTAGTTAGGTTTAGGCAAATATCTCCAGAACATCAAATTTCTGTTTATTGAATATTATTGCAAAGCTTGTTGAATTCAAATAACAAACATAAAAGATAATTTATTATTTATTAAATAAAGGAAACTTATTTATAAATGGATTTCAACCAAGAATATTGTTAGCAAAAATATTGTGATCTCTCCTGACCTAATGTCATTTTGATAAATCTTTTGTTAACTTTTGCAATGTTTTTAACAGTTAGTAACCACAAGTGGCTATTATTGCAGGCAGTATAAAAGAAGTATGTGTTGATGAATATCAAACAAGTTGAAATTGACTAGATATATATGAAGTTTTCCAATCAACAATTTAAAAAAATTGTATTCAAGTACAAAATTAAATAATTATTTTAAATTTTTTAAAATGTTCACAAAATGAGTTTAAACATTTCACATTATAAAAAATGATAGAAAAAGCTAAGACAAATTATGTGATTTTTAAAGCAAAAACTAAATACTATATACCAAGTTTTTCTTAACCTTTTTGCAATTTGGTTGAGTATGGTCGGTGGGAGAAGGAAAAAATGAACAAGTGTCAATGATTCTTTTTCTTTTGTTGTTCTGAAAGTTTTAATGTCATAATGCCCAAGTATTGTGGGTAAATTATGTTTAAATATAGTTAGAAAATAATAGATTTAATATATGTTTGGTACAATTTTATAACAGAATAAGGTTTAAAAACGTACTAAATGATACAAAAGTTTTAAACAATTTGATAAGTCTTACCTTTCTAGCTGGTTTTAGTGTGCATCACTGATATCACAGGTTGTTGATCATGTTTTGCGCAGCATTACAGTTGTACAGGATGTAATTCTCTACATCAAATCTATGTAATTTAGAGAGGTTTCACTTTTAAGATTAGAAGAGTGTGTAGGATCCTAAGAGAATAAAAGTGAGACTCTCCATGACTTTTCAACACCCTTTATTAGTACTGCTTCTCTCAACTGCAGAACATACTGAGTTATAATTTCCTTAGTTAGGATTAAAATGACTAAATCTTTGTAAATTACTATGATAAGTAATGTAAAAATTGTTTTCATTCTAAATGATGCTCAAGTTTTGAATTTGAATAAGATCATTATTTGCAAACACTTTATTAATGTTGTGCATTACTGATGAGGTAACTTGTCATGTAATTAAGATGACACATGTTCTTCTTATGAATTCACTGTATTTAATAATAGCATTTTAGAAGTTAGTTTCCTGTTGGTATGAAGGAAATTTAAAAACATGAAGAGAAGAAAAAAACAACAACCAAATATGCCATGGACAGATCTCATATTGAAGAAGGTATGTGGACTATAATTTCAAATTTACTACATCTCTCTTCTTGAAATGTGACAGTTTTTATGAATATGTACAAATCTGTTGTACATAAAAATATCAAATGTGTTACCAAAGTACTCATGCTTAAGATGTGTGTGTGAATTGTCATCTCAGTCTGACTCAAATTCTGACAAGTCATAATGCAAGATGATCATGTGAAAAGTAATGATAATTTTATCCATAGTGCAGTTTGCATATTGTATTTGTATAACTTAGGTGCATGTCTGCAACTTCTTTCAGTATCCTTGTATATCTATTTCCTCTCCTCTACCACAAACTGTCTCTGAATCTGCATTATAGGGTAAAATAAATAGTTAGTAATGCATTTCATTTACATAATAGCTTGTTGAATGACACTATGTAAATGATTGTGGCATGTGCTCATGTGCCCACAACTAATGCATAATGGGCTTAGTTAATAGGTGATTATGTATATTAATGTTACAGTATTCTAGTTTCACATTTTATGCAGAAATAGTCTAGTTGATAGCAGCTTGTATTATTGAAGTTCATGGTGTAGTTTCATTGAATGTTTGAAAAAAATTGCTAATTTCACTTTTTAACCTTTGTAACATTGGTAGCATAAAAATGCTTTGGCTTTTTCCATTTTAAAGAAATGCTTTATAACTGAAACGTTTATTTTCATGTTTGTAGTACTAAAATTTGCAGTTCCTAAGTGTTACCTAATATATTTTTACTTCAAACAAAAAAATATTACTGATTGCCTATGTTGCAAAGAAAGAAATTTAGAAAAATATATTTTGTGAATACCAATGAATTTTATAGCCTTTTTGATTTCTTATAAAAAGAAACTTTCTTGTATGTTCCTAATAATGTGATGTAACTGGACCTGAATTTTTTAAATATTATTTGTGGAATATGTAATATCCTACTAGCATATCATCCTCAATAAACCAAGTAAACATTACTAACACCTGACTACTCAGATGTTATACAGTTGTAATTTTATCAATAAAAGGAAATAGAAATGATAGTTAATATATAAAATTTTGTGAACATAATTAATGATACATCGCATAACAATGGAACACGGTAGATACAAAATAAAATCTAATAAAGGATAAGTATTGATAATTTACACATTTGTTGTTTGTTTTTATAGTGTGGAACATTTCAACAATTTATAAATAAAGGAAATGTTTATTTTCAGAGAATTGTGTTACTGAATTTTATTTTTTTGCTATATATATATGTTCAAATTTTCCATTTGTGAATAATATTTTTCAACTTAAGTAAAAGATAAATGTTGGAGAAAGATACTTTTTTTTAGCATTTTACTTTACTTAGAAATTGTTTTTAATTTCTAGCCATTAGTATTTTAGGAGAAAGTAAATTATCTCAATTATATTAGTATGTATAAATAAATCAACACATCAGTTTGTACATAGTGTTTACCACAATAGGTATGTCTTAAAGTCATATCACTTTGTGATATATAAATATATCTTGGCTTCTTTCTCAAACTTGATGTATTTGTGTTTTCAATTAACTTTAAGATGCCTTGCAGTACACAAAAACAAAACTTATACAAAATTAACAACAATTAATATATTAAACATGTAAAGTTGTCTGACAACTTCCACGTTCCTTTTCTGTCCATTTGTTGATTTTTTGTTTGTCATGAAAATATTGGATTTTCTTGAAGCTAATTATTTGATAACTACTCATTTGAAAAGCAATATATTTAAAGTAATAAATTTAACATCACATACGTTAAACCTTTCTCTTTGCTGTAATATTTTTGATAAAATATATTTTCATATTTATGTTTTATCCATTTAATTTCATAACCTATTTTAGAAATTTCACAAGAAAGTGGAAGACAAGATTTTATATTGCATACTGTAATAAATACATATGAATATTTCAAATAATCTGAGTTGTCTTTATTTTTTCTTGCAATGTTTCTTTAATTTACATCTGTAAAATAATTTGTAACAAGTTATGTACTAGTTATTTTCATCTTCTAGTTTAAACTGTAATGATGTAACTTGGATTTATGAAGGGGTTAAATCAGGAAAAAATGTGTATTCAATATCTAAGTAAGATACAAGTTTTATATTTTTAATTTTATCACTAAAAGTAAATGAATACGATAGTTAATATCTAAATTTTATAGACATAAGTAGTTAATACTGTGTTGTCTAATAATAGAACCTGGTATTTACAAAAAATTATCTAATTGATAAGTATTGACTATTTACACTTTAGTTTGTTTTTTTTTTTTTATTCTGTGGAACGTTTAAACAATTTATAAGTAAAGGAAAAGTTTATTTACAGAGAACTGTGCTACTGTTTGTTTTGTTGAGTTGTGTTTTTTTGCTGTGTTCAAATTTTCCATTTGTAAGTATATTTTTCCAACTTAAATAAAAATGTAGGAGAATGATACCTTTTGGCATTGCAAAAATGTTATTGCCAATTTTTAAGGCAATAGTTTAGGACAAGTTTTGTTTCGTAACTCAGTAAGAGTCATACTTTGCCTGTATAGTTCATTTATCGATCTAATAACTAATGATTATTTAGTTTTTATAACAAAAGTGTTTAAGTACTTATTTTAAAGCCAATAGTGTCTATAAATACACCTAGAATTTATGAAGGAATTAAATAAAGAAAAATGAATAATCATTTTCCAAGTAAGATATAATTTTACACCTTTAATGATCTTTTAAGAAGAAAAAAATTTTAGTTACTAATAAGCAAAAGAAAACATGCAATTGAATTTATAAGATGGAAAAGCTCTGAGGTAGTCTAATTTAGAATGAACATAAAACTACAAGTTGAACCAAAAATTTTGTAATAACATTTTATAACCTGTATCTTTCTTGTTGCCTTAAATTAGTATTATTATATCATTGC
This sequence comes from Tachypleus tridentatus, assembly GCF_004210375.1. NCBI lineage: Eukaryota > Metazoa > Arthropoda > Merostomata > Xiphosura > Limulidae > Tachypleus > Tachypleus tridentatus. Next base: position 60,690,654 of record NC_134835.1, read on the forward strand.
ATCTCATAGGTTGTAGAAAATCGTAGACCATGGTTGCAACATATATACATATATATGCACATATATAACATCGATCACGCGAGCGCAAGTCAGACAACGTTAAGTTAGGGAACGCGATGTTAAATTACGTGATTGTTAGTTTAGCTATAACGGGGTGTATTTAAGTTTCACACTTGTAATAAAGGAGAACAACGTTTCGACCTTTCTAGGTCATCTTCAGGTCAAAACGTTGTTCTCTGCCTAATTAGTAAAAGTATTAATACCTATACCAGCAGGGGCGTAGATCCTGGGGGAGATGGGTGGGGTACATCCCCTTCATTTTAGGTGGGGGTATGATGCATACAATCATCCCCCCCTACAGTTTGGTCTGTTGAATTATTTTATTGCATCACAGGCCTACAAATTGTGTGTTTGTTCTTGTGATTCTCGTGTTCTTACCAATCGAATTACATAATTAGGTCTAGATGTAGGCTTTTTTCAGTAGCCGAAATGTATATTTTTAATATAGGCGTGCTTCTAAGCTTTTCGATCTAAGTGATAGTTCGTAAGTATCAGTCAGTAGGCCTAAGTATACATGTAAGTATCGTGGCAACAAGATTACTCTGTAACTGCATGTTTACAGCTTTCAGATTCACGTAGTCAGAGATTACCAATTTGCAAATTGAACAGTCCACATAAGTGGTTGCAAAATCATCCCCCATCGGGTGTAAAACTGAGTAAACACACAAGCGTTGAAGTTACTTTCTTTAAGCTGAAGAAACTGTTCAAACAAATCTGAGGTTTAGAAGCAAATTTAAAAGACTTGTGGAAAATCAGAGTAACACGATTTTTGTTGTGTTTTTCTGCAAATGAAACTGTAGCAGCAAGGGGAGGAGAGATCAAACTGGAAGAGTTTAAAGATTTAGTAGTGGCGCCAGCCTGGCATGGCCTAGCGCGTTAAGGCGTGCGCTTCGTAATCTGAGGGTCGCGGGTTCGCGCCAAACATGCTCGCCCTCCCAGCCGTGAAGGGCGTTATAATGTTACGGTCAATCCCACTATTCGTTGGTAAAAGAGTTGGCGGTAGGTGGTGATGACTAGCTGCCTTCCCTCTAGTCTTACACTGCTAAATTAGGGACGGCTAGCACAGATAGCCCTCGAGTAGCTTTGTGCGAAATTCCAAAAAACAAACAAACAAACAGTACTGGCGCCTTCTTGCTAGTGTTTCTAGCTCATAGTGAGAAATGTAGCAACTACCTTTTTCTCTGTAGATGTGTTGTGTAGTCGTCTCTCAACATCTGACGTTCTAACTTGTCCACATGAATATGTGAATTGTATAAAGTAATATTAATTGACGTGAACGAGTTTGACAGTAAGAAAGTCTGCCATGTAACAGGAGAGGTGTTTCAATAAATAAGATAGTGAAAGAATGGATGTACTAGATAAAGACAAGGTCTGTAGCTTTGGTGCTAGTGGCACAGAAATCTCTTGGTTTCAACTGAATATGACCTCATCTTGTGATCTGCTGAGTTAAGAGGCACATGAAAGTGCGTAGTACACATCAATAAGCTGCATCCATACAGTACTGGTGAATTGGCTTGTTCAAGATCAGATGAAGATGAAACCACTAATTTTTCCCATTACAACCATGAAGATGAGGAAGAAAGAGCTGAGAGTATTTATCTTGCTATTCAGAATGAGATAGGCGATGAAGCACAGGATCTAGAAGACAGACTTGGCTCTGATGACTCACAGAATCGACACCAGTGATTTTGAATTGATATTACTGGGATTAAATATAATCAACAATAGATATAATGATCATAAGGTTAAACATCCAATGAATCAATGAAAGTAGTGATCTTTGCTTTGTAAGCTATCGTGAGAAATTCACCATATAATAAAACATTGTGATTTCCATGAAACTTGGATGGTTAGTTCTAGAATATATATAATGCCTAGTACATCACTAATTTGTACAACTGTAGATGATAGTGAAGAATCAGAAAACGCGGTTAACACTGAGTTGTGTTTCTGGTTTTCTAAGCTATTGGGTAAAACTGTACGTACTATATTATATTATTACCAATAGACCATCTGAAGTTAGAATAGTTCGTTGATTGCAGAATTAATGGGCTTTGTGGCCTTAACTTTACTATCTATAGAGTAGAGTTTCAGTTTAAAAGATCTCCATTGGGTATTAAATGATTGTTGCTCATTTAACACAGTTTAAGATTGCTCATTTCAGTATAAGTAATGGCTAGTTTATTAAATGTTACGCTATTGAAAAGTATAGCTATGATTTAAAAAACATAATTAAAAAGGCTATGAAGCTATTGCTTTCTAAGTTAGTGTCATTTTTAGGAAGTGAAACGTAGGAGACGTTTTATGAGAATCATATACCTAATATAGCTGAGTAGCAAGACCTCCACTAAGAATGCCTCATAATCTTTGCTAATTTTTTATTGCTGGTTCATCTAGAAAAACGGTTCAAGGGTAAGCCTGAAAGTTTATAATGCTAAAATCTGGCTTTCGATGCATTTGGTTGGCACAGCACGGATAAGCCATTGTGTAATTTTGTATTTAAAAGAAATACCTTGAAAAACTTTTCCACATACAGTGATGGTGTTATTTAGAGTGTATGTTGATATATGTATATTATGGTGCCAGCAGAAATAACCAGTCCTGACGTATGATAACTTCAGATTTAAAGTCTTAGTTCAACTAAAACCAGTCAGTAATTATTTTTTTTTGAAGCCTAAAAAAATGAAAACGAGTTTTATAACTCTCACATGTCAGCACTTTATTAAATAGACAGTAGCTTTGGAAAGTAACCCAGGAGAGTTATGAAGTAATTTGAGTGAAGCTGGAGGTAGTGTATTGAAAGTTACTGATGTGTAATGGGCATTAATGTATAAAGCCCTACAAATATGTGAAGGAACACTATATGAAGTCATTCTTGAGTGTGTATAACATGAATGAATCAGTTATATAATGGCCATATTTGTTAAGTCATATCTGAAAAGAAACAAAAACCATTTGGCGAGTATAAATTATTTACATATTGATTTTATTTATGGTAATACCTGTTGAATATATTTCTGTACTTCAGTTTTCTTTTTATTTTGGTTATTAAGTGATTATTTTGTATCTCTGTTGGTTTATGCTTAGTTATTAAAAGTGTCATGGTAAGTTGAAACAATCAGTATTTGAAAGGTCTCATGATTATAATTTTTAGTGTATCTGGAAGAATTTATCTGATATATGTATTTACATAGTTAAAAACTAAAACTAAATTACGTGCTGACGAAACCAGTGTGATTTGTTTGCTTGTATTTAGCAGCAAATGGTTTATTTTAATGTGTGGTTGATGTAGTAATAAAATATTAAAGCCTACAAATATACTACGTTTTATAATACACTTAAATATATATACGTGTACCTTGATTTTTAACCTTTTAATATTAGTAAGTGATATTTTGTATCAGTGATTTATGAAATGTCTGAAGTGACGTGAAAACTGTACAAAGTGCAGGTATCGAAACTTCGTTTCCAGCTGTGCAACTTGAAACTTTCTGAGATCTATTGACTGTCCTTGTTCAAGGAAATTTTGATTTTTATGGAATTAAATTATATCAATAATCATATTATAAAGGGTCTTCTTTTATTTTTGTATTACACTTTTTAGATTTAATTTTGCAATTTGTTGAAATACGTTTAATTTTTGTTTGGTGTTCTGGGGAGCTGTAACACAATTGTGATCATTATTAAAAATATTTCTTTTAGTTTGTTTGCTTGCTTTTGTGTTAAACGTTTTTGTTTTGCTTCGTTGTTTAAGGACCTATGTGTTTTCCTTTGTTAAAAGGTTTCAATTAAGAAATGTATTTCTTTGTTAAAGGGTTTTTTATTTTACGTGAAAGGATATTTTTGTAAATGTTGATTATGTTATAGTTTTTGTTCTTTTCATTTATGTGATGTAGAAGTATTTTGATTTAAGGTGAGAAAGAATCAACGCATTCCTGTAGCAATGTTTATTTAAAGTTTATTGATTGTAAAATTAAAGTTAATCGTTGGCTTCAGAACAAACTATATTTCATAGAACTATATTCTTTTAACATTATATTATCTATATTCAACTTATTTCTTGTTCTGTTTATATATGTAGGGTTTATATCACAAGTGATCGAAAAATCTGTTATGTTGAGTTTATTCTAAGATGCCTTTCTTCTTTTACCTTTCTCTGAGTGGATAATACCTGTTCCGTATGGGAAGGATATTGCCCAGTACTAAATTGTGTAAGGATGGCGACAGCAGTGTTTGTTTGTTTGTTTTGAATTTCGTGCAAAGCTACACGAGAGCTATCTGCGCTAGCCGTCCCTAATTTAACAGTGTAAGACTAGAGGGAAGGTAGCTAGTCATCATAACCCACCGCCAGGAGTGTCCTTCAGTAATTGTTTAGGTAATACCTAGAGATTACAGCCCTTGTAACTGCATTGAGAATGACCAGTAACGTTGTAGCTCTTACTTGGCTCGGTAAGTCGAAATTTCTTGCACACTAAAGGAGATGCGTTTATTAAATATACGCTAAAATACCATTTGAGTTGGTCTAGTTGGGATGAGAGAAAGAATTAACAACTGAAGGTATTCAGGCAAGAGAGACAGTCTGTGATGTTCAACCCACACATACTGTGTTTGTGTTTAGTGTATAATAACGATTGCTAGTTTTGATTTACACTTCATGACATACCACAATGTTTTGGGACAGTGAGGGACCGATTGGCCCATTTCGGCTGTCCCATTTTTTAAACAAAGCTGAAATAATTAAATAAATAAACCTAAAAGAATCTGAAAGACATTCCTTATCATACATATGTTTAAACTCTCTTAAATTTACTGTCTCCACAACATCCATCGGATGACCCCTACTCTGCCAAAATTAATAGGTCAACTTCTCCTCATATAGCAACTTTTCCTTCTAGTAACCATCCTCCGAATCCTTTCCAATAATTCAATGTTCTTCCTAAAGTAAAGTACTCAAGACTAAATGTAATACCCCAAATGTGTTCAAGCTGAAAATATAACCTCTTTAAACTTGTATTCAGTATTTCTGTAGATACAGCGTGAAATCCTATTTGCTCTACCTCTAGCAACGGCATACTCTTTGGATAGCTGTTAAGGTTATTCCCATACAAATTATACTTATAATTCAAATTTTGATAAACCACTTGCATTTAATATAATTAAAACGCATGTGCCGGTTATTTGCTCAACTCTCCAAATAATCCCAATTCTTTTGTAAAACAGCAGCATACTTATCACACCTAGCACCTTTGTATTTAGACTTTGTATTTATATAAGAAGTTTGTCTTGTTTTTATTTTTAATTTTGCGCAAAACTACACGAGGGCTATCTGCGCTAGCCGTCCCTAATTTAGTAGTGTAAGACTAGAGGGAAGGCAGCTAGTCATTACCACCCATAGCCAACTCTTGGGCCACTCTCTTACCAACGAATAGTGGGATTAACCGTCATATTATAACGCCCCCACGGCTGAAATGGTGTGACGGGGATTCGAACCCGCGATCCTCGGCTTACGAGTCAACTGTCTTAACCACCTGGCCATGCTGAGCCATTTGATATCTTCAACGAAACTTTTATTATACGGTGAACTAGTCTGATATATCTGTAAAGCTAATTCAGTTTCACTTTTTTGCTATATCATGCAATAACGTGCCTTAACCATAAAATTATTATTTATTATTAATGCTTTCGTTTGTTTTTAAAATGCCTTTATTTGTTAATTTTGTGTCCAATGAAAATTTATTTGGTAAGTCAACTAGTTTTATTTACAATTATGATTTTTTTTTCTTTTAACGGTCCCTTGTGGACAAATCTATTTTAAACTCGTGTAATTTAAGAATATGATGAAGATTATAACCGTGGGTGTTAGTGAGTGAAGGTGAGGTTTATTATTCGTCTTAATATTAAGTTTATTACAATTATAACTTAATTTAATATTATAATATAACTTTAAAATTTGTTTTGGTTCGTTGTTAACTTAGTGTGTCTTACAAACAAGGTTTATTTTAATTTTACAATTCTTACTAAGAAAAAGCCACCCTTGTTGCGCTCGTGAATTAGATTTATGTTGTATCAACATAGTATTTGGCAGAAATGTTTATTTGTGGTACTGGTTTATAATACTAGCTCGTGAAAATAAGCCTGTAATTATTTTAGCATATTAGTCATTTTCTAGTTTCCATGACATCTTTACCAGAGTTTTTAGATCACAGAACAGAAAAACCCCTGATTTTCAAAATTTTCCATCTTTATTTTTAAAACGGAGAACAATAAACACATTTCCAAAATAAACACCTAGATAGAACTATATCAATAGTATAAGTACAATCTAAATACTTTTCATAATTTTAATTGTAAATAAACTCGAAAGACAAATTTGAGACAACTAATACTAAATTTTTGAAGAACTTTGTTTCTTGTATCTATGTGCAGTTGTACAAATCAGTATGAAAAACGAAATGAATCATTATGCAACCATTTTGCTGTCATTATAAACGATGAAGAGTCGAGTCTATCCTTCGAGCAGGTATTATTGCTAGTTCATGCTGAAGGCTATTGGGTCTGGAGTCTTTTCTGGAATTGTTTGACAGTTCTACAACTAGACACTTATTCTTGACCTTCATAATGTTTACTATCCATCAGAAAAAAGATTTTATTAAAACAGAAGTTTAAAAATGAGCCATAATTACAGCATTACATCTCAGAGTAGATTTTATTGAAATATTTCTTTGTAGATGCAGTTATCAAAGAAAGTCTTGCTTTTATGTTCCAACAGTCATGACATTTTCACTAAAAACAAACTTTTTTGTTTAATACTTTTTTTGTAATTTTTGGTTAAATATCAAACATGCATTTTTATGGAATTTCACTTGTTTTATTTATTGCTTAGTTATAAAAAGTCTGCCTAGTTATAAAAAAATACTACCCAGTTATCATTGGTGATGATTGGTTCAGCAGTTTCTGAGATCCGAGTTTTGGACATATCTATCACAAGCTCCATTATAATAAGATATACACGAAGGAAGAACTATTTAAAGCATAGTAAACATGATTGAGCTGGGCTAAATTTTCTATATATGATTAAACACCTCCAGAATTATGTAAACAAACAATATGGTTTTGTGTTTCCATGAGAGAGTCAAGAGTATACTGTCAATTTGACAGATTTGAATGGTTTAATTATTAAAACCCAGTAAATATGCTTGTGCTGGGCTGGCTTTAATGTATGGTACTATACACTTCATTAACTTTTGTTGCTAGTGAAATGTGTTAGGGGTCAGTGCTTGGGCATTTTCTTTTATTTAAAATTTTGGTAAGGACATAATTTGTAAAATATATAATTTGTTGATTATGTTGAACTCCTGGGTTTCTAGCCTTATTAAAGATGTTATTACAGAATGACTTAGTTCAGCTTGTAAATTGGACAGATGTTTGTAAATTATTGTTAATTGTAATTATAGTAAGTGAAAGGTAACACATATGGGTCATCATTATTTGGATTGCATGTTTTATACAGATAAGAACACAATAGTGTGACTGAAGAAAAGGATACTTACATAGTGGCAAATAAGCCACTCAAGCCATAAAAGTGTGTTCTGTTGCTAGCAGAATATTGCATACAGTTTTGGTTTCTTTTTTGATAAAAGGATATTGGAAGGAATTCAAAAGTCTCCTAAGATGATTCGAAGGAAAGGGTTACCTTGTAGGGTTATTTAAGATTTTTTCTCAAAAGAAAAAAGGCAAAAGTTTAGAAGATTATACAATGAATCATCATGATAAAGATCTAATTTCTTTGTGGTATATTCTAAAGACTGTATAACAAAAGGAAGCAGCATTAAAGTTTGGGAGACTGGCCAGGTTCTAGGTAAGACTGTTTTTGATAAGATTATTGGTTTATGGAATAAAATCCCATGACAGTAATAAATGTTATTAGTTTGTAAGAGCTCAAGAGTGGAATAGGTGATTTTCTGAAAAATGAAGGATTTGATTTACAATAAAAAGGCATAATGATACTTGAAATAAACAATATGGTTTACTTGTAACAAAAGGAGACACTGATAATGTTTCAGAATTGTACAGATTTCATCTTCATTAACAAAATCAAAATAAAGGAATTACAGTGTACATCATTTCTAAGTAAATAACTAAAATACATTGCTTCCATAATGATAATTTAATCAAAACTAAAACATAGAAAGGGAAGAAGTAACAAATAAAAAAATACTGTACATATTAACAAATGTGTAATTTGAAATAATACATTTAGTGTTCATCTGTATACCAATATAGTGAAGAGAAAAGACACAAACCTGTATTATTAAGTGTCACTATCTTTTACGAGGTCTACACCAATCTGTAACTTCTGGTTAGAGAAACTTTCCACATCAAACAACTTTCACCAACACTGAATAACATGGAGTTTTTGTTAAAATTTACACATTTTGTTAATATGTACAGCATTTTGTTTATGTTTTTCACTTTCCATGTTTTAATATTGGTTCATTTATCATTATGGAAGCAATGTTACCTAAGGAATGATATAATTCTTTTATTTTGCTTTATGTATTGAGGATGGAATATGTAGAATTTCAAAACATTTATCTGTGTTCCTTTCTGTTATATACAAATAATGTTTATATTAAGTATCATTATCCTTTTTATTGTAAAACTTTGTTTTTCTCCAAACTTGTGGATATGTTTAAATTTTTACTTCAAGGTGGGTATATATATAAGGACAGACTTTGAGGACCAAATAGTTCCTTTTGTTTGTATGTTATTTTCAAACTTGTATATTGAAATTTAAATAAACAAAATTATGTAAAAATCAGAAATGAAAACATAAATTGAGAGTAAAGTTTATTCTCAAAAGTTATTTTAAAAATGACAACCAAGATTTAATATAACTTTTTGTTTTGATAATTTACTTTTTAAAATTGTGTATTTAACATGACGAATTTTGGAGAACAGTAAATACCATTCCTCTTTTCCCATTTGCACTGAGCATACTATACAGTGTTTATATTTTATTATCTTGGTACACACAAATTTGTAATTTTAACTTCTTGCTTTCTGTCATTCTAGTTAAACACTGAAATATTCAAGTGTAAACTGAAGTGGGAGTTTAAAAACTAGAAGAGATAAAATGGCAGAATCAGTGATTTTACATGACAAGTAATTTTTTTTCATATACAGTATCATTTGTTTTTCTGTCATAACTGTTGTCTTCATTTTGAATTGAGGGATTTAATTACTTATTGTTTAGAATTTTCTTGTGTTGTATGAAAAAATCTTATGCCAAAAGCTTGTATATTTAGAATTTTGGAGTAAATTTTCCCTCCCTAAGAAAGTGATATTCTGATATCTCTATTTGGCTAACTTAAATATGATGTAGTTATGATATAAATCACACTAAGTGCTTTAGTATGAACCAAGTTAACCTTTAAAAAAAATTGACTTTACAGTATGCTAACTTCTGTTGACTTGGGGGGAAAAAAGTACTCATTACTTTTACTACAGTTTATCTTATTTTTAGAAGCTGTTGCAGGTTAAGATATATGAGAAACTTTTCTGGGAAAACATACTTGATAGTACTATCAGTTTTATATGTACCTGATTTGACTGTTTAATATCTTTAATGGCTATTTAAACAGACATGATCAGCCAACATTGAGAATCTCTAGTAGAGTTATACATTGTTGTAGTTATTATAATTGAAATTATTTACTAAATACTTAAAAAATAAAGTTTAATTTCTGAGTTTGCTTTTATTTTCTCATATAGTCAGTAAAACCTTAGTTTATATGGGACTTTTATAAATCTATTTGTGTGTGCATGCATGCATGTAACATTCTTACAAACTCCATGCTAAAAAATGGATGCCTGCATATATTTCTTGTAGTGGTCTAAACAAGTACTTGTGTAGGAGTGAATTGTAAGAGCTAGTAGTTCTTAATGTTGATATGTTCACTGTAGAGCAGAACAGGTTTCTGTGCTGATTACAGGCTTGGCTTTCAAGGACACTTCTTCCTGGAGTGTTGTACTACACACAAGTTATGAGTTCACAAACACCTTTAATTTACTAGTAACCAACGGATCTTGAGAGATATTTGTAAAGTTACTGTCTTCTTTGATAATTGTGAAAGAGAAAAAATTACTTTTGCATTAACTAAAAGTAGTTGTCTTAATACATGTATGGTATTGTAGTTGTGTAAAATGTTTGTTTTATGCTTATGAGTTTAAATGTGTGTTTTTATTGCAGGTCAGTGTGTTTGCTGAGTTTTCTAAAACATCTATGGCTTGGTTTTGAGGTTTAAGAATCTTTATGTATAGAATATATTATAGTATTATATTATGAAGGAAAAGAGGGCCAAAATAAATTTTGTAGATAATTTTGTGGTTGCCTCACTCAGAGTAGTTTCTTATTTTTTAAGTAAATTCAGAATCTGGTAAATAATTGCTCTATGATTTATAACACATTTATAGTATACCAGAAACATTTTACTATCATTTTTAAAACTAAAGAATATTAGTTAGTGTATATGTATTTTATGTAAAACTGAACAAATATTTGAGGTAATGTAGCATATGTAATCTTTCTAATGATTTTAATCAGGTAAGCTTTATGTAAATTTGTATATTAATCAGATATTTAATAGACAAACTGCATGCATATTTGTATAATTTATATTATTAATCAATTAAGCAACACTGTCTATTGGTTTTCTTAGTATTATCCCCAGTACATTTGTAAAACACTCCAGTTATTTCCATAGGCAAAATAGACTAGGTTTAATAAAGTTAAACATTTAACATTTTGTAAGCAGCACACAAAATAGTAATTTTGCAACCTTAAAGTGTAAAAATAAAAAATGTTTAGACCAACAAGTGAGTTTAACTTGCAATACTTTTTTTAAATTAGTGTGTGATGGTATATATACATAGACACACACACACATTTGTGATCTCTACTGTGTAGCATGATTGTTGTCCTTGCTCCGTGCTTTATAGCCAAGTACACATCCACACACTGCACTGAACTGCCCATATCTCTCAGTGGTTGGTGTAGTTTGTAGTTTTACTTGGGAAGAAGAGGGTTAGTAATATTAACATTGAATGATTGAAGCTTCCTGAAATATTTTAAAAAGTAAAGGAGAGAGGGAAGTGAGATGTCAAGGTAAATTACCTCATAACTGAAGTAGTACGGGTGCAATAATTAATCATTTGAAATTGAAACATTCGGGAAAAATCTTTTTGACATCCATGCCAGTGCAACCACAATAGGAGTTGAAATATTATCACTTTAATAACCAGCATGATAACTATGGACTTGCAACAACTAAATGAATTAGAAACTGAGGGTTATAAAGCTTTGATATTGTAGTTGGATCTTCATAATGTGAACACAATTATAGTCACTGTAGATAATTATTCTCACTTGTGGGGTTGAAGGGAAGCAAATGTTCTCAAACACCCCTGATGGAAAGAGAGACTAAATTTCTGCCACAGTTTTTTTGTTTTTCTTCAAAACCAAATTTATGAAACCAATCTTTGTAACTGTCGTACTAATTTCACTGTTGTGCTTTTGCTTTTGAAAAAAGCGACAATGTATTTTTTTTCCCATAAACAATTTAATAAAAGTATTGAAGTAGTAAAGAAAGTAGTTTTTTTGTTAAATCAAAAATTTGTCCAAATATATCAATGCATAAAAGTAAAAACTTAGTGGTAATTACCATGTATACAGTAATAAGTAAAAGTAGTGTTGGATTCAACAGTGTGAAAGTGTACATCTATTGGAATGTCTAATAATTGAAATGTGACTGTATATTACAAAATAATAACATTGCCAAGACACAGTCACTTTGTAAAGGCTAAAGGTCAGTTTTACATTACTGGATACAGTAGCATGAGTGCGTGTGCACCTCATCAAGGCAAGTTATGTAACGTTAGCCAAGCACAACTGAAGATCAATAAAAAATGAATATAAATGTATGATGTTATGAGACTTAAGCTTCTTGGACTAAACACTTGTATTTTCATGTTATGATTTGTAGTGATTCTAGCATGAAAAAAATCGTAATTTATATTTATTTTCTAATTTTTTATGATGGTTATTGCAAGGTTGGTCAAATTGACAGATCCCACAAATGTTTAAATGTATTTAGGACATTTTAGAGATTACACACATAATACTTGGGATTTTTGCAAGGAAAAGTAGTTTTTAATCATAACATGAAATCACTTTGCAATTGGGCTACTAATGAAACAGACTCTATTTTAACAAATAAATCTTTAGCAAAAATATTTTATTAAAAAAATCAGACTTTTGGTGCACAAATTACTTGTAATTTTTACAAAAAGTCTACCAGATTTTGTAAAGATGCACATGCTGTATCAAAAATTATAATGCAAATACTTATGCATGTATGTAGAAGAACTTGTGTATATTATACTAAGCTTGTTTCAAAAGGGTTAATAAACAAACTGAAGTAGATTTAACATTTCAAAAGTGTGCATTATTGAACTGAATTACTTGAAAAGATGAATGTTATGTATTTAGTGATAAATTTCAGTTGGATAGCAGATTTTCAAACAGTCAAGTCAGTCATCATTGTAAGTATGTTGTACAGTAAAGGTCTGCACATGAACTTTGTACTGTAATAATGGTTTTGAAATTTTAAAACTTGACCACCAAAGTATGGTTAAACAAACAACCCTTACTCTGCTTTAGTAGTAGGGAAAAAATAAGAGTTGCCAGAAAATTTAAATTTAGGCTGGTAATTATATTGATTGTGGAAAATATTAAGGAATGACCTTGTGCTAAATGACATTTCATAAAGTCTCTCTTTCTCTGTGTTCTTACATTTAAACTGATATTCAAAATTTTAAAGTCTGTAAACTGAAATTGTGCCTCATTTAATAAATGTATTAAGTGGAACAAGAAGCTAGTATATACAACATTGTTTTCTTAAATAGTTCAACTCTTTATTGATAGTTTAAACAGCTACTTGAAGTTCTTATTTGCAAGAATCTTTTTATTGGTGATTTTTAGTGCTAGAAAGAGTGTTAAAAAGTTAGTATTTCTATTAGGCCGTTTTCCTATATGTAGACATTTTATATATAAAACACTTTCGTTAGGAAGTATAGTTATGATTTATTTTCATAACATTAGTCATATTCAGCGTTGTGGTCTATTGTTTAATGCACAGCATTATATAAGGCATTTCAAGTACATAAACTTGTAGTATAGTCACATCAAAACTATTGAGAAAAAATGTGAATAACACTGAAGTTATTCTTTATTTATCTTGAATTTTCATAACATCTTTATTATTAGAGGAAAACTATGAATATTATCATATATAGCCTTCAGAACTTTTATGAATATTATCAGTATTGCATTTTGTTCTTGAATGAAATCTAAAAGTAATTGATTTTTTTCATGATTTGTAAGTTATTTTACTCATATTTTAGCTTGTGGTTTCAGATTCTCTTTTTCTGCGAGTGAAAGTTGTATCTGCAATGGATAGGTTTCTACATCATGATTTTAGTGTGAAGATAAGGAACTTTAATCATAAAATAACATACATGTATGTTATCTTTTAGATCTACAAGTAAGAATGAGACATTGAACAGCACTTTTGATATAGAAAAAAAAATACATGATGAGGCTTTGAACTACATTTGTTTCATAACATCATGCAGAATGGTGGCAGAGATGGCTCTAGCCATCCTGATTCATCAAGAAATGAGTACACAAAGGAAAAGTTAAAGAAACATCTTACACACCTTCAATATCATGTGACCCAAGAAGGAGGCACAGAACGGTATTTTAAACCATTTACAGTTTCCTTCTATAGTTTGTTGTTCTTAATATTAGTTTTCCCATCTCATTTTAATTTCTTTCATCAAATTATTTCAATGTAAATATTATATATATATATTATTCCATTTCTTTTTTTAATTGTTTTATGTTTAAAGTTATTTTAAGTGTAAAACAATCAACAGGTGTAATGCTGTTTCTTTTCTATAGTTGATAAAATACTATTATAAATATTTGAAAATAAAAAACTGGATATGTTTAATATTAGATTAAAAAAATTAAATCAACATTAAGCGTGGGAAATTGTCTTTACAGACTTTACAGATTTTTATATAAACTGCTAGACATCACATTTATATAAGCAGGGCTTGCCAAATCTTAGTTGCCATGGTGTTCAAACAAAAAAAATTGGTCTGGCACTTTGGAATTTATAGTGACTTTGTGTAATTTTTTTATATGCAGTAATATTTGTGATATAATCAAACATCACAAGAAAGGTTGATTAAACATTTTAATTTCCATTGGATATTGAAATACCGTAAAGGAAGTGTATAGTGAAATAATTCATTAAAGGTCTCTCTTTTAGTGTTTGACTGACAATCAGTAAACATGTATCTGCAAGCAGGTTATCAGTTGTGAAACAGCGCCAGAAGTGTGCGCTAAAAGTTTCTTTAGGCTTTTCAGAATGATGTGTGTTTCAAAAAAGATTACATGATTGTTTCACCCTGAAACCACTCTAAACAATAAATAGCACAAAAAAGTTTATATGTTTGTTTATTTTAGATATTTAACTTTCACAAAATTTGAAATTAGGCCAAAAATATTTTTGGTGGGGTGGAGATGACTCTTCTGCCCCTTACTGATTTAAGTTATTTTGTTGACTTGTAGGATTTTTAGATTTCCAAGCTGTTTTCCCCATGCTGTTTGCCTTAAAGATCTGCATGCCACTAGGCTTTAGGCAACTTCCACCTAAATTTACAAGATTTCTAGTGATTTGCATTACTGAATAATAACATTATTATGCACCAAAAACCCTCCATCAGTAGGAGGGTAACACAACTTGCCTGCACACTAGCTCCTTCTGTGGTTTTGCACTCATGATCTTCATTCAGTTCCTTAGCACTGAACACATCAGATGTGTTTTTTTTTCTTTGTCAACATAATGCAACCTTTTTGCCCACTAACTTTACCATCTAACTGCTTTGTCTCTGGTGGCCCTTTCTGCCCTCGTTAGCCATCCTACAATGTACATACTGTCTTTACATGGATGAATACATTCCCATGGTTTATAGAATTTGCTTCTAGGCTCCTGTCTGATGGCTAGTGGCACCATCTAGTTTATATTTATGCCCCAAAATACTACATTGAGCCAGGATAAAAGAAAGCATTCATACTATCTGCTCTGGCTCCATACATGCCTAGTGTTGAGATAGGATGTTCCATAAGACCACGTGAGGTATCCTTGGGGTATATTCTAATATATGTCTGCTGTCTGCTCCAGACCACACCTAATCCATGGATTATCATGGAAAAAGCCAGCACCAGAGAGTGCTCTGCCTGCTTGGTGACTTTTCAAAATAGGTTTACAAGGTCACCTGTTTCACTGTCTCCAATAAAAGACCTTTCCAGCAGACTTCACACATGTGGTTGGAAAGGATCTGCCTCCTATTGTAGTCTACATGAAAATTTCTGACAGCAACTGGTTTTTGGACCAGACTTGATCCACCAGTATTGATGGATTCCTGGATGGCCTCATATGGGTTATGTATTGGGTCAGTACATGTGTTCTGCAACTTCCTCCTCCTCAGGAAGTAGCACTCCCTCCCTTACCACTTACTAGTTCCTAGCTGCTTGGGTGGTGGACCATGGAGAACTCTCACTGATTGGGACCAAGTAACTGGAGGCTGAGTAAATAGTGTCATTTAGGTGGAAGGTGGCAACCCTGTCAATAATGTCACATGTGACCTTTCTTCTAATTGTTCTTATAGCATGCCAGCATTCCCATTCTATTGCCTCTCGGATGTTGGTTTGTGTGTGGTTTGGTGTTGGATGAACATAACCAACCAGCATAAGTCATCACACATGGTGGGAAGGAATCTGCCTTCTATTGCAGACTAGAAGAAACATTTTTGACATCAACTGGGTTGATGTTTACCCACACCATGTTTGCATTTCCTTTTCCTACCAGTACATGATGGGTTCTTGGATGGCCTGATTTAGGTTGTGTACTGGATCTATACACATGCCTGCCCGGAATGTCAGGATGGAAGTTGCTTTTTTCTGCTGTTTTCTGGTCACAAGATGAATACAGTTGGGACCTTCCTTCTACTGCAGACAAGAACACATATACCTGATATTGCATAGTTTTGGACTGAAGTTAACCCACTGAATATCTGCTATCATCTTTGTTCAGTTGAATTAAGGTGAATACTTGTTAGTGATTCATGTCTTCTATTGATTAGAGTGGTGACTCTTCTGCACATACTAGTATTATATAATCTATGCTATGTATTATGTGTACTCTTCACATAGCTGGTGTTGGTCCAAGATTCTGATGGTTGAGGTGAGCACTCAATATGGTTTGAATACAATACACATTGGCTCTCTGACTTCTTATGTGCAAGTACTTGCCATGTTCTTATTCTGTCCCAACCCATGACACATGGAGCTTTGCCTGCTTATCCCTTCCAATCTGAGTAAAGAGTAAACATTGGAAAAAATGGTACATGGTCTCACATATGTGCCCCTACAGAGCTCCTGCTGTTGGGTATCACGCTTCATGGTTTTCCTTTATGTGCTTTCTGAACAAAACACATCTAGGTAACTTTTGCACTGGTTTTTCCTCCATATCAACGTGGAATTCTGGCTTTCTGTGTGAAGAAGTGTTTATTGCCTTGGAGGCTAAAAGTTTCCTAACCTGAAAATGTATTTCTAATAGATTCCTCTCACACATTCCCACCTTTCCTCTCCACATGTGGTGCAACTTAGTATTTCTTACATCATCAAAGAATGAAGATCATGTGCAAAAGAATGGAGGGAGTTAGTGTACAGGGTGGTGGTGTCACCTTCCTACTGGTATAGGCTATTGCTGCATAATAATGTCATTGCATAGTATCACAAATCATGAGAAATATCTTGAGTTTAGGTGGGAGTTGCCTAAAGGCTAGTGGCATGCAAATTTCTATGGCAAGATGCACAAGGAAAATAGCTTTCTGTGTGAGAGATGAGTAGCTATTGGAAATACATTTTCAGGTGAGAAAAATGTTAAAGTTAGTGATTTGGCAATCCTTGTAAGCAGAGCATTGAGCATGTCTTAACTCATATCATTGCATCTTTTGACTGCAACCAGACAGTAGCTTTATAGTGCAGTTTCTATTTCAAAAGATTGTTAGGCCCAAAGCATATCACTCATAGCAGTATTTTGTCATAATCCAAATAGTGCTAGGATTATATAGTCCCAGTAGTTTTTTAACAGCCCAATCACAAAGTAATTCATAAGTGCTTTATGAATACCCATATCATTTTCCAATTGCTTGTGGTATTCAATGTGTGAATGGGCATTTATGGATAAGGCTTTATTTTTGTGTATTCACACCCAATTGTAGTTATCATATGACTTGCATATCCAAAATCATTAATATAATCTAAATAACCTTGTATATAAGTTTTACTAAAATTAATGTATGATTAAATGAAACTGATTTGTACAAGATACGTATGTATACAGTACATAGTTTTCATATGTTATGAAATATATGATGATTTTGTTTTCATCCTACAGTGCTTTTACTGGAAAGTACTATAAGCTAAAAGACAATGGAAAGTATGCCTGTGTAGTATGTGGAGATGAGCTTTTTTCATCAGAAACCAAGTATCATTCTGGGTGTGGTTGGCCTGCATTCTGGGATGTTGTAGATAAAAGCAAAGTCACCTTCAAAAATGACTTATCTCATGGTATGTTAATTCTGATTGTAGTTTATTGTCTTATTTGTTTCGACAGTGCCATGTTTAGAATTATTTCATTAGCTAAATGTTATTTAATACACTTTATAAAAGCATAGAAATTTTACTTTTTAGAAAATTTTATACTAGATCGTATTAATAATTTAGTTAAACATATCAGATCAATATTCTTGTTACTCATTTGATACGAATGGGCTGATGCCATATTTTTATGGTAATTCAAGCTGTCACATATTTCCAGTGGATATACTCTACTGGACTTTAACTTCACTTACCAAATTTCAAAGCAATACATTAAGAAATACATGATATAAAGTTTCCAATTTTGATTGAATTTCTTCCTATTTTTGGCTAAGGAAGTATGGAAAATTTATGTGGTAGGAAAACATACTTTTATTAGTTTTTTTATTCAAAATCTGATACACTGTTAGATCTTTACAACCTATAAATTTGGTCTAAGTATAGGCCACACATTCAAAGTTATTCAACGAAAACTGCTCAATTTTGACCAAACTTTTTGCACATACCTAAGTAAAATGTTACATGAACTATTGGTATGAAGTTTTTGCTAAAGCTTCATCGAAGAATAAATATAAACCATTTTTACTTTTGTCATTTGGATTAAAAGTGGCTGATTTAGAATAGCAAAACTATAGAGTGAAAGCATGTGCAAGTTCAACAATTTTTTGGTTAGGCCAGACAAACTAAATTAACAGTTTCTAGCTCGAGTTTTCAAAAAAAATGTATGGGTGCCTGGTTATTAATCATTGTTAATTGCCAACTTGTTCAGGGCACATATTTAGCTGAAATTTGCTAAATTTTATAAAATTCTCCTAATTAAAGAGTGATATTAGCTTCTGCAATTAACATAAATAATGATGCTTCATGTGGCTGTACCAGTTGCTTGGGAGTGATGACAAGTTAATCTAAATTCCCTGTCATTGCTTTAAATACTATTAATACATTTCAATGAGGGAAAACTGCCACTAGTAATTTTAAAGAATCTGGTTTGTTCTGTAAAGTGTAGGTCCATCCCAAATAATATGGTTGAGATCCTAAAGCAAATGTTAATTACTGTTGGGTGACACTTTGTTACTTAGTGTGGTTTGTTGTTGTGTATTGACAAAAAAATTCATGATATTTATTTACCTTAAATGTTTTACCCACCATCATGTTTAAAGTAGAAAAGAAAAAAAAATTGCAGCCTGGTTAACTAATGGATGAATATTTGCTGTAGAATTCTTATCAGTGCTACAAGTGTAGCTGTCCGTTTGGTCGCCAATGTTGATTTCATTATTCATTCAAGTCACATGCAGACTCCTATTAGGCCACACCCTTTTCTTGTACTTAAAAGTGTCTTTAATTAGATTTCACAAATATTTTGTTGAATAATGTTATATATCTTTGATTCTTCTCTCACTAAGAGCATGTTTTGTTCAAAAGCATACTTAAGTTTTTGCATTACATGCAGCTTGTTATTTTAAAGAATTCCATTTAAATTCATGTTGTTGGTTTTTTTTAAATTTTCAAATATTCTTGCAGGTAGTAACTGACAGTTCCTAACTAAAATTTAACATGTTTTTTGTATCACAAGTGTAGACCTGAAAAAAAAAAAAGCAATATTACAATATTTACTCACAAAAAGAATTTGAACTTAAAATTTTGGTGTGCAACATCTTAAAATTCTAAGAACATTTTTGTGAAAGTAATGAAAAATATATTATGTCAGCAATGGAATATTTACCATATTCAATGCCTATGAGGCCTTTTGTCCAATAACAGGGCTCACCAACATGGCAGGGATATGACAGTTATGTTTTTGTATCATGTACAGTTGCATGTTATTGTTCAGCAGACATTAGATATCCTAACGATTTTACCAAATTATAAGTGTTTCAATAAAGAGGTAGAAAGATAAACTTTAGAAATGACAGAAGTTTTGAAAAAGGAAAAACTTAAGGATTATTTTGTTTTACTCACTTTTAGATCTTAATAGAACAATAAATTATACTCTGCAATCAAAGATACAACTGGTTATTAATGTCTGTTTGAGTAATCTTTTTTTTTTGTTTGGCACGTATATAATTCAATTAGTCACAAAATATTACAAATTGGTTTATAAGATATGTGCTGTTAGTGCAAGGTAGGTGATAGCACGTGGTGAATTTATACTGTACGAATTGTCAGTCACCTGTTTCTGTTTCCTTGATTTTCAGTTAAATATCCCTTTCCACTGCTTACATGGTTTAAAGTTGCTTGATTTATAGGACAACAAAATTTAAAGGTCTTAAAATTTACTGGCTGTGGTTTTAATATTATATTAAATTTTGGTTTGGAAGTAAATATATTTTTTCATAACCAAAAACCATGAAATATCAAATATATGAACATTTTATTTCTAGAAATATGATTTTTCAAGCAGTGTTAGATTTGATACATTATTTTTTTCAATTGTGATTATCTTGTTTGTTTTACAAAAATATTTGTGATTGAAAATTACATTGTTAAAAATAAAAAATGCATTATTTTATAAACAAATCAGAGTATGGAAAATTGTATTACTGAGTTGGATATATTTCATATATATATTTAACAGAAGTTGCAATATAAGTCTGTCTTTATATGCATGTGTATTTATCATCATATTCAGAATAAAATTTAAATAAGGCAGATATTGCTTTGAAATATTTAAATCCTTTCCTTTGTTTACTGGATGTTATGTTATCAACAGAATCTGTGGCTCAAAATTTCCAAATGTCCTTTATGTATTTGAATGTCACTTATCTGAAAATGTCTCTCTCCAATCATCCATATAACTTACTGCATATGTACCAGTATATCTTACATGAGCTCTACCTTTCCACTATTCTTCTTTGTTGATGGTTGTCTTTTTCACTTTGCTGTTACTTCTTGTTTCTATACTGGAGACCATGTTTATGCAATTTACCTGCAGTATGTAGGTTGAAATCTTCAGTTGATTGTCAGCATTCCTGATATGATGTATTGATATTACTAAAAAAATATTAATGATGTTTACTCTGTGTATCATTCACAATTTTTCTTTGTTTGATGAAGGTCAGTTTTGATCTGGCCTTATTAATTTCAGTAGCCTCAATGTTTTTGTATGCGACAGTGTTACCCCTAATTCTAATGACTCTTTTGTTGGTCTTGTTTAGTCTTGCCCGACATGACCTATGTATTTAAATTTTTCTTTCATTTTCTCATGATTTTGTTGGGACTGGGGACAATTTTCAAGACTGGACTTCTATTTGTACACATTGTATTCCCTTTTTCTTCACGTTACCGGGACCCATTGTTTCTTTTATGCTCTGAATTACTCAAGAACATCCTAATTATGTACAGGTCTCACTATTGCTTATATTCCCACATGGTTTTGATATTCCTTTGACACTTTCAACTGTAAGGCATTATTACAAGGTGCTGTTTACCTTATGATCAAATATCCTTCAAGTATATATGTATGTATAACAAAAAAAGCTTTATTTTTGTCTTTGTTGGTCTTTTACCTCAACTTAGTGGTTTCCAAATTTTATGTAGTGATATCACCCAAATCAGCATTATTTCTCTTAGGGTCCTTCTTTGTACTTAATAAGTTTCACAAGTGATAATAACAGCAACTACAGTAGTTTATTTTTCTCTCTCTAATGAAGTTTTTCATAAGTATTAGTTGGAAAATTTAAAGTGTTATTTTTTTTGTTTTTTTACATTTTTATTTTTGGGTTCTTGTGGCAAAAGGATGTGCCCTTCACTCCCTCTCAGGAGGATACATTCTACAGTTTGGAAACCATTTCATTAACTTGTTTCCTGTTTCAAGATAAGTTTACCAGCTGGGTTTGATTAGTATTTTAGCATGTAATTTTGTTTTTGATTATCTTTCCATTTTAAATTTGTGTGTGTAATGATTTTTATTCTTAGATGCTTATTACTTCTACTCATATTCCTAGTGTGGGTTTCCACTTTTGGTCAGTTGGAAGTTTACAGACTTGTGTTAAAATCTGTGTAGCCTATTATATAGCTTTGGGCTCAGACACATAAACATAGACACATACTTAAAAGTTTTAAGTAAGTTAACATCATACTAACAGAGGTGAGTCTCTGTTCTAGATTATTCTGCCATTCAAACTCATGCTTGTCATATCAACTTTTTATTTCTTTGAATCTTTATATATCATGGATTCTTCAGATTCTTCTTCTCTCTAGCTTCCCATCAACAAAATTGTCATCACATTACAAATTTCAGACAAATCTAGCTGATATATGGAAAGCAGTGCATGTGAAAGAGCCAGTGGTGCATGCATAAAAAGGTTGCATGGAAGATGGTAGAATGGAGATTTTGAGTTACACTTTGATGACAGCATAAGTTTCAATTCAGCAAGGAAAACTTTCAGTATTTTAATTTGATATTCATATGAATCATAAAATTATAACTAATAACTGTAGAATAAGTAATTTTGAAGGCTTAATGGAATTGTTTTAAAGAGCTTCACCATTGGATGTGTAAATAAATATAAAAAATAGTTTGAAACAAACAGTACTTTTAGATAAAATGTTACCTCTTTTGAAATAAAGTATTATAAAGAGAAGTGTGTATACCAGATGTATAGGAATTATCTATCTAACATGTAATTTAGTTGTTTCAAAATAATTCCTTTCACCATTAGTTTGATATATTTTTTTGATGTGTTTTTAAAGCTATTTAACACTTATGCATGATATTTTCTGCATGGACAGATTGTAGAGGGATAGATTTTGAGAAAATAGCACAAACTTCTTCAACCTACTTCAACCACTAAACATATTTATCTTGCATTGTAGAGCCTGGTAAGGATGCTTTAATGCACACAAGAATAATTTATAAGAACCTAATAATTATGTTTGTTTTTTTCTGTTAAATGGATAGTTTAATAACTTTTATTGCTTGAAAACTGATTCATATCTGTTATTTAGTGCTTTACAGTTGACAAAATTTTCAAATAAAAGTTACTTTGATATATTAAGGATTATATTATATAGTAGATTTAGACAGTCTTTTCATGGTAGTTTAAACAAGTATGTGTTAAGTTTCATATTAGTTTTTACTTGATTGTAAAACAAACATATTTATCTTGCATTGTAGAGCCTGGTAAGGATGCTTTAATGCACACAAGAATAATTTATAAGAACCTAATAATTATGTTTGTTTTTTTCTGTTAAATGGATAGTTTAATAACTTTTATTGCTTGAAAACTGATTCATATCTGTTATTTAGTGCTTTACAGTTGACAAAATTTTCAAATAAAAGTTACTTTGATATATTAAGGATTATATTATATAGTAGATTTAGACAGTCTTTTCATGGTAGTTTAAACAAGTATGTGTTAAGTTTCATATTAGTTTTTACTTGATTGTGAGGAATGTGGTCTGACTGGTGCAGTACTGGAAGTCAGTCTTCCCAAGCAAACAAATTTGACTTATTACTTGGATTGAGATTTCACACTTAAATCCTGCTATTTTTAAAGTTCTGTTTTCTCTATGATTACAATAAATTCCATGAGAGATTTTATGAATGTTGCATAGTGTGATATTAAGCAAATGTTGCTTAAGGATGTGTGTGCATTTTGTAATGGAACTTCACAGAATATTTGTTACAAAAAATAGTAAATGTGTAAACATGGAAAAATTTTATTATAGCAGTATAAATCTTCCACAACTTGTATTTTGTAGTTCACTTCACTACAATAAAGATTAAGCAGATAACTTGATTTAAACATTGTGCTTAGTAACTGCATGTATTGACTTAAGTAAATTTTTGTGATTTAATGTGTATTATTGATAATATTAAAATTTGGTCAGACAGTTTATCTACATTATTATTTCCAAGTTACAACAGTAAAACACACCAAATCATCTCTTTAAATATAAATTTATTCTGGTCATCAAGCATTCCAAATACATTTTCTCAGTGTCTCCTAAGCAACTTTGTGTTGTTAGTTGAAGAGAAATGGTTGAGGAAGTTTGGTTTATCACTGATATGTTTTCTTATTCTCCCACTGCTATCTTACATGCATCTGTCTATCAACCATTATCAATACATTAGTGGGTGGAAATCTACTTCTGCTTGCTATTAAACCAGGTCTTGCGAGGACAGAAGTTTCCTGTCGCAATTGTGGTGCCCATCTTGGCCACGTGTTTGACGATGGACCTAAACCAACAGGCAAGAGATATTGTATCAACTCAGCATCCCTGGAGTTTAAGAAAGAAAACATCAAAGAGGGCTCTTCTGAACAAAATGAAATTAATAAAGATAATTTTGATGGTTTGCCAAAATAAATGGCTTAGGAATGAATATGCTTTTTCTTTAAATCATCAAACCACAAGTAAATGAGCTCATTTGGTAATTATAAATTTGTTTAGTGATATGTATGAACTTGTATGTCCTTTTCTATTGGGACTAACAGTATTTCCTAGAATAATTTAAATTCACTTATTATTCATTAAATGGTGAGTGTTATTTATGGTAATTTGATGTTAATTCCTTAAAACATTATTGGCGTTAATTTCTCCCAACCACCGGAGGAAAAAAAAATCACTTTTTATAAATGCTTGAATGTATACCATTATCTTCAAATTTAATTTAACATTTGTTGCAGTGTTAATATTAGAAAAGAGTAATAATTACCTCCTTTGACTCAACAGTAGTTCTTAATTTCTTGAGGCCAAGCTATCAAAGTAAGCATAGCTCTTTATGCAGCTAATGTTTGTGTTTAGTGGTTAAACTGTTGTATACTCTTCTCCAATTACCACAAAATTTAAAGCTAGTTGAAGTTTTTGTTATACTGTTCTAAGATTTAATTTTGTAGGATTATAATTTGAAAATCATCTTTCATTACTTTACTTTTTTTTTCCCTAGATAATCCTGTGACATTTTTGTTCAACAAAGTTAATATTTAAAGTTAATTTATGGAACAAGACTAAAACTTGTTGATTTGATAATTTAAACTAAATTAAGCTTAATTTGTGAAATTTAGCAGAATTCTGTGGAAGAACTGTGTCTGAATTTACATATGTGAGCTTGAAGATTTGAATACATTTGATTTGTTAGGCAAATTTGTTGTCTCTTTCTGTATTTATAAGTTTTGCTTTTTAATTTAAAATAGGGATTTGCATTAATACTTGATGAAAAATACAGTTACTTCATTCAAGTAACATTCTTTTTTGTGATACAAATTCAAACATTTTATTGCACAAATTAAAATAAGAGAAACATCTTCCATTCTGAAAACTGTCTTTTAATTGATTTGTAGTTGCATGTTTTGATTGGCAAAAATGTTTCTGTATTTTCTACATTAAAGTTTGTGTGTTTGGCATACAGTAAGTTACTGTTAATAAAGATGTATATATATATATATATATATACACACACCACTTTCAAGGTATTTAACAAAGTTTTAAAGATTATCAAAACAGTGGCGTAATAAAACTACTTAAGAGAAAAACAATATTTTACATATATACACCCTTCCTTGGAATACAAGTTGAGTTTGTATTACTAGTATATTACTTACAGTTGGTAGATTCATAAATGTAACTAATCTGTTTAAAAATGAAGAACAATCTTTTATTTGTTTTAACTGATTAATCTTAGAAAAGGAACAAGAAAAACTTAAAATTAAGGTTTTTTTGCACAGAATTAAATATGTTTTGTGATCGCATAAGGATTATACTACCATGGTAAATAAGTGCACAAGTTAATATCTATATAAAAGAAATTTGATCTTGTACTTTTCAGAAAATATTAAGGTGCTAAGTTGAATATTTTTCATTTATTGTCTATAAATGTATTAAAACATGCTATTTTTGTAGAATCTGTTGTTTTGCTTTCCTTAACTATCTTCAAGAAATGGTGAACTTGAAGAGATTGAATAATTACAAGTTTTAAATTATTAAACTGATATTTGAAATATTAAATAATGTTGTTTGAATGTATGTTTTATTATGTCCTGTTACTCAAAGTGTGAACTGAAAGTTCATTTAAATGATGCAACTGTTTTTGGGTACAAAAGAACATAAACATGTTTTCATCAAAATTCACTATAATGCTT
Organism: Tachypleus tridentatus; assembly: GCF_004210375.1. Lineage (NCBI taxonomy): Eukaryota > Metazoa > Arthropoda > Merostomata > Xiphosura > Limulidae > Tachypleus > Tachypleus tridentatus. The sequence continues at coordinate 60,716,592 of NC_134835.1, forward strand.
TACATATTAACTTGTCATACAACACTGTTTCTAATATTTTTGACGTATAGATGCCGTCCTATGTCTTCTTTTATCCATTTTGTGTCAGTATATGTTTATCTTGTTAATTCAAATTCAAAATACAAGTTGTTTTGTAATAGTATGCTTTCCTTAACTATCTTCAAGAAATGATGAACTTGAAGAGATTGAATAATTACAAGTTTTAAATTATTAAACTGATATTTAAAATATTAATTAATGATATTGTTTGAATGTATGTTTTATTATGTCTTGTTACTAAAAGTGTGAACTGAAAGTTCATTTAAATAATATAGTTGTTGGGTATTAAAAAACAAACATGTTTTCATCAAAATTTCTCTATAATGCTTTACATATTAACTTATCAAATGACACCAATTTTAATATTTTTGACATATAGATGCCATCCTGTTTCTTTTATCCATCATTGTATCAGTATATATTTATTTTGTTTTTGATTCAAATTCAAAATAAGATCGAAAATGTACATTATTTAAACTTAAGTATGAGAAACTATGTACAAAGTTAACCCGTTTATTAAAATTTCAGCAAGTTTTAAATTATGTAATTCATGTATACAGCAGCAGAAGGATTATGAAGAGTTTTTATCTCTTGTAATCTTCCTCTAAATGGTTGCATGTTATTTTCACATGGCTGAGTGCATGAATTCAGTTAACCACTGTATGTGTGAGTGATTAAATAAACATACTTTTTTTTGATCTAGTATTTTCCATTACAGTATGTCTTGTAATCCTGAGGGAATGTTTTCACAATATTTTTTTCTTTGAAAGTATTTATATTATGTTTTCTATTTGAAATAGAAAATTGGTCAACATTTATTATTTATGTACTAGACAGAATTAGCATAAACAAATATAAATGCATTACATGTTTTGGTATTACTGTTTCATTTGTTTTATCTTTTCCAAATTAATATAAAATTTTAGCATAAGGAAATTTTGTGGAGTGACTAGTCATAGTATATGATGATTGCAATAAAGCGTTATGAGAGAGAAAACATAGAGCTTTAAAATCAACATAATACATAGCCATAGTATGGGAAGATAATATGACAGACACGATAATTTATTAGCTCTCATGCATCAAGCGGAAATTGAGAATTTGAAAATATGAGCTCATTTAAAAATGTATATCACCATAAAGTAAAAATATTGGCAAGTGGTAGTATATAAATTTTGATGTTAAAATTTGCATATTTTGTTGTGTACACGTTACTCTGAGATTTGCATGGATGTTTGTAGCACTGACATAATTTAACACAGTGGGTTTTATGACAAATACTTCCATAGCTTTGGTATGAATTTAAGGAATTTCAGTGAGTAAAAACATATTTTCATAATTATGCTGAAAGGTAGTTTTGATTTCATAGTTTTACTACCTGAAAAATAAACAGTATATATAAAAATACTTTTAAACTTACCAATCTTATGATTACATCAATTATTTCAACTGACATTATAATTAATATTTTAAAATATACAATAACAAAGATAGTTTTAGATATATTAAGCAGTACGACATATTAAACACAGAATGAATTTATTAAAATAATTTGAAAGACTACATAAAGTTGAAACATGAATATTAGTCTTAATATGCAATACAAACAAGCTGAAAGATGTGAAACCTTTTACTAATTAGGTTTTAACAAATATGCATTTCCTATGGATACAAGATTCAGTAATTTCTACATAATTCCACATGAGTCAAGTACAGAATTGATGATAACAGGAAGCAAAGTAATAATTACTGCCCATAAAATACCTAACCTAATTAATGAACACCAGTTTAAAACAGTTTTTGTGAGAATGACTTTCAAGAATATACAATAATAAATATGCAGAGGTCATAAGAGTGATTTATGCTTCAATCATGTCAAGTAATGGTGCTGGACAACACAAATGTGAAGAAATATGAGCATTATTAAAATGTGATGTTTGTTTATATGAGAAAGCAAATCCAAAGATGACGTGATACCATCAGTAAGTATTTCAGTGTAGAAAGTAATGTTCTCATCAGTAAGTCAACCACTATCTAACAATATTTATCACAAAGAAAAGTGGGTAAAATATTCCAGAAGATTCAGCTTGAAGAACTGTTTATTAAATGCTTGTTGAGAAAATGACAATTGAAACATAGTCACTCAAGGTAGTAATGATGCTATGTCAGCTGATCAATAAGTCATCATTGAAATCAGCAGAACCAGATGGTCAAGAGTTATTAGATGAAGACATCATTTCCATTGTAATTCTTAAAGCATGTAGTGACAGTGAATCTGATATCAAAAGCGATCCACCAGTTAAAACAGCTGGAGCACAATCTAGCCTTGATTCAAGCAGAACAGTGATCTGTGTGAAAATGACAATGTAATGAGTTTACTTAAACTGCTGAGAAGCTTCTATAAAAAATATTCAGTTCATTATTTGACCTTGGATAGTGATTTGTTGTATATTTGACCAGTACTACATATTTTGTATTCTGTAAGTATAAAATTGGGTAAAAAAAGATGTTTTTATCTGAAGATGATGAAATAGTACTGTCATTATTAACAAGTATAGAATAACGAACTGGTAAGTGTATTGTACATGCAACTGCATGCCCACCTTCACATTTATCAACTGAGTACTCCTACTGTTAATAGTATCCATTGTACTCAGTAATTTGACTATCTGTGTAAATTAGTTCATTGGAAATGTGTTTTGATTAACAAGGTTTCACTGTTCTAACCAACCAATGGAACAGTTTAGCTATGGTGTTTCCTTTTAAAATTTGTTCTCAGATCACCGTCTACAGTTACAAGCAAAAAACATTTTTTATACGCTAAATATGGCAGGTTCTTATAAACAGAAATGTTTTTCTTTACATAAAATAATCCATTACTTCAATATTGTAACTATACATTTTAATTAATGTTGCAAATTAAGTTAACTTGATGCTTATAGAAAATTCCCAAATCAGAATATTGGAATACACAAGTGTCATACAATATGTTAACTGGATACTTTGGTAATATAATCCAATGACAATTTCAACACATTACTTAGGCATCATAAACAATTTAATTGGCAAAGAGTTCAAGAGATGCATGTATGTATTAATGTTTTAAGGGTTATTATGCATCTAGACCTTTTAGGAACTTAACATGCCCTAAATGAATCACCTTTAAAAAGTAATGTAACAATACTTGAAAATCAAACTTACAGTGTAAATCAGCTAACTAGTTCCATCCATGATGAAAAACCCTGGAAAAACTACATCCCTTTGTAAGCACTATCAGCAAGTCATTGCACAGGATATTGCCTAAACTAATAACCTGTTCACTGGAGAATCTGAAACAAAGTTGGAATCACAACTGAAGTCACTGAGGGCTATTAAAAGTAGTTTGTTTCAAATGGATTGTTGTGATAAAATGTTAGTTTGAACTTGATAAAATTATTCATGGAACCTTGGGAAATACACTAGAAGAAAATTATAGAAATAAAGAATTGTTTGTAAACATTATAATAATATTCAGTACAGATACACTTGATTTTCTGGTACCCATGGTTCCAGAGTCTTGCTGGATTATCCATTTTGCCAGACCAGTAAGGTCATGTAATAATAATACATCTCTGACCCACAAATTATATTCCTTCTGTGTCTCTGTAGCACCCTAGACTGCTAGAAACTTAAGTAAAACAAATATTTGATATGAATTAAATGATTAATGAAATAAATTAGTACATCTATAAATGATACAGGTTTATTAGTAGAGTATAAATGAAAAAATGTTTATTTAATTACTGTACTTACAAAGAATGTTGCAGTAGAACTACTTCCAAAGTGGCAATTTTTAGAACTTTACTGGAATTGTAGAGCTAACCACAGAGGTCTAGAAGTTGAGGGCTGTCAGGATTACTGTCTGTTTCATATTTGACTGTTTAATCATGGATTTGCAATATTGTAGGGGGAGCATCTGTGGTACTTGAAGTTGAAGCCACAAAATTTTCTTGGCTGTTTTTAAACATTTCATCCAAGCAGAGTTGTTTAACTTACTTTGATCTTTTCCTATGTAATTTTTTATACAGCAAATGAAGAGTCATTAATGCTTGTTCTGTCACAAAGGTATGTTGCTCTAGCCCACTGATTAATTCATCCATCAACTCAATGAACTTGTCCATAGTAAAATTTTCAGCTACATCTGTTTTATCATCACTTTTATTGTTTTCACCAGGATTCAAATAACATCCCTAATTTCAGAGTCAGTATAATAACAACAACAGGTGTTTCTTCACCTACATTCATCCACTTGGCCAGATTTTCTTCGGTAAATTTACTTGTTATACACTTGGCAGCAACTCCCATAACGTGTTGTATACTAAAGCAACTCATGAACATCTTACTCCTCTGATACATTAAATCCTGTAAAGTCAGTAAGTAACCCATCCCAAAAAGAGAATGTTCCACATGCAATGCCATCTATGGCTGCCCAGTAAACTAGTCTGGTAGTTGCAGGAATTTCAAGTGTGCTCTCATAATTTTGTCAAGATTAAAGATGGTGCTGGAAAATTAGTGGCATGCCTGTATAAACAATCAAATGGAAAAAAAAAATTGTAGTGGTGTGAAAATTGTGAAACATGAACAGTATGTAGTACAAAATGGATGAGAAAATATTGTATAAATACTGAAACTAAGGAAGATTCTTGTATCCTATTTTTTAATTAGTGTTTATGTATAAAATGTTCTGCTGTATTCACCTTGGAAATAACTCAAATTATTTTTCTTTGATATAAATCCAGAGCAGTATTTGTTTCAGCACAAACCTACATAATAGGCTGTCTGTGCTCTACCCACTGTAAAGGAATTAAACCCCTAGATTTTTGCACTGAAGTCCATAAACTTACCACTGGCCCAGATAAGTGATTAAAATTTCTTTTTCAGTAGTTTGCCAGTGTTGGATCAGACTTACAACTCAAGTTTTATAAACACCATGTCAAACATTAACTAACTAGTATTTACATAGTCTAAACATTTATGAATGAAATTAATGAATATATTACAATATATCAACCATACTACATCTACCACATCCAGTGCCAAACGACCTTTTTGTCTCTGTTAGGATTAATAACCCAATTTTATTTATTTTATTTTTTACTCTAGTTACTTTTTTTAAATTTGAACTAACTTTTCTACCATTTAGAAAAACAAATCAGTTTTCATGTTCTCAATGTAGGTCAGACAGCAAACTACTAATACAAGAAATCTATGTTAGTAATTCTAAGAACTTACGAATGAAAGTAAAAAAAGAGAGTATATTTTGAATATGTTGGTTTGAAGCATTCTCATTAATGAAACATAATCTAAGTGTACTTCTACATGGTCCCCAAAAGTGTTCCATTTCAGGAGTAAATAAAACCAAAATTAACAGTAACAAATATTTTAATAAGTTGCTTTTGAAGTTTGTACGTCAAGTTGCATATTACCATGCAGAGTGCATAATTCTTTTTGTGATTCATGGCATGAGCACATTTATACCGATGTGACAACAGTACAAACTGCAACATTAAGCATCCTATATGTAATGTCATTTTATTGTGTACCTAGTAATTGACAGACAACACTACTGTACAATTGTGTGAGAGGTTGAAACAGGTAACTCATCCAGGAAGCCTTCTAATCCCCTTTCAGGAAAATAATGCTTTGTGTAAATATTTCATAGGCATTTAGAGTACTACTGTTCAACATGGTTCAACTGACAGCTGTTTCATTTGTATCATATCTTCAAGTGAAATTTCAGTGAACTGTTTGATCATTATTTTACTACACAAATATATAATTGAAAACCAAACAAAATACACACACACACACACACACACACATATATATATATATATATATTGCTCCTTAAATTATCCATTAAGAGAAGACTAGATAAAAAGTTTGTGATATAGTTAGTTTTATTCTGTAAATGAGCAAATGAAAAATTTAGTAGTAGAAAATACTACTGGTAAACAACACAGTCCCTATTACTGTACAAAAAGTGTACATATTTACACATAGAAAACTATATCACATGTACTTCTGCCACATATCAAGAAACTGGCAAATGGTAGCAAACAATGCTAGAAATAACTTCTTCAGCTTTCTCATCATTAAGAATATTACTCTGGAGATAATTTTTCTTTTATAACCTGAAAAGTTTTTAGTTCCTCTAAGTTAACTGAAAGTTAGAACAAGCAAGACCTTAAGATTATAAAAATAAAAACTGATTTAAGTGATTCATGAACAATAAATTTTTGTCTAATTCACAAATTACATTATATTCAAAAACATTGTCACAACAAAGAAACTATTAACAGGACCACTAAAGGTTAGAGAAAAACATGCAGGACAATTATTGAACTACACACAATTATATATTTAGTATTTATGTGCAAGATAAACACTTTTTAATTTTGTCTAAAACAAATAAAATATTGGGCTTCTTCTAGAGGAAGAAAGACACTTTTCTTAACAGTTTCCAAAACACATGTATATTATAATAGCAACAGTTTAAAATACCTGTTTGTCCACTATTTATTTAAGGACTGTTTTTTCTTGTTAAAATGGTTAGCTTTGGTAACATCTGAAAACAACCTGAAAATTTCAAATGTTTTACAAATCCCATTACTAAAAATCTCACATTTTCCTAAAGTACAGGACTTCTTTTAATGTCTGTTATTGGCTTTTCTAACTTGGTGTGTATGCTACAGTTACTAATAGAATAAAGCTGTCTGAAAAAAAATTGCATCACAATAGCTTTTTCTACAGTTTTTTTTTAAACTGCACAATTATATTTTAAATCAATCAATTTTAATACATGACACCTTATTGCATCTAGTGGCAAATGTGGTTTTTTTAATATTTATCCACTTAAGCTTACTTATACAGGTGAATATTCAAATTACAAATATTTTGACAGGTGCACAATTTGTAACCAACTGAATGATAAGAAAACCTTGCATTTAATTAAATTTCTTCTAATCCAACCTAAACAGCATTTGCAATTATAAGTAACAGATTTCAGTTTAATACATGTATTTTTCTAAATCAGCTATGTTTTTGGATAGGAGCAAAAATTTCAGGTCTGATGCTACATGCCCAATTTAACAATTGTATTTTAATTTCTTTAATTCATCAACCAATCCTAGTGTTTATGTATTCCATGCTTTAAGTGTTTATGTAAATCTCTGGAAGATATATTCTTATGAATTCATGGTGCACTCTACGAGGTTCCTGGAGATGTTTTTACATGACATCAGTGAAAAAAACAGTTCATTTGACAAAGCAAGTGGTTTTCAAACTGTGGAATATGGTGGTTATAGAAGGATTACATAAAATAAAATGAAGTGGAAAAAATACACCCACAGTTCATAAATAAATATTTAAAATTCCTACTGACATTCAATATAGACTATATGTAATTTAATGAAGTTAAGCAAATATTTTTTTTGGGGGGGGATCTGTAGATTTTTACTTTAATATATTTTCCACATAAGAGAATATGAAATTATACATTATCACAGCAGGAAGACCATGTATTGTACAACTGCTCTCCAAAACACTTAACTTGGAACTACATTTATGAATACTTTCACCAAGATTTTTGATCAACAATTAAAGCACTAAATCACTGACCAGTAAAACTTCCATATACAAACTCAACTTTTATGACAAACTGTACAGTAAGCAAGAATATACAATTACTGTTTCAAGTTAGATGTCACGATAGTGCACATTCAAATATAAAATTGTTACATGAACAAAGTTACCATAATAGCTAGCTTAAAAAAAAAAAGCAATTCTTTCTTATAAACACACCATTCTTTAACCCATCCTGAGTTTTTAAAGTGTACAGTTAACAAGATATAACTGTGATACAGAAGTTTCTTTACTAATCACAGTTCTTTCTGCTGTGCTAAATCAGTTAATAGTTATGAAGTAAAATAAAAGGGTGACTTTTTCAATTAATCAGATTTCTGCTTGTGGTTTTAAATCAGAAAGAACTCTTAAAGTCTATTGAATTCAAGATGTACTCTTTCAGGATAAAGTTGTGGGAACTTTCTTTCTGTTCAGAAGTAGACCCACTTCACATGTTAAGATTCCATGCAAATAGTTTTCAATTTGTCAGACATCAGAACCTCTGTACTGTTGATTCTGTTGAACACATTTTCCTCACGAGTGCTTTCATTTGGATATCCAAAAAAATTTATTGTCCACTTGAAATATCAATATCCAAAGATATTTGTGGCTAAAGATATTCATAATACATTTCTTCTTCAGAGGGAACCAATAATCTGCCATCACATGTCAGTCCATACAACAGCCTTTTTATTCTTGTCCACACTAATAATATACTGCCCACTTGGATTCCAGGAACAAGCAGTAATAATAGTACTGGAAATAAAGCAAATGTATCATTATTAAAGTGTCAGTAATACAAGGTATTAAACTTATTAAACAATTTTCAGCTCAGCCACTTTTAATAGCTAGAATAATGTAGTTAATGAAAAATATTTATTGTTTCATGACACTAATTTGATTTTTTTTACCTAAATATAAAGAATGATTAATGGTTAGTAACATAAAATGAGTATCAATTAAAGTTCAACCTTTCATATATAATTTAGAGATATAATATCTACCACTGATTATGTTTATAACACAGAAAAGTTAGTGCATAACACACAATGCAATATTATGTATTTGAAACAAGCTAATAATAAAAATACAACAGAATATAGAAAAATCATTTAAATATACATTATAAATATAATGAATATTCAATGATATTAGTAATTTACAAAAAAAAAGGACAAAAATGACAATTATGCATAAAAATATGCCTAACATGTTCCTAATAAAAACATGAATTTATTAAAACAACATGAGATGAAACTAACTGAAATACACACGTTTTAACAAAACACATTACATATCAGTTCTTCTACAGCAAAATATAAAACACATTACATAACCCATACTTGTGTTCTTTAAGCGTTTTTTCTACTCTAGCTGAATTACAATTCCAGAGAAATAAAACACCATCTTGTGAACCAACTGTTATATATTGACCATCAGGGCTAAATTTGGCACGTGTCCAGTCACATCCAACCTTGAAACCCTCAGCACTGTAAGACATAATATAAGGTAAGATGAATATACTGTATTGCAACATGTAAAGATTTAAAAGTATCACATTTTATAATTACATTACACAAATTGCTGTACTTCTTTTTTAGTTCTACTATAGTTCATCATTGTGGCTTTTTTATTTATTAAAAATAATTTAAAGGCTTATTTTAAAACCCACCAATTAAATTCTATTTCATATTTCATCTTTGCATTCTATTTTGTAACTTTAAAAGCCTACCTTAAAACTAATATTCATGTTTCATTTTATAAATGGTCTTCATTTTCAAATTTTGTTTTCTTATTAATTTCAAGAACATAACTAAGAATTTTTTCACATCTTGTTTTACTACACAACTCTAAAGGACTACTTTGAAACTCATATTCAGAGTTTCACATCATAACTAGCCTTCAGATTTTACAGCAAGATACAGTGTCAAATCCTGAATTATAAATAAGTTTCAAGACTTATAACACAACTCTCATCTATATACTTCTTTATACCTGACCTACAAAACCTTCTTTAGAGTTCACCCGTGACTTGAACTGATCTTTTAGACCTACTAATAAACTTACTACTTATTCTGTAGCTGCTAACTATCCACTAGTGTTATGTTTTCTTAAACAACATCAAGTTTCTTTTTTAATATTCTTTATTACAAACAGGATGACTTAAGATTGCAAACAATTTTATTTACATCTATCTTTGTTTTTTGTGGCAGTCATGTCTGAAAGTGACACCATGTCTGCTTCTTGCTATATTGTTATCCCTTCTTAAACAACAATTTTAATTTTGTAAATTTTATAATTGTACTATCTTAATGATCATATAGCAAACTTTAAAGTCATAAACAGTATTTGCAGCAAGCCAAATCCTAAAACAACTGCAAATGATTGCAAGAGCAGCTATGCCATGTCATCATATGGTTTGTGCAGCCAATATCCATCTAATACTGTACACATATGCAAGTAAGTCTTCTGGTACAAAATTAAGATGCTGGGAAACAAATCTCAACAGTTAGATACACCACAGTTAAAGTAAGCTAACAATCTAAATGTTTTCATTGTATAGGGCCTCCTTTTATATTAAATCAGAATTTTCAACATATCTTGATTAAAGATCTGCCCTTGATTTTATTTTTATTATCTCTGTCTAAACGTAGCCTGTATTAAAACAAAACTCCCAACTGGAGGTCAAAACTAGACAGTTAGTCTGAATTTAGTTAACCCTTTCTGTAAATGTAAGTTAACTTTCAATCACAAACTATGTAAAAATTGAACTCACCAAAATGTCCGAATTACTTGATTCATCCTAAGATCTAAAAGTTTCAGTGTGTCATCTCTAACACAGCTTAACAGGTAGAAACCATCTAAAAAAATACAAGTAATTCTAGGATACAGAAGCCTAAATATGTAACCAGCAAGACTCAGAAAATCAGCCGAAATGTGTGTGTGTGTACTGAATAGATTCAAAATGTTTACACAACACAAACAAGCATACTATATAAAGATCAAGATGAAACTTTATGTTGATACATACAATGCTTGGATTTTACAAAATTAAAATAATATTTTTAGTGTGGTATATCAAGTATTACAAATATTTTTGTAAGTATGTAAAAAATACATTTTTCTTTACTTTAAAAATATGTTTTTGTTACATTTTGGGAATGCAAAAACGTTCATAATTTTCCAATCAGTATTACACTTAATTCACAACGTATTTATAACAACTGTTCATGATTTGAAACAGCAAAGATTAACCATTGAAATTTTGGAAGCAAATAAATTATTACATCCTTCATTTAATTACAAAAATTAGTTATAATAAAAAAAAGTATTTCATTATGTGAAATTTATTTAACTAGTGTTAGTTAACTTTCAATCATAAACTATGTAAAAATTGGACTCACCAAAATCTCTATTTATAAGAACAATTTGAGCTTTCAGTTACTCAACATTTGTGTTTGTATATTTGTTGAGTTGCACAGAGGGTTAACCATATTCGAAAAACAATTATCTCCATAAGTTAATGTAATAACATGTCATTGTAAATATAAGCTGTAACAGATGCTTTTATCACTTAAATATTTTGCTCACCATTTGATAATGTAATGTTTTCACAGATAAATGATGGCAAAATTACAGAAGTCATTTGGCCAAAATGGTGACTAAACATATTATTTTTCCTTTAATCATTTATTATCATTTTTTGTTGCTGCCTTCTTCCAAGCTTTGGGTTTATATGTGTTGGTTATATCATTAGGCAGCTTCAAGTTAAAGTAAGTTTAACTTAACAACATTGATACATGTAAAAAACACCACTAATGTGTACCCCAGTTTGTCTGAAGTATCTTGGCATTACAGCTACAACCAAAATAATATACAAGTTGAGATTTACTCTCATTTTCCTCAAAGAAATATATAATGCTAGGAAGCTACAAATAAATCTAACAATTCCTGTCCTCATTTCTACCTATGGGGTCCATTCTGTAACTACTTCATGGTAATAGCTTTTTAATGTTCCTATGAAAGAAAGTATACCATAATATATGTAGAATTGGCCAAATATTACTTAACCATTATCAGTAATGTCCTTATTTAATCCTTTAAGCTTAATCCCTTATTTTGAAATATTCCAATAAAGCTATGCAAGGGTTGTTTGACTATGGTATCCCTAATTTTTACTTGAATGAATAAAGAGAACTCAGCTAGTCAGTTGCACCCACTCTCAACTCTAGAGCTACTTTAATCATACAGTGGGATTTAACTCTTACCCTGCAGAACACGATTCTGTAACAAAGGAAGTAAAACATAAACTTTCAGATTCATGGTCTGGTAAACTAACCACTAAACCATGAACAATCCAAATCCAACATGTACTTACTTTATCATCCATAACACTATACAGTGGAGCACCATTAAGCCGTGGACCAGTAAACATAGAAATCACTTAAGCCGCTGTAGCAAGTCTTGTGAGCGATGTGATTATCGCGGCTCACCGCTAAGTTAAGAATATGTAAAAACGCAGCTTACGAATTTAATCCTGGCTTTATAACTTCAAGGGGATATTTAAAAAGGATTTGCTTTAATTTGGGAAATAAATAAATCACAATAGAAATCGACTGTTAATCTACCTTATCTGCTCTCTATGTCAGCTTTATGGAGGCCGCCATTGTTACCGAATCACACCTCTCCATATATTAAAGTTAATCTGCAGTAAATCCATGAAAAAAGTGATCAATAATTAAAGTATTATTTTTAATTTGATAATCCAATATAATGATCACGCAATGGCCTGGATGAGGCTCCTCGGCGGAGCTGTTGGCGACTTCGGCTTTTCAGTCACAAAGGTTTAAGCCGCGGTTAAGCAGGCTGACCCCCCAAATACCGTGGCTTAATGGCGCTCCACTGTATTTTAATCATCAAATTTAAAGTGCAAGAACACAATATGGTACAACTAATAACAAGAGAATTAAACATATTTCAAGGTTTTAATTTTTCATTCTTAAATTCCATATAGATCTTAACAACAACAACAAAACATTTAAAATTTCTGATAAACTGTTCATGTATTGAGATTGTGTTTATTTATGTTTATTCTTGTCTTAATTTGATAAAAAGTTAGAATGTTAGTATCAGACAATGTAAGAAGATAAGCAATAACAAGCTGCTAACCAGTAACATCACATAATTACAAAATCAGAATTCTTACATAGGACTTCTACACTCTAAACTACTCTAAGTTTTTTTAATTATCTTGATATTTTTAACCACTTCATGAAGCACTAACCTGGTGATAGGTCTAAGGATGTGATTTTTCCTTGAAGTAAAATTTCATTAGCACTAGACTCTGACCTTGTGTCCCAAAACCTAATACGTTTATCAAAGTGCCCACTAATTATGTTTGTTCCAGAGCCATCACTTGTGACTAAATCATTGCAGCTTGAGCCAGCAAATATTGTTCTGATACCTGTATAAAATTAATACTCAGGTTATTAATAAATCAAAATCTTAAATAATTTCCAATTTTTATCAGATGGATGAATTTTATATATTCAATAGTTGAGACTAAAAATAGAATTATTATTATCAAATTTTAAACAACTTCCATCATTAAGTTTTTGTTTTGTTTTTCTACATTGCTTTACACTGTAGCTGATATACATTACAAACAAACTCTATTGGTTGTCCAGTAATGCTTCTGTAATTAATACATAATTAATTTTCAAGATGAGGATAAACAACCTGTGACATGTGGTACTTACAAGACCTACTCCTGAGATCCCAAATCTTGAGTGTTCTGTCATGACTACCTGACACAACTTTACTAAACTCTCCAAGAAACTTAGCTGCAAGAACTTTTCCACTGTGTCCTGTAAGTGTGTGCTGGAAGCAGAAATGAATTTATTTGTAAGTATTACATCTCATTTTCTCTCCAATAGTACATTTAACTTTATTAAATATAAACAATTGACAATATTTTGCATTTTCTTCAATAAAATAGGTAAATGATTATACTTTATATCTAAATTATTGGAAAGTTTCTTGAAACTTTTAAAATTCAATATTGCATATACAAATATTTTCAAATGTGACTGAAGTGTTGGAGTGAGTGTTCAATCCATGTGTGTAATCCTGTAATGCAAGTTATAAGGGTTAGCATGACAGAAAGTTTACCATTATACTGGTAAATCTGAATAAAATGTTAAAATGAGTATCTCATCCAGGATGACTACTGTTTTAGCATTCAGTCTCTTGAAATTACATTTAATCAATTTTGGTGTTTTCATACTTAATCATTATATGGTATAAAATGTCAAAAAAACTAAACTTAAATTTAACTTAGAATATAATTCACACAACTTTATTTTTAAATATATTCTTTTTAATGTGATATTAATACAACTTACCCTTAATCTCAAATCATCAACTGTCCACACACGACTGGCAAAGTCATTGGAAGCACCCACTACTAAAGTCTCCTGTAGTATAAAAAAATCTTTACTAGCTACAAATGTCTGCTCAAGGTAATCTTCAATTAAGACAGGAAAAAGTTCCATAAGCATTTAATAAAAGATGCACATATACCTGTACTTTGAAAGTTGTTATAAGAAAAATTGTCATAAACTGGCGTACACCTAAAATGGATGTCATCTCCACTCTAAGAAACCTGTTATAAACAAGTTCCCTTGGTGTGTGCAAGTGTTTTGCAATAAATTATCATCACTTCATTTCCTACTGTGACTAACTCCTACTTAACTTCATGCATTACTATGCCATGCTGTAATAAAAATGCAAGTTTGTTCTATGAAACAGATGATTAGATTCAGAACACAAATATATGAATTACTCATTAAATTTCTTGTTACAAAGATTTGTTTACCTGAAATATTGTCTGGACTGATGATGTCCATAATAATAAGGATTCACTAAATGTCAAACTTAGCTTATCACTTATTGAAGGTGGACTGCATTGTCCACTTTCTCATTAGGATTTATTATTCTGATGTCCTTGTTCAGTACTTGAAATTAATAAAGAGTGAAAAACTGCAATATAAAAACAGCAACTTTTCTCCACTTTGTGAAAGCATCTAGTTTCTCTTTGCCTCATAAATATTGCCTGCTTTTGATAAGAATCTTCATGCTGAGAAAGATTTACAAATATCTTTTTACCAGCTGCTTTCACAATGGTGGATTAGATTGTTAATACAGATAAACAAAAATTAGTAACAGCAACTTCTTTGCTGTGGCCTTCTTGACCAAAATCGTCAGTACTATCGCGTACAAATAAATATTTCACTGTATCAATCCAACCACTATAAATAAATTTTTAACAAGTAATAGTACAGGGTGAGGATTCATATGTGACTTCAATCACATTTTGATTGTGAAATTGCTTGTGCCAATCTGTTTCCATCATCAATACTGGATATAAGAGATGAACAGTTAAAACATTTAACAAACTTCCTACTGACCATTATGAGCTCAATGACAGCTTTGTTGGGGATTGAGTGCATTTGTGATCACAAATTGTATGGTGTGGAAGAAATACAATTTACATAATAATCCAGTATCACCTCAGTATTTCAGCATAGTTTTACTTCAATCTCTTTCATTAGGAAGTGAATATTTTTCTTTTTAATTTCCTATAAATTCATTACCTCTATGACTTCCAAACAAATACTCGACATTAACACTAGCACACTGTAGATTCATATATTCTGAATTGACATTGAAAATCTCATCAGTAATTGTAGTTTTACATCTTTCATAAAAATATTTGGAATAATTGTTTAAAAAAAGTTTTACTTAGTAAATAATACTGTGGTTGTATTTTCTTTGTAATATAAACAGCCCTTCATGAATAACAAGTGAAAATGAACTTCACAGATTGCACAGTGTAGTTCTTTTTTGCTATAATCATTATAGTCTTGTAGTTTTTTTTCATAACATTCAAAACTTTCACTTTCAATATTAGATATATATTAATTGATTGATTTAGTGTTTTTTGGCACAAAGCAGCTAGGCTATCTGCGCGAAACGTCCAGTAAAAAGGTAAAAAGAAATTAAATGTACTAAAATACATAAAAGGAAATGAAGGAAAAACAAAACATCATTGAAAAACAGAAAAAGCATAAATTTAATGTTGACACCTAGTCTACAATGTTAAGAGAGAAAGCAGAGTAAGAGAAGTTGTAAAGGACTTTCTCTAACATAATGGTAATGATCATAACCTGCCAGAAAGACTAACAGGTAAGTACAAGAACCACCGTCAGTCACCTTTCCAGTCCTGGTTCCGGGTTATGTTGTCATAACAGCCATTATCAAAAGGTAAAATAAGAAAATTGTTAAAAGAAATATAGCAAAATCATAATAAAAATTAGCCAAATGTCCTGTAAAAAGGTAAAAGTAAAGTAAATGTAGTAAAAGTTGTAAAAGGAAACAAAGGTATAAACAAAACAAAATGGCATAAAACCAATGTTAACATCAAGTCTACAAAGTTGTAAAGGACTTCCTGTAGCAGAATGTTAATGATCATAACCCACCAGAAAGACTAACAGGTAAGTACAAGAACCACCGTCAGCCACCTGAAGTTGGTCTTTCCAGTCCTGGTTCCGAGTTATGTGTCATTATGGCCAGTACCAAAGTAAGAAAAGTGTTAAAAGCCATGCAGCAAAATTGTAATAACAACTTGCCAGTAGTTCAAACGGATAGTTCAAACAGCAGCGTTAGTCACCTGAAGTTGGCCTTTCCTTCCTAGTGTCGAGTTATTTAATGTTCTGGCCATTTTCCAATGTCAAATTGAACTAGAGAGATTGAGACTGAAAAGGGAACCACAATTTAAAAGGTGTAATGAATAAATATCAAACACTTAAATGAGATTAAAAAGATTAATGGCCATTAAAAAAATTTAAAACTTTATCAAGGTGGACAGTGTCACCATCACCAATAACACTGTCCAATGTTACAGACTGACCCTGGGAAAAAATATGTTTAAAATATTGCCGTCGTTGAGAATTGTAACGATGGCAAGAAAGTAAAACGTGGCTGATAGTGATTTGAGTGTTACATAAACTACACATTGGTGCATCAGTTCCAGATAAAAGAAAATGATGAGTTAAAAGCTGTGACCAATGCATAGCCTAGTGTGAACAACTTCCTCCTTCCGAACCGTACAGAAGCTAGATGGCCAAAGCCCAATGCAGGGTTTTATTTGAAAAAGCTTGTTGTC
Source organism: Tachypleus tridentatus (assembly GCF_004210375.1). Taxonomy (NCBI): domain Eukaryota; kingdom Metazoa; phylum Arthropoda; class Merostomata; order Xiphosura; family Limulidae; genus Tachypleus; species Tachypleus tridentatus. The sequence goes on from NC_134835.1 coordinate 60,733,519, forward strand.
ACGCTGCTCACTCCAAGTGGACTGCCAGCTGGCACAGAGCCGAGCTTTGAATACAGGACCATAGTCCATGTACAGAATAGGCACTGTGATGATGGTGCCAGAACAAATAAATTTGGCTGCCGTGTCTGCAAGCGCATTCCCACGAATACTAACGTGGCCTTGTATCCAGAAAAACTGGATAGAAGTAGATGTTAATGAGAAATGGGCCAGTCGGTTTTGAATATCAGCGAGAACAGGGTGTGAACCAACATGAAGTGATTCCAGGGCCAGTATAGAACTAAGGGAGTCAGTATAAATAGTGCAGTTGGAGTACTGTTCAGCTTCAATATGATCCAGGGCAAGGGATATGGCATACAGTTCAGCAGTGAACACAGAAGCTGTAGAGGGAATTCTGTGCTCAACCACCGAACCACAAAAAACCATGGCAGTGCCCACAGAATTACCTGATTTGGAACCATCCGTATAAATTGGAATGGAATGATTGTTCGAAAGATGTTCAGTAAATAAAAGACGGTACTTCCAATCAGGAGTATCTGCCTTTTTCAGATAACTTAAAGAAAGGTCACATTTGGTGGTTGTAATAAGACATTGGGGTATGGGCTGACAAGTGGATTCTGCAATGTTATCCAAGGACAGACCTAATTCATCCAATTGCGCCTTGATGTGAAGGCCAAAAGGAGCAATGGCAGATCGTCTGTTCTGAAAAAGTAAGGCCCACTGAGGAAGGAAAACACATCCCCAGGTGAGATGCTTTGGTAAGGAACGAAGTTTTGAAGAATATAGTAAAGACAATTGCAAATGGCAAAGGTGCAGAGAAGGTTCATGAGATTCTACGCATAAGCTGTCAACTGGGGAGGTGCGGAAAGCCCCAGTGCAGAGTTGAAGTCCTTGATGATGAATGGGGTCCAGCATCTTTAAGGCCAAGGGTCTGGCAGAGCCATAGACCATTGATCCATAGATGAGTTTTGAATGAATAAGAGCACGATATATCTTTAACATAGAACATCGATCCGCTCCCCAACTGGCAGCAGAGAGGACACGGAAGATGTTCAGTGCTCTTGTGCATTTGACCCCTAGCTGCTTTAAGTGTGGTATAAAGGTCAGCTTACGGTCAAAGATAAGCCCCAAGAACTTGGTCTCAGGGACTACTGGCAGCGAAACTTCACCGATATGAAGTACAGAATCAGGGTGAATACCCCGTTGGTGGCAAAAGTGCATGCAAATGGTTTTAGAGAGAGAAAAATTAAAGCATTGAGGGCAGTTTGTAGTTGCTGTTCAATACATCTCATGTTCAACGACTGACACGAGATGTGAAAGTCGTCGACATACAGCCCATTCGCAACAGTGAGAGGGAGTTGTTCAGTGATGGCATTTATCACCCAAAACACAGCCCTGAGGGACTCCAAGTTCCTGTACAAAAGAACAGGAAAGTGTTGAACCCACATGAACTTGGAATCTCCCGTCCATTAAAGATTTTTTAATAAACATGGGTAAATGGTCACGTAACCCATATACATGGAGGTCTCGCAAAATGCCATACCTCCATGTTGTGTCATAAGCATTCTCAATGTCAAAGAATATTGATACAAGATGTTGGCATTTGAGAAAGGCTTCTCTGATTGATGTTTCAAGTCAAATCAGATGGTCTGTGGTGGAGTGCTGTCGTTGGAACCCACACTGGGTGGGCGAGAGGAGATTGTTTGATTCGAGGAACCAAGTAAGACAAGCATTAACCATCCTCTCTAAGGTCTTACAGAGACAGCTCATCAAAGCAATTGGATGGTAGTTTGAAGGAATCTTGGGATCTTTCCTAGGTTTAGAGAAAGGTAAGATAATAGCCTGGCACCAGGCATCAGGAAAAACATTCTCCTGCCAGATCCAGTTAAAAACAATTAGAAGAATATCAGGAGAAGCAGGAGAGAGATATTGCAGCATGTCATAGTGTACATCATCAGGTCCAAAAGATGTACTGCCAGACCGATGAAGGGCCCTTTTCGGTTCAACCAGTGTAAAAGGACAATTATAGTCTAAGAGACAGTTGGTTCGAAAGGAAAGAGGTGAACGCTCTGTCCGAGTCTTGATGGCCAAGAAGGTGGAGGAACAAGCAGAAGTGCTAGATGCCCAGCAAAAGCTTTCACCTGGAGTATCAGCGATGCTCCGGACATCAGTTACCTCTTGGCCATCAGAGAGTAAGATGGATAGGGGGACAGAATTGTAGTGCCCACTGCCCCTTCAAATCCTGTCCCATATGACCTTGGAACTGGTGGTAGAAGATATGCTAGTTGTGAACTTAATCAAAGATTCCTTCTGGCTTTGGCGTCTTACCCACCTAGCATGTGCATGGTCCCATTGGAAAGTGATGTGGTTCAAAAGTGTGGGATATCCCAGACCCGTTTTTGAGCCTTCCATGCCAAGTGGCAAGCAGGATTCCACCACGAACAAGGATATCGTGGAAAACGTGTCAAGGTTTAAGGAATACACTAAGCAGCTGCTTGTATAATACAGTCAGTTACCACTGTCACACAGTCGTCTATTGATGGCTGATTCACAATGGCAGGATCAAGTTCTGCGAGAGCAGTGAAAGTGGACCAGTCTGCCTGATCCAGCTTCCACCTGGGCACGCAGGTAGGGTGGCATCGACCTTGGCCAGTCTCTCTCAAAAGTATAGGAAAATGATCACTGCCTAGTGGATTAGTATCAACTCTCCATGAAAAATGGGAAAATAATGAAGGGAGAGATCAATAGTGGTAAAAGACTGACTAGGTGCATGAAAATAAGTGGAAAAACCAGTATTGAAAAGAGAAAGATTGTGATCAGAGAACATACGCTCTACAGAGCGACCCCTCCTATCAATAACAGCACTTCCCCAGAGGGGATGATGTCCATTAAAGTCCCCCAGGATTAGAAAGGGAGATGGCAACTGTTCAACAAGAGCATCAAGGTCTGATTGATCATATGTCTCTCTCCAGGGTACAGATAGAGTGAACAAACAGTGATGGTATGACCCAAGGAAACACAGATGGCTACAGCCTCCAAGGGTGTGTTGAATGACAAAGACAGGGTGGGCACATGCTGATCAACCAATAGTGCCACCCCTCCATGTACTCGTACATCACACAGCCTGTCATTTCTGTACAGAGAAAACTGCCAAATGGTGACTGTAACAGCAGGTTTTAGAAATGTTTCTTTCCTTACAAGACGTCTTTTTTCCTTATTGTCCTTATGTGGAGGAGGTCTATCGACCTCAATGGATCCTGCCCTGGGTCAATTGGACAGGTCTTTGTTGTTGGAAAGTGACTGAGGACGAGAACAAATGATTGTTTTGCATCGTGGGGTGGGAGGAAAAGATGTATCAGAAGAAATGCCTGTATTTGAAACTGAAGGACATGGATCTTGAGGTTTGTTGGAATGTATGGGAGGAACAGAGATGGGTGTAGAAGTCAATTCATCAACCTTTTTTAACCACGGAGGTCAAAAGGCTTTTCATATGTTTTGAAAACAATTCTCTTGGAGGCATAGAGAGATCTGTCTGGACTCCCACTGTAGTTGTGGAATGAAGTGCAGCAGCATATGTCCGAGATGGAGTGGCGGACGACAATTTTCGAGCCTCAGGATTTTGCAGTTGACAAAATGTGGGTCCGTGTGACACTCATAGGAATCGTGGTCCTTGCCACCACAATGAGCACGTCAGGGAACCATGACAAGACATCTTTGAGTGGCCGAACCTCTGACATTGGAAACATCGGAGAGGGTTTGGAATGTACGGCCATACCCTGCAAATTAGATAACCTGCCTTGATGGTAGCAGGTGCACGTGGTGATGTAAATGTCAAAACGAGGATATTTGTCGGCAGTGTAACTCCATCTTTGCGAGTGGAGATGCGCGCCTCACTGCAGAAGCTCCTTGAATGGAGAGACCAGCGAGAATCTCTGACTCTGGGATGTTCTTGAAATCCCTCTCAACAATAACTCCTCATGATGAATTCAAGGTAGCATAAGGAGTAACCTCAATAGGTACATCCCCAATTGCCTTTGAATTCAAGAGGAGTTCACTGTGTTGGGATGCGAATGTTTCAACCAATATATCTCCAGATCGAAGCTTTTTTACCAACTTTGGAGAGTCAGCAAGTCCCTCTAGTCCAGGGGTTCCCAACTGGTGGGTCGCGACCCCCTGGGAGTCGCAAAGCCTTGGCAGGGGAGTCGCGAAGCCTTGGCAGTGGAGTCGCGTAGCCTTGTTAGAAGTAGCTTGGGATAACATTAATTTTATTTCATCAATTACATTTTCAAGTTGCGAGTGCCAAAAGGTTGGGAACCCCTGCTCTAGTCCCTTCTAAATAAAAAAGGGGGACATTTGCCCTAAAGGTTTTTCTGAAAGAGAATGTAATATAAGAAAATGGGGTACGGGTGTTACTGATGTTGAAGATTGCTGCTCAGAGTCTTCAAGACATGGTCGTTTACCTATTGACTGTTTTTTCACTATTTTACTTAAATTTTTTGTTGGAAGATCCATAGGAAAAAAGAAAAATTTCGGTACCTACTGACCCCACCCACCATGGAGCCCTAGAAGGGGACGCACTACAATGTCATGCAAGGACGTTGCAGCAACGCCAGGGTTTCGTGAACACTATACCCAAACACCAGCATCAGACACAATGTCCACAACACCCATTGAGAACTACCAACACTGGTACTTGGTTGACTCTAGCCTAAGTGGACCAGCTGATTGACCCAAGAGGGGCCACCCAAAGGCTGCCCTTCTACAGGAATTCAAGGCCAAAGTGGTGTGTTAGGGTTGGACCCCTCAACCACCAGGATCCTCTCCTCCCCTTCACGGGTCACCACACACAGCAAACACGTGGGTGGATGTTTAGATCCCAGAGGAGGTAAACTGAAAGAACAGAACCTTCCCTGGGAGGTCCCCTCACCATGTACAGGAATCCACACCGAGGAGTATATATATTAATATAGACAAAGTTTCTGCATGATATTGTTGTCCAGAGCAGGCTTATTTTACAAGTTATTAGGGTTGTAGAAGCTGGTTACCATATAAAATTAATATCATAAAAAATTTGTGTATCATTTTAAAATCAACTACTTACGAGGTACTTGCAAACTCTTTTTTTTTTTTTTTGCATTTTAAAACATTCCTGGAAATTAACAAACACATGGGTTATCAATGAATCGCCTTTCATGTCACAATATCAATCATCAAGTCTCTATGTCTCAGAGACCAGTATTCTACACTGCAAATAATACTTGTCTTTGCATGTCTTTTTTACTGGCTGTTACTAAGAGAGTTACTAACATAATACAACTTGCACATATTGCAGTTTGACATAAAAGAACCATTAGACATTTTCAGATGAGACTAAACTGCTCATAAAAGTCTTTAACTATTAAAAAAAAACATTATTGACAGTTACAGACACTAGATAAAGCCAATTACGACATAAGTGTTCATGATAAATTATTAAATGATCCTTCGTTAAACTGTTATTACTGTATCCTACTCAATCTGTGATTTGTTTATCTTTTTCCAGAATTTTCTGTTACAGTTTTGTATATTTATTATATGTCTCATAGTTTCTGTTCTTCTGTGTAATTAATGAAACTACTGGTTTAAATATATATATTAACAATTCAGTGGCTAAATATTTGGTTATTCAGCCAATAGAATTTTCTGGATATTCAGCATACACTGCAAAACTACTTATTATATCTCTAATAATGACTATGCAGCAGCTGAAAGTTTCATGTTGCATCTTTAAATGCTTTGAAATTTCCCTTGTTTCTTAAAACAAATAATGATAGAACATTTACAGAAAGAATACTATTAGACATAACAACAACAGAATTTTACAATGTACATTCTTGTATTATGTTTTATATTATATTATGTAATACATATTTTATATCACTTACTTCAGTTTCAAAATCAACAGACATCACAGCAGCATTACTTCCAGTTAAAGTACCTTTTAAAACTGCTTCCTCTACAAAAAAGATTGGCAACATATGATATTTAAATATCATATATATATATATATATATATATACACAAACACAGCCACAAATCAAATATTAGAGTCTAAACGTTTGTTTATTGTATTTTAAAAATCTAAGCATTTTTCAACCTAATTTACTTTGGCTATACTTTCATTTAAGTTTTATAACATGTGACAACATATTAACCATGCAAACTGTGGCTTACAAAGTTGAGTGAAAGTTTGAAATCACAATTAAATAAAAGTGCTTCAAAAAGAAATTATCCTTGTGGTTTTGATTTCACAGAATAACAATGATATTCTTAAAAAAAAAAAATCGTCAAGGTAGCATAATTATTGAGCTGCAACTGATCCATCATACACAGTACAAAATGTATCATACTAAAAGCATTCATTCTTAATAAAACACATATCCTTAAATTAGAATAAAGGTTAAGGAGACACACACACAATATATATATACATACAAACTTGTAATACTTGCAGACATATTTCAGATTTACTCTTAAATCAATCTATAATAATAGCTTTGAAAACTTTAATGGACTACAACTGTTTGTTGGAAAAAAAGATGCTTCAGATTTTACACAGAATGAATGACCTCAGTTTACAAATCAAAATGTTGTCTCATTTTCTTTCAACAGTTGCAGTCCATTAAAGTTCTCAAACCTACTATGCATACTCTGCCCAAATTTGCCCTGAAGCAATATGTAAATGAGATTTTCAGTTGGTTTCATGAGTAAGCATATTAATGTAAGAAAATATTCCTAAGATGAATCAAGGTCACATTTAAATTTTTATAGTGACCAATAACTTATACAATCTTCGTAAAAACAAAAAATCATACCTTTAGACAACAATAAAGTTACAATACATGCATTCTGCATGTAGACATAAAATACTTTCTTGTAGTTGGACTTCATGTTTCCTCTTAAATCAATTTGTAAATAAATTTGTCATGTTATTTGTTACTTGATTTTTTAAAACTCATAACCTAGATAACTTAGTTATCTACATGGACTTTTCCCTACGTTAATACTTTTTCTTTAATTAGAAGCCTTTGACCATCTCACCAGAATTTTCACCATGTAACAAGGTACTGAATAAAAGATGCTGCTTCTCTGTAGAACTCTTATTTTTAAAGACAGGTGTCTTAGCAAACTTGCAATTAAAGAAAAAAAACATTTAACATTAAGAAAAATCAGTACACATACTTGCTGTTACACTGAACTTTAAAAAAATGTATTACTAAGATAATTTAAAAAGTAAAATGAAATATCAAGAGGTTGAGAATTTTTTTAACAATGAAATGTTTTTTTTTATTTCAAGTAACTTTTATGATTATTAAAACACAAAACTGCTGTCAAATGGAATTAATAACCAAACATAAGAGACACTTTAAATATTACAACAATGACTCTACTTATAATATCCAAAAAGATGCCCTCTGTCAATGCAATATACCTATCACAGAATGTTTTTGGACATAATTGAATCATCAGATAGAAAATGTTTCAGGATATAAAACAAAATCAATAACCACCTACAAAAATATGTGAGAAGTTAGTGAAATAAGCTTGACAAATTATAACTGTATACAAACTTATATTTTTCATTTCAAAATAACTAAAATATTTACTCTGGCCTATGTCCCACAGTTTCAACTTTCTGTCTCCACCTCCTGTTACAACAGTCTTGCCTGAGGGGCTCCATTTCACTGCATTCACTTCTCCATCATGAGCATCCTATAAAATATACCAATTAAAATGCTCAGAAGTATGAAAGCAAATCATGTATCTCAACAAGAAAATGTACGGAATTTTTTCAACAGAGGCTACATGCTAGAAAGAAGAGATTCTCCTATCAGTGACAACAGGTGAAAAGTTGTGTTTTCTATTGAGAAATATTTAAAAATAAAAAAATAGCAGCTTTATTGTATGTTTTAATTAAGCATAAAGCTACACAATGGGCTATCTGTGCTCTCCCCATCACAGGTATCAAAACCCAGTTTCTAGCAATGCAAGTCCACATACATACTGCTGTGCTACTGGAGTGTAGCAGCTTTATGAAACAGCATCATAAAAAATAAGTTTGTTGTGTGCTATAGCCATGTATTTACTAAAAGACAATGAAAAATACAAGCCAAAATTCAGCAATTCCAAGCAAGTTTTTTTGTTTTTTTTTTTTAATGTGATAAGCCATTTTAACACCCAAATTACTGATTAGATTCTATAATTTTCATTGCAACTGCAACATATTTTGCATCATAGGGAAAAATCTTATCTTTCTGCTTTTTATAACTCACTACAATGAACTGATGAAAACAGTGAAAACACTTGTTTTCAGTGTAAAATATACACTGGATTCCACCAAAATTGGCAGCATTAACTGCAATATTAATAATAGTTTTCGTTAATTTTGTTTGTGTTCCATAATCAACAAACTCATAAAGCCACAAGTATTTTGGCACAAACAGTTTAGAAATAAGAATTTTAACAATTATTTTAAGTTTAAAGAAAACCTTTATTCTATCCCCCAAGAATCAAGTGTAAATATAATATTTTACAATTAGGGGAATTTCTATAGTTTAAGACAATATAAGTAACTGTCAGAATTTATTTACTTGTACATAATACTTTGCCATTGAACTTCTTCAAATTCTATACCTACAACATTTAATGTATGAACTTTACATTACCAACATTAACACTGAGATTACTCAAGTGGTAATTCAATATATCTTATCACAACAGGTTTTAGCTAGTCAGTTCCTATATATACAAATTTCTTTAATGTATCTATTAATTTTACTTTAGTTTAAATCCAATCAAAATAATTATTTCACTTCTGTTGTGAAAACAAATTAACTGCAACGTCTTTCCAACTTCCTTTTAATTTGTTTTTGTACTATAATTCACTATGAATAAAATTAAAAAGAAGTTTAAAACATCATAATTTGAGTTAACTTGTTTTTATAACATTTTTAAGCCTACTGGTTTCCTAACATTTTGATGGCTTTCAGCAATTAAATCATAATTTTTACAATTGCTTACAGGTAAACTTTTCATCAGTTTATGAACTTTTACACTTACAAACTTAAACAGCATCTTGTTAGGAACTGATGCAGCAATACAAACTGGTGCAGACTTCAAACTGAAACATACAACAAAATAAACAAACTAAGTCTTGTGTCCCCATTGCTCAATGTAAATGTATTTGTTTTCTCTCTCTTTATTGTAATCATGCACTCAGAAAAGTATTGCAGATGCCCCTTAACCTCAGGATAATTTATCAAAAACTTTTCATAACTTTTTACTTTTTCAGACTACCTCACATAAAAATAACTTACAAAATATGGGTTTTTCTATAATATTTTAATTTATATGTAATTAACAAAGATAAATTAAAATCACTTTAAAAGTGTTACAAAGTTCAGTAATCTACTTAGCTTTATGATTTATGTAACAACTACTACTGATTAATAAAATCGTAAAAAATAATAAGTTAATACATAAATATTGCCTCTCTGTGATTAAAAAGCAAAGTTAACAGTTATGTTTCATAAACTTCAAAAATACTTTAAAATTCAAACACAACATTCATTGCAAACAAAGTTGAAAAACAAAAGACTAAATTCCTGTAATCATAGATAACTTGTTAAACAGCTATAATTTTTATTTTGCATACTTATATTTAAACAGAACAAATCTGTTAAATAATACATTGCTTATTCTTTAATATAATAAAATTAGCTTTGTGTGAAATTCCAAAAAAAAAAATATAATAAATGTAAGTTCAATGGCATGACAATTTTTTTTTATGATGAAACTTGGTATTTTTGTGTATTGAAAATGTAGGAAATACATTTTCAGTATAAGAAAATATTAATTTCCAAAACACACTTTAGCAAGAACTCCACACTGATAAGGTGGAGGGGCCAGTGAGGGCAAGTTCAACACAGAAATCTTCTGCATATAAAAAAGGTGTGAAAAGATGAGATATAGCAACTGCACACTAGCAGTGACTGAACTACTTCTGTAACAGGTAAGCTCTTCCCCTGGACTACATTAAATCCAATTCTTATCTGGTAAAGGCTGATTAGCCACAGAAGCAAAATCCTAACATCTTTAAAAGAACACAAATTTATTCAGACCCCAAACAAACAGATGAGGTCTCATCCTTTGTTTTATATATAGGGCAATGGATCTTAATTGAGATCCAAGGTGCAGTGGCTAGGGCATGAGAACTGTTGCATTGCTTGTCCTTATTTAGTAGTATGCTATCATTGGAAACCAACCTGAGAGTTACAGAATACTGCATGTCAAGCCACCTGAATTACAAAAAGAGGGCAAGCAACAACAAAGTGCGCAAATCCTTGCCTAACCAGAAAATTCATAAAATGAAACAAAACCAAACTGTCATGCCTCACTCAACACAAAGAAAGAGAGATTACCCAGTCTGGGATTACAAACTATAACACTAACTTTCCAACCTGAGAGGCAAGGTAACATCTCCTGCCCCTAGAATTATAAGGATGATGTGGAACAAACAAAATTCAACTAATGGCAGAGGAAGTAACAATCCATGTGCAGAATTATAAGGAGTCAAGGACCCTCTTCCACAATTATCAAAATAAATAAAATGACATAAAAAGAGGGGCCTATGCAATCAAACCAGATAATGAAGTCACCTATAGCTGTTACTGCATTTACCAAACATCTGGGAAAACAATCCAAGGTTAGAAAGGCACCCAGCTTCACCCTCCTTGAGTGGAATAATGAGTACAACTATTAGTCGTAAGGAATATACTTCTTTCCACCACTCCAGCAAGAACTCCCATACTCCACTAAGAGGAACGGGAGGATATTTTTGCATGGGGGGCCCCAAGGACAGGTACTCTAGAAATAGTGCAATAGGTGAACCAACATTCCCTACTTTGAAAACCAAACTGATACAAATTTATCCAATCTTGAGAACAGCAGGGATAGACAAAATTCCCTTAAGTTTCATTCACGACAGTCAATGAGCATTGCATTTGTTTTTGTGTAATAATTGTGTTCTACCTGGAAGGCATACAAGGTGGTCTTATGGAACACTCCCTCTCAAAAGAACTTGCTGTTACCAGGAAAATTATTGATTGGTTGAGTGATAGCTATTATGGATTTGGAAATAAGCATACTTGACCAGACAAGAACTGCCACAGAGTGAATTCTCAATGACAATGATGAGAGGGTCCCTGAAAGAGAAACCACAAAAGATATTAAGTCATTCATCTCTTGTACAAATGAGCTAAGGCATAGAGAATGTCAAAGATGGGTATCCAAAAACTTTCAAAGGAGGTAACCACCAAATCATGTAAGTAATGAAATATAAATGTATTAAACGTGGTTCACATACCACCCTGTACAATTGTCAACAGCAAGCAATACAACCAAGATGCTAGGAATATCAAGATATGACGAAGGTAATGAGACCCAAAGAAATCCTCATTCTTCCAATGAAAGCCCAGGGTAACCAGTATTCACCAACTGATGAACCCAACCTCTCAAAGTGACAGAAGATAAGTTATATGACATCTTAGAATCCCAAAACATATGCAAATTGTAACATGAAGCCAAAAACCCTTCAGTACCCACAGAAGAACAGAGAGCTTGAATTGGGCATAAAAAATGATCCCAGTTTGAGAACTCATAAAACTGGCAGTGGTGGAGAGAAAACTTCATTGACTTCTGTAACTTCTGAAGTGAAGAAAGTACCTACTGAGATAAAACAGAACATAAGTGGAATGGTAAAATGCCCTGTGAACACAAATCTCAAATGAAGACCCATCCTGTCTTAGCTGAGAGCATCTATATCCAAACTCAGAAGGTTAATGGCAGAAGATCAGAAGGAATGGAATCTGGGTATTCCAGTGAGTGGTGAAAGCAATGAACTGCAGTATCCCAGAATGAGAGCAGATTAGATAAAAAACCAGTCAATAAAGCACCCATTCTCCAGAAAGAACTCCAATGGGCAAGATAACTGACTGGTCACCAAACTGATAACTCAAACCATGACGAGCAATGAGAAGAATTTGTCTGTTCTTGAATTTCATGCAAAGCTACACGAGGGCTATCTGCACTAGCCGTCCCTAATTTAGCAGTGTAAGACTAGAGGGAAGGCAGCTAGTCATCAGCCCCCTCACCAACTCTTGGGCTACTCTTTTGACAACAAATACTGGGAGTGACCATCACATTATAATGCTCCCACAGCTGAAAAGGCAAGCATGTTTAGTGTGACAGGGATTCGAACCTGCAGCCCTAAGATTACAAATTGAATCCCTTAACCACCTGGCCATACTGGGCTGCAATGAGAAGAATATAATAATTGTGGGCTCAAAAGATGAAATGAATGTTGGAAAACAGAAACACCTGGAGTGAGCAACCTCTTGCTTGAAAAGGTAAGAGGCCACTGTGAAATTGTATGAGTGAAGCATTAATACTTTCCCTTGCAACAATATGAAAGCCCAAGACAGCTCATCAAACTGCTAGAAGCTCTGCAAGATTTATGTGAAGAGAAGATTCTTGTTCTCTTCAAAGGCCCTTGAATTATATAACCTTTGCATAAGCTTCCCATCCCTAGAGAGAAATTTGCATGAAAAGATTTATCCCAGGATGTAAGAATGGTAAAGGGACACTACTGTTGTGTTGTTCCTCTACAACCACCAGCCAAGACTGAGTGGGCTGGAAGCCAATAGGGTCAATGAACAATCCAGCACATTTTTTTAAGTGTACCAATCGTCCTGTAATGACCAGTGATGGACATGTATGGGGCCCCAACCCAATGAAATGAGTAATTTAAAAGCTACCCACATATCCAAAAGAGAATGAACTACATCCTCCAGTGGAAAGGAGATGATAATATTAAAAGAATGATTTGTTCCACAGTCTGAAGTCATAGAGGAGAAGGTTGGGTCCAAATAAGACAAAGTGAAAAATACCTCTAAATGAATGAGGCACTGTGTGGAAGTAACAATAAATTTTGCTACCTGGACGAGAAACCTAGCTCAAGTTCAAGAAGGAGCAAGAAGAATCCAGTCTTCCATATAATAGTGAGTGTAAATGATTACTGAGTGAAGATGACATGAAAAGGATGAGTTTATACAGCAAAAGACATTTGGGATAGATGTGATGTCAAATGGTTGAGCATGAAACTGAAAAACTCTTCTATTGCACACAAAATGGAGATGTCAACATAAAGACTCCACAATCGACATGTAAAGGTAGGCATTGGAGACATCAACTATGTCATTGATAAACCGAGTGCAAAGTGCCACAAGAGGGAAATAAATGACTCTGTGATAAATGAAAGGGGCTGGAGAAAATTACTGTGATAAGAAATGTCGAATGAAAGGTCACTAATTGCCTATCTTCTTTGTTACAAACAAGCTGAAACAAAAACCCTTAAGAAAGTATTTGACACACTCTGCAGCCTTTTTGAACAAAAAATCCTGGATGGCTTGTGCTTGATGATCTTATGTGAGGGAAAAGACAACCATTATGATAGACAATGGAGAAGGAGATGTGAAATGAAGGACCAACTTTAGGTAAGAACATAAACGACCTACTCATTAAAGGTGAAGGTCTCCCATACAGACCCAAATCATCTGAGTTGAGCACACATGGCCATACTCCATAGGACAGTCATCTTTGTTATTATTGGCACTTCATACATACATAGCTTACCCACTGACACAGGCAGAATCTCCCTTATGTTCCATTAATTGTGGAGCTGATATGGAAGGTCTGGAATTCCAAATGGGAGATGCAGTAAATCTGCAGGTAGAAGTTTAGGAAAGGCAGGAAGCCAGTGTCTGAAAAAAATGGAAATAGGCCACATCCATCCAGTATTCTAAGGAATCTGGAACACCTGCCAATATTGATTATCTGAAAATCCTCATACGAGTCCTTCAAATAATGGAGAGATAAGGCATGCTGGTCCAATAAGTAGGGAGAGTAAGGCATGGCAGCAACCTTCTCAATTGAGCCACAATCTCCAAGAATACACAACAATGTATGACAAAGGTAGAAAGACTGGATAATCCCCCCCACACACACACACACAGAAAAAGTAAAAAGAGTCATAAGGCACAGAAGTAATATCAAAACACCATAAACTTTCCAAAGCTCATGATTAGCAATCTCTACAAACAAAGCAGCCACAAATGCAGAGTTTGATTCTCACCGATCTGTCCCTGATCCCTTCCTTGCAAGCTCAGTATCTAAGCCCACAGGAGAAGAAACATCAGACCAAATGTAATATACCACCTCTCTGCATATTGGGGATTGAATGGACTCTGTGGAAAGTACACTTCTTTCCAATGTTTTAAATTTATAATAGAAACTTGGAAAAACAGTACATGATTTACTAAAATCTTCTCAGGACAAAATTATTAGTACATCAAGTGAGAAACTGAAGCACAGTTAAAAGACTGACTAAAAGCATCTGAAAACAGAGCTTTTCAATACATAAAGTATGAAAGTACAATAAAATAACAAGACTTACTAATCTCCTTTCACAACAACAGGTTCTTTAGCTGCTTCTTCTAGTTCCCTTTGAAGTTGTGCTTGTTTTACCCTATATACCAGAGATTATACTTTTAAAAACACAAAACAGAAATATATATATGTATACACACACTTAGAACAATAAAATAAATACAAGTTTCCACAAAACTGTCAGTTATTGCTCAAACTGCTTTGGCTTATTATATTACTAAGTAAGAAAATTTTTTTTCAATATTAAATCCTATAAAAAGAAACTTACAAATAAATATAAACTTTGTAGCTACCAAATACTTTCTTTTCAAACAAGATTTTCACTTTTGTAAATAAATACATTATTCTAGCACATCTGAATTTTTAAAGTAGATTTCACGATCAAAAGATATGCCATTATACTCACAACAACTGTAAATTGTGTTCTTATTACAAGCATGACCCAAAGATTTTTACCTTATAACCCTTTCATTTTCAGCATTTAATCTATCTGCATCCTTTGCTTTGTGAGCCATCCACCTTGTTATGAGGTCATTGTGATCCTTTTCGAGTTTCTGATGTTTCTGTTCTAAGCTTGAGAAAGCCAATTGTAGAGCTTCATATTCGTCTTTCAGTATCTAGGTAACACACAGCCACTGCTTTTAATATTTGACTTTGTAGTTTCCATCAGAATACAAGTATCACTTACTCCAACATAAGATGAAATCAAATGTTTTCTGTTGTAATACTGCTTGTTCTGATGTTTAGTGCTTATTGTATAATAAAATTTTTGATATTCACTGACAAGAAAATAAGGTATTTTCATCCTCTTTTGAAGGAAGATTTTAAGCAGATTATGAGCTACAATTCACCAAGTTTATTTACATAGTAAACCACATAGTACAACTAATGGTTGAAAATTACCAGCATAACTGAAAGAAACTCACAAATTAGAACTAATTTGGTGTTCAACATTTTTGGTGAGTTACATTTTTAGGGTAACCTCCCAATTTTCATTTAGATAGCAAATCATAAGCTAAAATCTCTGACTTTCACTATTTTGTTAGTTGGTTAGTATTACTAGTCTGATTTAAATCTAAGTAGATGAAATAACTTCTGCAGAAATTGGACAAGTAACAGCTTTTAAGCCATGATAAGGTTATATAAAATAGCAATAAATAAATGCAAAACTCTGAAAGCTGACAGACATCAAATGAGGATTCTTGAATTTTCTGGTTTAATAAATCACAAAATAAGAATAAGGTTAGTATCACTGGGACTTTATTTGATTACAGCAACCACAACTTATGATCAACTTTCATTTTTCACTTATTCAGACACTTCAAAATATTTCCTGTCCTAGATTTTTTCCCCTCAAGATTATATGCTTAGTTTGCCATTTCTAAAATGCTTACATTATTAACATATTAGACTGTTTTTTACATTGCTGTTGAAAAAATTGAAAATTTACCATACTATTAATATTCTCATTTAACACTGTTTATTCTAAAAATATTTACGTTAACTTGCAACCTACTTTTCATACTATTTGGTTTGCTGATTCCTGTTCTAGTGTTACGCATTCTAAATGTATCTACCTATTTGGTTAGTTAACTCATGTTCAAGTTCAGTTTGTTGTAAGTGCACATACTTACTTGGTTTGCTGACTCCTGTTCAATTATTGTTTGTTCTAAGTTTTTGCAAGCCAGTCTTAGAGCAGAAAGAGCTGCTTCTGTGTCTTGTAACCTAAACAAACAAACAAAAAGGAAAAATTAGTTTTTTACTTCTTCAACGTCTGCAAGCCAAATTTAGACAAACATTAACAAAACTGTCAATTTTATTATGTACTAAATTTAAACTTCTTAGCTTTGGTTGGAAAATGTCTGTTTACCTGAATGATGTCTTATGCACCTAATGAGCTAAACATCCATGACAAAGATGCCCATGGTTCAGGCATAGCCAACCCTAATTTTGATTTGTAGACAATATGAAAGGCTGTTTGTTTTACATTTTGACACAAAGCTACACAAGAGCTATCTGCACTAGTCATCCCTAATTTAGCAGTGTAAGACTAGAGGGAAGGCAGCTAATCATTACCACCCACCACCAATTCTTAGGATACTCTTTTTACCAACAAATAGTGGGATTTACCATCACATTATAATGCTCCTATGGCTGAAAGGGCAAGCAAGTTTGGTGTGATGGGTATTCAAAACTGCAACCCTCAGATTGTGAGTTGAGCACCCAACCACCTGACCATGCCAGGCCTGAAAGCAAACAGTCCACAGTACGTTATACCTGAAGCAGCTACACTAAACTGAATAGTGTAATAAACTGAAACTTTTATGATACAGTTATGGCTGAAAAAGCAAATTATATCTAATAGCACCAGGTCTATAAACAAAGACCCTTAGATTCCAAGTCCAACTCATCAGCCATCATGTCATATTTAAGGTTGTTTGAAATGGCTAAGATTATAAAGGTTACCTTTTATGTTGAAAACTGTATTTATACTTAGTCCATTTCTTTATTATTTTTTATGTATTTTTTAACTTACACATGATTAATAAGTTACTGACTGTTCTACACAGTGCAGTAAACTGTTTGATACAATAAGGTCTACCAGTTTTCAATGTTGCTCAACATTTATGAACATTTTTTGACAAAGAAACAAATCAGGTTAATTATCACTAGTGACAACTGTTTGTTTACATGCTAATTTAAATGCAATATTAATCCAGCACCATTTTGTAGTTTAAACAATTAAATAACATTACAGATGGAATGATAAAATCATAAATCAAAATAATGTGTTATTCATATGAAACATTTTAAATTGTTATTACCAACATTCCACAGAGATCAGCTTTTTTTCTCTCTAACTTTGAAAGATAAGACATAGCAAAAGCTATGATAATATCAAGTCTCAACGGGCATTTTAAACAAACTGAAACCTACAGATGTATACAATCAAATTGCATCAACACTTTTTTGTTTACCAGATAAAACGTAATATGTATATTAAAACAAATTCATTTATTTCATAGTAACTCACTGAATTTTCACTAATTTCTCCTCAAAATAAAACCTGTATGTTGTTGTCCACAACTACTGTGCTGGAAAACAGTCTCTTATACTGTGAATTACTAAGGATTATAGTAATAATGTGATTGTGTATATATACAATGTGTGTTGGTGCAATTTCTGAAGTATTGTTATTTTTCTATAGCTAGCTAGTGTTATACATATTTAGAAGATATATCCAGCTTTATGACTGTGAGTGAGCTAAATTAAAGATTCTTAATTACACCGATACACTACACTTTGCATAAATCAATACCTAGTGATACTGTCCAATCTGATGTGGTGCACTACAGTTAACTTGTAAAACAAAATATCATAGTCCTAAAGTGTAATGTTTGTAATAACAGAAAAACATTTTTGTAAGTGTTAAACCTAAAGGCAATCCTATCAACACTCCATCCATCTGATCATGTAGATACCACTATCAACCTGGGTACTTTTCACTACATATGGCATAGAGTGCAAGTCTTCCATTCACAATTTTACTCAACTACTTTTTATTTGTGTAATACTAATTAGTATAGCATAAAAGTTTAGCTAACAATTTATATTTTTATGGTATACAAGTTTTACGTTCCTAATTTTACAAGAAAATATTTGTTAAAATCCTGAATTTCCCTGAGTATTACACGTGACACTTTTTTAAGCATCTTGTCTTCTCTATTTTTTCCATCACCTCTCATAAGAGTAAGAAATTAAATGTAAATTACTCATGATAAAATTGTTATTGCTCCAACAATCCATAATTTTTATAGCCAACAATTTTGTTTTGTTACAGAGCTATTGATAGAAAATCAAACACTTTCTGCCACACCCACCTGTCATATCCTCTCAGTTAGGATATGTTCATAGTTCTCTCTTATATTTAATTATATAATACATATATCCAAAACAAAATCAAGGTTTTCATTTACTAAATGCTGTATTCCATAACACTGTGTTTTGAGCAGATAATAGACAATTTCATTTAAGAGATACAAGCATTTCATTGAGAAACTTAATGACTAGCTTGAATGAATTTGTAATGGCACTTATTGCATAGTCAGAAAACTGGGGGAGTTAAAGGAAATTATCTGTGTTTTACATGTTACCAGTTTGTTCTTTGGTGAATTATTTAATTAGAGAAACTACTTAGTGCATTACTACCATTAGAATAAAAAAGTAGGGTTAAGTGTTTTCAACAACTGACAGCAAGAAATTTGGGTTAAATACTTTACTTCTTGTTTCTCATGCTTATTTGTTATCGATTATTATAGAAGTAACTAAAATGTAAAAACACAGATTATTTTTAAATTAGAGGATATAAAATAAGTAAAAATACAATAATTTCTCACAAGGCATGCATGCAAACAGTTTGTAGTAGCTTGCAGGGTGTAATTTTATTGCATAATATGAACTACACCTTCCACGAGTGATTTACAACTTACAATAGCAAGGACAGTAGTTAGGCACAATTCAAATGATAATAAAATAATAAAATTTAATTATAAATAAATGTATGCTATCATAAGCTTAAAGCTACTTAGAAAATAAGATTATAGTTTCATGTTACAATTCATGTTAGAAAGAAAAAAATGGGTAATTTAAATTTATTTCATGATTTTTTTTTAGTAATTATGAAGTTGGTCAAATTGACCAATCCCATTTTGAGTCAGTTTAAAGAACATAACAGATAAAATATGGTATTACTGACAAGTTACATTTGAAATGTATTTAGAAGGTTTTGGGGATTACACAAAAGAAATTTGAGATTTTTAAGATGAGAAAAAATACTTTTAATCTAAACAAAAAAAATTTCTTTGCACATGGACTATTCAAAACAAAGACTCTATATTAATGGACATTTTTTTAATTTTAGTTTACTCAAAATACTTTACTGAAAAATATGATTTTTTTTGTATGTGAAAATAATGTCAACTGAAAGACTTCCAAATTCTGTGAAGATATACAAACTGTATTGAAAGTTAAATCTATAGACAATAAGTATAAAGAGGCCATGTGGTCAGTCAAATGAACTGTGGCCATGTTGAAATAGTTAAAGAGTTGAAAATATAGAAGGGAGACAATACCACATTTTGTAATTTAGTTTTGATAAGCCATTTTATATTTGGTGTGTTATCTTTCTCAAAACTATGAAAGAATTTAAGAGTTCTGTAGATACATTCAAATGCAACAAAGTAATTTGAGAAACTAAGTTTATTGGAAGGTAAACAAAAATCTAAACCCTTTGATAGAGCAATTTTCATTGCACACTTAAGGTTAGGAATTTATGTCACTAGATTTTCTCACTGAAATCAGTTTAATAAGCATGAAATTCTGGTTTTGTTCAAGTCAGACTGCAGTTTTCAGGTTCAGATTTTCAATCAGATTGGCAAGATGATAACAATCCAAAAAATTTACTTAAAAGCCATCTATACTGGTAAAACTACATGTCACCTACAAATGCGTGCACACAAGGACATAGGAATTTCAGGTAGAAGCAAACACAAGCTAACTGATACCCCTAATTTTGCATTCTGACTACCCAGTGAGAGTTAAAACCCCTCTATACTTCTAGAAATCTTTCAAAAAATTTTTACTCTGGACATCAGATTACAAACTCTTTGTTATAGAAACCATATTCATTTTTAATGATCACCCAATGCTAAATAACAACATCAACTCCTCCCTGTTGTCATAAATGTAATTAATACCAGATTCTCAGTGTTTGATTTGATATTTATAATTATTTTAAAGATACAGTGTTTATACTTACATTAATCCTTTCTCTATAATAATTTCACTTAACTTGTTAATGAGTTCCTGCATGTTTCATTGTACATTATATATATACATATATTTGTTTTTTAGTAAAATTAATTAATTACATCCAAATGAAGCCAAACAAACTCATGAAAAGGACATTAGAAACAGCAAATTCCAACCTCTGATTAATTATAACCATATATTTTTAAGCCATAAACAAAATACATTAAAATTAAGCAAAATACACTGCATATTTTAAAAAGAATCCTAGGGTACAAGCTACAATGGGAGCATTTTAAAAAAGTGCAGTATATTTTGTTTAATTTTAACATGTATTGTTTATGACTAAAAAAAAATATGGTTATAATAAATATATATATTATTATTATAACCCTAAATTTTTATTACCATTTAAATATGTTCTTTCTAAACTTCTGTTTGAATATGAACACTCACTCTATAGTTGTTTTTTTGTTGTTTTTTTTTTGTAGTTAGAGTATTGTAAACTAACTTTTCTGACATTTTAATGTTGATGATGAAATTTGAAAATATTCCAAAACATTCATAATTAAAGATCCTTTCTGGTATAATTGTTTTTTTAATATTTCTTTTGAAACTTCATTTTCCACTTGATGAATCAGTTGTTAATACTAATAGTTATGATATAACAATATTACTATTACTTTAAAGGATAAGGCTAGCATACTGTACCAAACAGTATATCTGGTTTATACAGTTAAAAAGAGACAGTGTATATTGCTAGTATGCTACAGTTAGTATATTATAAATCTTGGATGCTTTAATTGTGATTAATAATTATTAATTGGAAAACTATATATATTTGACCAGGAACATTTATAGATTTCAAACATTACAAACCATTTAACTTCATTGAATTAACTTCAGACATCAGTATTTCTACAAAGGCATCATAAAACTTCAGTAGAGAAAAACTTGTGTGATCATTGGAAAGCTAGCTGGCTCCCGTTAAGTAAATTGTACCTATATCAACTCAAAATTAATTTGGTCATCATGAGCCCTTGATAAGTTATTAATGGAATTCTGGATCAGATAAAAGACTCAATACTGTTTGAAGTTTATAAAACTTTTGTATATAAATCATTGTTTGTAAACTAAAATATATCTGTATCACAAATTGTGCCTATCTTGTGCAATCTTGCTGACAAATATCATAAATTTGACACATCTCAACATTTAATTTACTTCTAAATTCAAATTTAACTCGGTTTAAAATTATATGAAATAATAATATACATAAAATAATAAAGTGGAGGCTTGTTCAAAATAAATTATAATAAGTAACATAATAATGCTTACAATGGTTTCATCAGTCAGGTCCATCATCCTTATTCAGAATTTCTAACTTTTGTTTTATAGTTGAATGTCTAAAAAATTCAGTTTGTGTTTTGATGGTTCTTCCCATTAAATTACTCTTTTAGTTTTATAAATGTGTTCTGTTAAAGATGATTAGTTTTATAAGTTCTGTTGAAGGCAAAACAGTAATATTACTGTATTTAACATTTCTTTCATATTCATTTATTCTGAATTTTAAACTTATTGTAGTTTGTCCTGTATAAATTTTTTCACATATTTTATATAAACCTAATTTTTTTTAATTAAATCAGTTTCATCTTTAGTTATATGATGAATTTGACTAACTTTGTTTATCAATTTATAAAGAAAAATATTTGTTTTCTAAATTGTTTCATTATTTGACAAGATAGTTCCCTGCTAGTACAGCAGTAAGTCTCTGGATTTACAATGCTAAAATCAGGGGTTCGATTCCCCTTGGTGAGCTTACCAGATAGCCCGATGTGGCTTTGCTATAAGAAAAACACACACATGCTATTGACAAGATAAGTCTGGTATGAAACATTTTTCTTTTACATTTTTCAGAAAGGTTAAAGAAAACATCTTAACAAAAGAAAAATTTAATTCCAAGTAACTTTATTTTACTGAGACTATATGCCCTGCCTAAAGTTCATAAGATCGAAAACTAGTTTAGACCTCTTGTATCTAATATCAAAAGTTCAACTTATAGCATAATTTCTATCTTAAAAAATTCTTATTTCTAAGGGATAAAAATAAATACACAGTTAAAAATTAATTTTAATTTGTGGAAAGAATTGAGCATATATAATTTCAGATCCAAAGGATATTTTGGTGTCTTTTGATGTTGCATCATGACGATGTTCAACAAAATACCTGTGAAAAAAAACAAACTATTGCTTGTCTTAAGAAAAAATTATTAAAAATAATAAATTGATCTTACAAATAATGGATATGTTTAACCTGGTAGAAGCATGTGTTGAAAACGTTTTTTTTTAAGTTAATAGAAAAGTTTATAAGCAGAATGAATGTTTAACTGTGGGTTCTCTTTTTATCTCTGTCATTAAGTGCTTTATTTAGAACAGTCTTGAAACTGAGGCATTAGAAAAAGTGAATAAAAGCCTTAAGTTTTGTTAAGGTATGTTAATGATATATTTCTGATTTGGCAGCATGTTAAAGAGGAAATAGGTCTTTTTGCTGTTTGCCTTAACTCATTCACTATAGGCTCATTACCAGGGGCTGACCTCATAACCATTTTGTGCTATAGTCTTCTTGCTATATATTAAAGTAAGTGAACCTTCAGCAACTTTTGCAAACAATCAGTAAACATAGCTTTCATATGCCAAATATCAGATTTTTTAATTAAATTTCAAGACTTTTAAGTAACACTTTTTACTTTTCAAATATTAACTGTCCAATATGCAAATAATTTTGATTTTAAGATTAAAAATATATTATGTATCAGAAAATTTTCAAATTTCATGTACAAAATCTTTATAACCTTCAGACAAAAATTTTTTTTTTTTTGAAAAAAAAAACTTTGTTTTATGTGCTATTTTCACTATTGTATCTCCATATGGGGTTTGGTTGATGTGACCAAAAAAATTAGAAAATAAATATAAAATTTAATTATCCTTTTTACATTCTAGAATAACTACACAACACAAAAACATTAATATTTATTCTAAATAGCTTAAAACTTATAATATACAAAACCTAGGGTACATTTTATATCCCACATTATAGGTTGTACCCTGGGATATTTTCAATTTGTGCATCATTTTTTGTTTATTATTTCTTAATTTATTTTTGTTTCAGCTTGTGTTTTGGGTTATAACAAACTAATATAATTAGTCAAAGGTTTGGATTTGCTATTTCTAATGCAATTCTTCCTTTTGGTTTTGTTTACTTAACTTTTATCAGTATTAATTTTCTCTATATACTTTAACAGCCATATAGCTGCATACATATATACACACACACACAAAATATATATTTATTATTTTTATTCTATTGAACTTTCAGTTGCAATTATGTGGCTGAGAAAACCAATACAAGAACATTTTAAGCTTTTGATTAGTTATACACAAATCACTGGGCAAATTTAGATGTATGTAAGCAAGTATTTAAACAAAATGGAACAAAAGGAGTTACTAATCTTAGATTCTAGCTTGTCAATATTGGTAATATGAGTATCTATAAACTTTGTATTTGTGCATTACAAACATCTAATTTGAACCAATGCTGCATTCAACATACCACAACACACAAAAAAAACAATATTTATATATTTTTTAATATTACTTTTAAATTCAGAATTTAACTTATGTATAATACTAAAATCTGAATTATAATTTACAGTTTGATACCGAACTTTTTGGTAGGTATTCATACAATAGTAGTTCAATACAATTTTGAATGAGAGTCCACAAATGCAATAACATGGCCTTTGACCTGTGACCACGGATAGATTCATGTTGACAGAGATAACAGCAATGACAATTCTATCAAATTTGCTTATGAAGTTGAGATAAACAGCTATTTACCTTTTTTTTGAATGTTTTAGTAAGTAATAATAAGAATAAATTAGAAATTACTATTTATTGAAAACCTTTATAATCATTCCACCACATCAAAACTATTGTCACACTAAATCTCAAAAAACTTTTTTTTTATCTCTTATGTGGATAAGATACTAAAATTATGTTGTAAACAGAATATTGATGAGTTATTAATAAATTGGAAAGAGGTTTTAATCCTGATATTGTTGACAGAGCTGTCACATACATACATACATACATACTTGTAGAAAATTTAAATTCAGAATAAAAGAACACAAAATAAATGTTAAGAACAATAATTACTACTTTACCTTTAGCAGAACATACTAATGAAACAAAACATATAAGGGGGAAGAAAAAAAATATTTATTTCAGCACAACCTACAAATTGTGTAAGTATGAATATAGATGAAGTCACTGAGGTAATTAACTATGAAAAAAATAAATTTAAGTTATTGAATAAGGATGTTGAACTTGATAGAAATCTTGTCGGCAAATGGTGTGAAATTCTTTTACATGAAAATTGGTGATTTTTATTTTATTTTATTTTTTTTGAAAAACATCACACTCCTGAGGATGATACAATAAAAGATGGCAAAAATGTAAAGTCTAAACTGTTTTTTGTCTTTTTACCCTGTATGTTAATTTGTATTTTATTGTAATTTTCAGAATGGAAACAACCATTTTTAGAATTGCGTAAAAACTAATTGTTCTATTATAAAATATACGTTTTTCAACATTCAACAATAACAAAAGTTCCAATGAGTTTTAACAAAGATAATGTTTTAACAAAAACAAAAATACTATGAATGGTCAAAGAAGCACCACCAGTAAGTTCTACACTTACTTTATAAATTGAATTAACATTATTATTATAATGAATTTCAAACTCCAAAACTCACCCTAGAATCAAATATATATATATATATGTTTAACAACTCTTTGTACTACTTGTTTTCTTACAACAGTTATCTTACAATACCTAGAAATCTTGGAAGATAATTCTCTTTCTTTTTCTTCAAGCATGTTTCGTAAATCAATGAGCTGCTGGGTATGCTATAAAATTGAAAATAAAGTGAAGTATAAACTGATTGACACAGAAATTTGTACAAGATCATATAGTATTAAATATTGTGTCTTACCAATTATTTATATTCATATAATGGAAAACTGGAGAACTACATACAACATCTTTAAGATAAAGGTGAAATAGCAAGTCATGATCAACTAGTTTATAGATTATGATAATGTGAACATTGTAAATCTATTATTCTGCATAAGACCTAGAGGTAATTGTGATATTCTAAAGCATTAGCAGTCTTTAACTTTCATGAAAACATTTATAACAATATATTTCAAAACATATTTTAGATTCTTTATACTTACATTGCCATAGTTAATATTTCAATCATAAGGCATAAGATATATTACTAATTTGTATTAATTTCATTAAGAAAATAACTGACATTTTTATTATTAGGTAAATCAGATTATAACTTTACTCAAGTTATACATTATTATCCAAGCTATCAGTCTAGTAAT
This sequence comes from Tachypleus tridentatus, assembly GCF_004210375.1. NCBI lineage: Eukaryota > Metazoa > Arthropoda > Merostomata > Xiphosura > Limulidae > Tachypleus > Tachypleus tridentatus. The sequence continues at coordinate 60,759,321 of NC_134835.1, forward strand.
GATAGAATAAATGGATAGTACATATGTATAAAATAATGATCAATCTTGAAGCATGATATTGGTTCATAATAGGGACTGCCCATTTATTATTTACTATTTGATACTGTTCCACTAGCCTACAGCAAAAATGGCTGTGAGTATTGTAACTAAACCTGGGCAATATTACTACATGTATTATTGTGCATTGTATGGGGTAGTTTTTAAGTTCATTTGACTACATAGCAAGTAACAGTGCTGTATAACTATTGACATCTAATCATTTTAATGCAGTCCATGGTTTACATTAAGACTTATAATCTATTACATGTATATAATTGTGTGCAAGCTGATTTAATTTAATGTTTATAAGGCAACCATGATGATGTTGTACATCATTTGTTTACATATACAGTTCTTATCCTTTTGGACACCAAACTGCTGAAGGGATTAGTATTTTTGTTTTACCACTGAATGATCATTTTCAGCCATGTTATACAAGATCTAAAACATTACACAAACACTAAAACATTATATAAACATCTACCTTTTCTCCCACAACAGAAATCTTTGAGCTGTAGTTTAAAAGGTAGCACCAAACTCAGTTCTGGACATTAAATCAGCAACCACAGTGATGGCTGATTGTGTCAAATTATAGCCAACACTGTGTGACTGCAAATTTTATAAATAGTGCAAATAAAGTAGCCATTCCCTGAAGATGAGAAAGAACAGGAACTCCTTCTGCGATATTGGTGAAGTCTCTGAGTAAGAAAAGAGGAAGGAGAATGGCAAAGAACAAGGAAGCCCATATATGGAACCAGAGGTTGTGTAGAGTCCACTGTATATGTTACAAGTGAATATGACCAAAGCAGATAGGAGATTCTTGGAAGCCAAAATCCCCAAACAAGAATCTCATATACAGAGAGAGGAGAAAACAAGGCATGAGAAACCAACAACTCCATGTGTCAAGCAAAGAGTATAAAGCTAAGGATAAGAGGTTGGCTATAAGAGGCTTGTTGGGATGAAGCCAAATAAGAAAACAAGCTTATAAAACATCCAACTTCTTATCCAAATATCTGGAGCTCTCTCATGAAAAATTGAGGGATGTCAAGTTACTGAATGAGACAGGAAATATCTGCAACTGGACGTCTATCCACTGATCACTTGGAGATAAAATCTTTGAGATGGATGAGAATCCCATCTAATAACATCATTAGCCATTATATCCAACATTAATATGGGCCAACACTAGTAAGAAAACAAGGCCTCTTTGAAGAGAGAAAGCAACAATGAAAGAAAAGAGGAAGAACCAAAGGGTAAGGTTCTCCAACAGAGCTCCCAGTACCTAACAACTGGTCACAAACAGAGACAAAAGGTCCATAAACTGAACTAAACAGGTCCTACTGATCCCAAGCCTACAGGGTAGTCACCACCAAGATAGACAGCACTGAAGTCTATGAGCAGTAGAAGGACTGTTGGCAACAAAGGAATGGAAAATGGGAAGATATAGAGGAGATGAAGTAACAGGGCAGGAGACAGAAAGGGGTAAAAGAAGAAGCATGGGAGAAATGGGAAACAATTGGGGATAAGGAAAATCATTGGCATGTGGACCTAACATACAACTCCAGAGAAATAAAGCTCCAGTAAAATCACAAAAGCAAATGAAGCAAAAAAAAACCTTCAGTAATAAGGGCATCACACACTAACAAACTCTAGCAACAGTTCAATCAAATACAAAGTGATAAGGGAAGATAAATGAATGAGCATCCATTGAACACTTATCTGGAAAATGGTGGATTCCCACAGAAAGGTGAATGGGGAAAAATAATATGAAAGGGTAGAATGTGTAAGATTAAGGTGGGAGAAATGAAGTCTAAGAAAGAACAACAAAAGACAGAGAAATCAATCCAAAAATCTGAAGAAAAAATTCCAGAGTTGATGAATCAAAGAAAAGAAGTACAATACAATAATATGCCTAGTCATACGAAGTAAGAAAGGAAGGATGATGAGGCATGATGCATGCACTAAAAGTGTGGTAAATTTAATATAACATAGACTCATGTGTTTGAAGAGGACATAAAAACATAGAAGCAAGAAAGAAGTATGGAATAAATTACAAGTGAAGGAAAACAAAAACCATTGTGACAAACCCTGTCCCAGTTTTAGTAAAAAGGCTTACGTAGATTCATGGCAGCATGGGTATGCGATTAAGCAAAGGTGAGGAAAAAAAACAAACAGCAAAATCCTTTCTCTTGTGAATGAGGAACACAGGCAGAGGTATCTTAGGTACAAGAGAAGGTCCAGGTAACACAAAAGAATCCCTTTCCCAATGCAGACAGAGAAACCTGACACCAATTTAGTAGTTAGTCTAGTGTGAACAGTTTTGTGCTGTTTCACAACAGACAAGGAGGATTTTATTGCCACTTGTGAAATAATGAAGAAATAAAAGGCCACAAAATATGCAGCTGCAAAAATGTTGAAAATTAAAATCCAACAATAAATACTTCCACAAAAAAATTCCTATATCTGAAAGTTCACAAGCAAAAAGAAAAAGGCACGATATTACACAAGTGCCAAATTTCATAGCAATGACTGAACAATCAGTAAAGAGGGAGTCTATGCTAGGAAGGTGTGTCACACACCTATTGATAGAGGATTGTAACATGCTCATTTCCATGCTACAGTGCATCAATAGCATGTGGGAGTTTAGGTGGAAGCCTCAAGGCAAGCAAGGAGTGAATAAATCAATAAAAGATAATATGTGAGAAGAGGTAAGGTACTGTAGTGGAAAGTATCAATTATTAAGAACTCTAACACACCATATATTGCCATAGCAGTATAAACTTGGATAAAGAATTATATACATATATTTCTTAAAACTTTAAGTTTAATCTAATGACATCATTTACAATAAACTATTACACTATGCAACAAAATTTTTACTTTTTCTTGTTCCTGGGGAGAAACTGTTATTTCCCAATTGCTTATGCCTAAAGTAAATGGAAAAGACCTATTTTTCTCTTCAAACTTCCCTTTTGTGACCTGAGTAATGAAATTTTCAAATTTACCCATTTTCCAGAACATTTGAGGAAGATTCAATGCTGAGTAGCTGATTGAGAATTTTATAGAACTTACAAGAATTTTCAAGAACCTTTTAGAATTTTCTAGAACTTTCCATAGTAATATATATATACAGGAGCTCACTACTCACCACTTCAATTTAGTTCTAGCTGCCTAAGTGAACACATAGACCTATATGATTTTATTAGAGATGGCATCAAGAAGCTGCAAACATTCTCCAGATGCATTTTGCAATGTATGTGGCCAATTTATCAAGACAAGAGCAAAAAAAGTACTCTGTGACAGCATCTACTAAAATGTGTGAAGCCTACAAGGCATATTTTGACATGCCTGTCAGGATCAATACAAACCCTGGGCACCTCATTTTAGCTGCAATCACTACAAAAAACTCTAGAAGGTAAGATGGAAAATTTTTACTTGCTTGAATAGTAAGATTTTATATTATACAAATTTTAGACTTTTTAAAATTTAAATATCTTTTGATGCACCTCAAAGAGGAATACAACAGCGTCAAGATATTGCCAGAAGCTTTGAAGTATGATGAGTATGGCTGGGAGGTTATTGGAGACTTCAAAATGGTGGCATTCCTGATGGGTCTCCAAGGAGGCTTAAAAAGTTTATCTGTTATCTTTGCCTTTGGGACAGCAGGGACACCACAGTGCATTACAACAGGAAAAACTTGCTTCAATGGACTGTGTTCTGTAGGAAAGCACAATGTCAAGTGTGAGTCATTAGTAGACTTCCAGAAGGTGGTGTCCTCACCATTGCACAGAAAATTGGATCTTATGAAACAATTTGTCACAGCTCTTGATAAGGAGTCTGCAGCCTTAAAGTATCTTCAAGACTTCTTCCCTAAGTTGTCTGAGGCAAAGGTCAAAGCTGGTGTCTTCGCTGAATGACAAGTAAAGAAAATCCTGGAGTGCACAGAATTCCCCAAGAAGCTCAGTAGGAAGAAAAGAAAGCTTGGGGCAGTTTTGTCGCAGTGGCTCAGGGCTTCTTGGGCAATCACAAGACCGAAAATTATGAGAACTGGTTGAGGCTCTGGTGAAGAACTATGGCAAAATGGGCTGCAGGATGTCCCTAAAAGTCCATATCCTTTACACTCATCTTGATAAATTCATGGAGAAGATGGGAACATACTCAGAGGAGCAAGGCAAGCACTTCCACCAAGATATACTGGACTTTGAATGTTGCTACCAAGGAGCATATAATGATAACATGATGGGAGACTATATTTGGGGGCTGATATGTGAAAGTGACTTACATTACAGTCGAAAATTTCGAAAAACTACTCACTTCTAAACTTTAGTATAAATACATGCAAATCTTGATTCATATGTTGTTTTATTCAGATCTTATGTAAATGAAAATGTGCAAATTTGTCCATATTTACATAGAAAATGGGTTAATTTCTAAATTTCATTATCCAGATCACAAAAGCAAAGTTTGAAGGGAATAATTTTCTGTACTTTTACAACATAAGCAATTAAGAAATAACACATACCATCCAGGAACATAATTTGTGTTGCATAGTGTTATTACAGAATGCCAAATGTGGAGATCTTTATAGCATTAGAGATTTCTTAGAAATAACAGAAAAAGCTGTATGCTAAATAACTGTGTTAATTTTCTCTGAAAAAAAATCAATACATTATATAAGAATATAACCAATACAAGCAGTAAAACTTGTTTATATACAAACCAACCTCTCCTTTCCTTCTGTGTAGTTCAGTAAGTTCTTCTTGCAACTGGTATACCTTTTTCTCAAATGTTGTTGTCTTTTCATTTGATTTTCCAGTCCTAAAAAACAGTTATGAATCATAAAAAACTAGTTGGAGCTAAAACATATCTGTAGTCATGTTGTACATAATTTTTAAATATTAAGTGCATGCACTTAAAATATAGAGTAAAAGATACAGATAAGTATTACAACTTGTTACTTATATAAATTACTGTGGTCTTTAGTGCTGAATTATGGATTTTTTTTACTATTCTGATTTGAAATCTATAAATGAATAACAAAGAAAAATGTGATAAAAATAACTTCAAGCATGACTTTAATTACAACTTACCAGCCTTAATAGTTTTCAGTGCTTTGCCAACTTTGGCAACAAAGTTTCCCAACAAACTATAGACTCCAACTTTTCAATACTTTAGTATGGATCACCTAATTGCTACTAAAGATCTAAGTTTTACTAACAACTTTCTATACCACTTGTAAGGAAATATCAATAGTAGTATTAATTCATGCAAGTTAATTTTGTATTTACATGTATCAACAAGTTGTGCATTCAAACATAACAAGAAATCCAAAATGAAGAAATACAATGAATTTTTAACTCTAACCATTAATAATAAAATTAAGATATTACTTTTTTTTTCATTTAGAAATCTAGGATTTTGATACTCAGAGTCTATACACAGTATGTGATTGAATACTTACTTTAAATCTGTGATAATGAATCTTGTGAAATATAAATGCATATTACTTTTACTTGATAAATAGTAACAGTACAGGTTCATGCTTGATTTTGTGTTCCTTTCTGATGAACTACAACATAATCAGTATAAATTTAATATTACATACATTATTCGATTTTATCATCATCTATTATCATAGCTTAAAATGCACCAAGCACACAGTTACCTTATCTTTGTAGCAATGAAAGGGTCATGGATTTAGTATTTGAAAGGATAACAACAGTAATTTATTGAAATGAAAAATACAAAACACACTGTGAAGATTGGGAGAAAAATAAATAAATAACCTCTATTAGTATAACAAAAGTAAATGAAACAAACTATTTATTTAAATAATAAAAAAGACAATACAAACAAACTATGGATTGGAGTAATTAGGAAGTGTTGATATAACTAAAACAGAAATGCAAAATAAGCAAATATCACAATATTCAGGAACAATAGATGAGGTTTGCAGAGAAAGTCTTGACTCCTTCAAGACTAATTTAATCTGGTAAATATGTCTTTTCTCATAATAACAGCTGGGTGATTTAATTAAATAACTGACATAACTGATTGATTACCTGTGTATAGTATTCAAATCAGTTTGTAGTGTCCCATAAACTAATAATGTCCTGAATATTCAAGTAAACAAAATATATCAATTATGTTTGTTTTTTATTGAGCACAAATCTATATAATGGATGAATGGTGGGAGGCAATATGATGACTTCATGTTTAATTTCTATTGCTATTAAATTTACTGTTCCTGTCTTGTTATTACAATGCTACTGAGGTTATTTGCCACTGTCACTAACTTTGAACTGCTGACTAGAAAGAAGACAACTGGCTGGTGACACCCATCACAAATTCTATTGACAGTTAAAAATTAAATAAATTGTAAATTTACTGTTCACTGCATTATGTTTCTACTTTATAGTTGCACAACTGCATTCTTTGATGTTGTATAAGCAAGTGCATATTTGGGAAAAGAATTCATAGGAGCAAGCTCTCAATTTTTTCTGTTTTTCAGAAACTAATAACTACATCATTTAATGTAAAATTCAAAAGTTGGACTGTTTTTTTTTTCCAAGTGTTCAGTTGTAGAATTTTTATTCATTTCTATCAAGAGTTCTTGAACCTACTTCTTTTTCTAACATCATTATTGTTGTATAATGTTGTGGAAGTAAGTAGTAAAATACAGTTCTATTACATCAATTAATTACAATTGTTCATCCTTATTATACAATTTTAAATACAATTCTATTACATCAATTAATTACAATTGTTCATCCTTATTAGTACTTTTCATTATAAAAAATATGTCTCAAGTATGTCTCCCAAACTGTATTCCTTAAATTTCATAAAAGAAGACATGGGTTCATTAAACTGTAAACCTAAGAAGAACATTAATAGTCTCAGTGACAAATTCTGCTGTTTGGATTAGCAAATAACTATGATCAAAATCACTGTGTTACACATAATAAAACTGTTAAAATTTTACCATTTTACATGATATTTCTGCATAACACACTAATACCAATAAAAACAAAATGATGATGATGATATCAGTTTATTTCATTTTTTCTACCTTATTTTCTTTAAATGTTTTACTGTTGCTTGGTATCACACAAGATGTTTTGTATCTATTATTACCATGTGGAACTCCACTTAGGTAATATTTATATGTACGGACCGATAGTAAATAATGTGTTTGATGGTTGTGGCTTTCTAATATTCCAAATACTTATTTATTTAAAATGTTTGGCTCAATTCATATCATAAATAACTACACATGTAAAAAAATATAAACAATTATATAAAATTGTTTAAAACTATGTTTCTTATAAAAACTTCAAAATACAGTACAAAAACTTTAAGAACTGTGTTTGAGACAGCATTTGAAATTACCATTTAGATTGACATGTATCTTTTCATCTGTATATACACAAAAATCACAAACTAACAAATCTAGTAGAATGGTGAAAAAGATCTTTGACACTGACACAGCTATGCCAATTTGTACAGTGCTACTGAAAGATTTGTAATGAATTGAAGTGCACAAGAACAGATCAGTTTGGGAGTTCATGTGCAACACATCAAGTGTAGCACATACTGTACTGATGTACGAAACATAACAGCAATACTAAATATGAAGGGATTCTGGAGGACATCACCAATACCAAGCACTATCACATGTCCAAGACATACTGAATATTCAGGATTTAGCCCCTAAAAACTAACAGATGAAAAATAGTTCAATGATTCTTGATGCCTTTTGTGAAAAGTCATTACTTTTGAGAACTAAATTATTCACACATGAAATTCATATCTTTTTTTAAAAACATGCAGATAACAAAATACAACTCAAAAATATCTGATGACTTTCTTGTACAGTTACAGTAAAACATATATTTAAAATAAAACTTAAAACAAATTATGCTCTGTGAGTAGAATATTTAATTATGCTAATGAAGATACTCAATTATAACTAAACAAAAAGGAAACTACTTTGAGTCAAAAATACAATTATTTAAAAATCGAATTTCATAAGAAATATTAAGAGATTAAAGGTAAAAATATTGAAAAATACAAAAATTTCTGCAAACACTAACAATGATTTACAGTAGATTATACTCGTCAACAATATTAGTTTATATGTATAAGTATGAATGTTTTTTTCCCAAATTGGTACAAAATGTTTTGCTGTAAATCTTGAAGTTCTACATGTTATTTTTATGTAGGCATTTTTTTATTATTGTAAAACTTTCTATGACAATTGTATAAGAGATTAAAGGTAAAAATATTGAAAAATACAAAAATTTCTGCAAACACTAACAATGATTTACAGTAGATTATACTCACAACAATATTAGTTTATATGTATAAGTATGAATGTTTTTTTCCCAAATTGGTACAAAATGTTTTGCTGTAAATCTTGAAGTTCTACATGTTATTTTTATGTAGGCATTTTTTTATTATTGTAAGACTTTCTATGACAATTGTATAAGAGATTAAAGGTAAAAATATTGAAAAATACAAAAATTTCTGCAAACACTAACAATGATTTACAGTAGATTATACTCGTCAACAATATTAGCTTATATGTACAAGTATAAATGTTTTTTCCCAAATTGGTACAAAATGTTTTGCTGTAAATCTTGAAGTTCTACATGTTATTTTTATGTAGGCATTTTTTATTATTATAAAACTTTCTATGACAATTGTATATTAATACGATACATATAATTCAGTTTTGGACTCAGTTCTTATTTGTGCTTATTTAATCTCTGTAAGCTTTGACAGTTTTTATACATTTCTGCTTTTATTTTTACACACGTGTTCTGATAAAGTATGTGTACTCTCTTTGTTTTTTTGTACTGAACATACAACAAATTATAACTCCCATGTGTATTGATCTGACATACCTGTGGTATGGTTTGTTTCATTATGTTTGAAAAATATAGCCACTGGATGAAATAATTGGATTTCAAATGAACTTTATACAGATCATATAGCTTTTGCCAAATAAATTTAATATTTTATTTTTGTAAGAGCTTGCAAGTTTGAAAGATTTCATTGTCAAACGTTTTTCTATTAAAATGTTTATCTTTGCTGCAGTGTGAGATAACCAATTTTTTATACATTCCTAAGTTCTTGTAAAACACTATTATAAAGGTTTTATTTTATAAAAAACTGTAAATTTTACCCATTTTGATTCAAAAATCACTATACCCCAATTGCACAATTAACAATCACTAGGACACAGTAAAAGAACTTTTTTTACAAATCAATTTTTTTAGCTAATAAAGTTTTAAATCAGTTTGGTATTAATCATATTTATACATACATTCATTTTCTTTTTAGTTTTTTTTACTTGTCTATTCAAGCAACTTCTTGTGTCAACAAGGCCTAATATAAATATGGCCTAATGTAGCTGTCTTGTAAACAAAACTTAATACAGTAGAGAGCAAAATTATTTTATTATGTTTACCTTATTTTGTAGGTCATTTATCATAACATAACACCATATTCAAATGAAATATCAAATAATAAATCAAGCTTTAAAAAAATTCAGAAACATAATTTGGCAAATGCTCTTAAATTTATTTATTCTGTCAGCAAATCACCAAGCTCAGCTTTTATCATTTTGTTCCAAAATTTACAGGAATCTCTAATAAACTGAAAGCTATATTAGTTTATACAGTTAAAAAGAGCATAAAAAAGGGATTTTTCATTATATGGATAGATCTGAAATATAAACAATAACATCATATAATGATAACCAAAACTGAGAAACCGTAATTGGATAAACTGATAAAATTACACTAGTACTGAAGTTACAAGATGCAAATGAGCACCATTTTATTAAAAAATTATTCATAATTTCATCCTTCTGGTTTCATATGCCATTTTATGATCAGCCAAAATTTGGAAAATTCACTATATACTAATGTTTTTTCTTGGAATATGCTGAAATTAATTCAAAATCCAAAATAAGATTTATTTTATTTTATTTTTATGTAACAAATTAAATAACTTTTTTTCACTTAATAAATCTCAAATATGATTTTTTAATTTTAAATATTTGAGGAAGAGTAAGTACAAGTTTATTTTGTATCATTTTTTTAATTCAATGGTACATTTGTTTCCTTGGGGCAGGATGCATCCATTTGAGTATGACAGTGTTAATGAAGAATTAAAAAATATCCAAGAAAATTATATGAACATTTTGAGAAAGATTGATTCTTATTTATAGTTGCAGGTTTTAAATATTTAACCCTCAAACTACCAATTATGTGTACGTGAAGGTTATGGTAAACCTATAACAATGCAATTCTTTATAGGGATTCAACGATTTTCATGGTAAATGTGAATAATATACATTATATACAAAAACTCAAATTTACAGGGTGAGTTCTCACCCAGACTGTCGAGCTTGAAGGTCCAAATTTTCTTGTTGTAACCTTTCTTTTTGGACAGTAAGTTGGACATTTTGTGCTCGAAGAATATCAACTCCTTCAAATAAATGATTACCTAAAAAAATATTATACTGTCAGTAATAGAAATAAACAGTTATATAATTTTCTTCAAATGAACAAAATTCGCATAAAACAACATGAACACTAAACAATGTTCAATGTAATGGGATATGTGCATATTCAAAGACCACTACAACTATGCAGTCAACTCGATTAATCTACATAATCAATTATTGTCATGACTCATGAAATTAATCAACTAATCAAAAGTAGTGTTTCAATTATTGGAACTATTCAATAAACCAAATTATTGCCATTATGTTTTTATTGTTAAGCAAAAACAAAAAAACAATGGGATGTTTGGTTCTATCCGTGTCTTTTATCTACCTAACTGGAGAATATTGATTTGATTTTTTTTAACCATATTTATTTAAATACAACTGATTAATGAGCCCAAAGATTAATCTCTTAGCAAAGTTTACTAATTTCCCAGCTTTATGAAGCCACTGTGTCTTCTCCAAAGATGATATGCTTGGTGGTTCACTCTCAATTGTTTACAATATGCATATTGCTTTCAAAATTACTTTTCTAGTCATAGATATTTTTTTCAACTATTAATGCACAGCAGTATCACTAGCTGATACATATAAAATATATTTTTTATAAAGGAATTACTACAACTGATGGTTAACTCTGAAAAGCTCTATTTGAAACTTTATATAGATTTACTATAAAACAATGTCAAAAAACAACTTCAATTTATTAAGTGTAACATAAAAACAAATATCTGTTTATATGCAATATAAATGGTAAAAATTCTAAAAAAAAGCCTTTATCTTGTTAAAGGTTCAGCACAGAAATATTTGTTTGATAAGATGCTCCCACATATGTTTCTCTACATAGCTGTAAATAACTTTGTAAATAATGCAGTAAACATGTATTTCTTCTCACACTCTATTATACTATACTGTATTATCTTCTTTCTGTTACTTTCATTAACAGTATTGATTAAAATGTTTCATTCTTTCACTGTACAATTAACTTTCAGGCTGATTTCCAAAAAGTGTCAATTATCCACCAAAAAATGAAAGTATAAATTTGATCTTGTGTATAACTTTACTGATACTGAAAGAGGCTATATTTTCTATATCTTACAGTAATATTACTTGAAAACCATCCTGGATAGTTAAAAATAATGATTTAAATAAAAAATTGAGTGGGTAAAATGTTTATTTGGATATATTTAAACTATGGAACAAAAGGGTTAATGTATTTAATACTTATGTAATTTCACTGCTTTTTAAGTTTAATTATTTTGCTTTTATTATTGAAATTATCTTAAAAACCTAAATTTCTTAAGCTGACTAAATCTAGTGGGATATTATTGGGTTTATGATAAAAAATACTATTAACAATGGGGTACCCTCCTGTTGCAAAATGCATTATAATCTTTAAGCAATAATAAAAGTATACTCAAGTGACAGTACTTATTACTAGCTTGAATTTTAGCTCTACTGTAAGTTCATACCCTGCTCTGATCAGTAATTAATATTCATTCCAAGTAACCAAATCTTGCACACACTGGAACCTTTTCCTGAATTCGCTAAAAAGTGACATTACTAAATATGAATAATTTTGATAAACTGTTTTATTTACTTAATAATAGAAGCTCAGATTTTCCTAAACTGAAAATGTATTTTCAATAATCCCTCCTCTGGCAATATAACTATTTCTTTTTCTCCAGGGTTTCCACTCTGCCCATCTAAGCACTGAAAATACTTGTACCAGTCTTTTATACCCAACTCGAACACCCTAAGCAATTCTAATTTGCAAATTGCTGCACCAGCTTCAATGTACCCTCTATCCAGGTAATGAATATAAGCACCTCACTAAGTTAATGTATATCTCAATCAGTCTAGATTTCACTAGAATCATCATAACAAACAACTTCTCAACAATCTATGCCACTATCAAGAAAATATCCAGAGTTTCAAAAACACTTTATGATGCATCTATCTTCTACTCATTTGATTGAATGACTTAAAAGTGCAATTTCATCTGACACGTCAATTTTAATGGTTATTTCAGATGCTCTCTTACAGTCATCTATGTTTGCAATAATATGCTGAAACGTCAATTTCCTGTGTTTCAATTTTATACACTGTATAATTCCATTATCTTATGGCTGTAGAACTGATGTTGTACATGGAGGTAGAAAGACTAAATGAACATTTGAAAGATGAAATTTTGGGTGACAAGTTGCATTATCTAGGAAAAGTAGAATATTCCTATATTCTTGTTCCATTCTTTTGTTTAATTTGTTCAAAAATTCCTCAAATGTAGCACTTGTCATCCATGCTTTATCATTTGCTTTCCATTCCACAGGAAGTTTATTCTTGAAACAACACAGACTTTCACTTTTAATTATTACCCATGGTTTCTCTAGTTTTCCATCAGCAAATGCAACCAAAAGTATAGTCAATCATTCTTTTGAATAGCGATACCTGGAATAATGAAGACAGAAAAAAGAACAGAATATATTTAACCAATACTTACTGTAACAAAATGTCCAATAATTTATTAATATTTAAACACATTATTAATTTAGTAAGAAATTAATATTTAATCAAAACCTTTTTATTTTGTCTTACTCTGGTTCTAATCCTACTTGTTGGTAGATAAGTAGGTAAAAGATAGTTTTCCATTCACGTTACACAGGTTCTGCCATATAGAGGGCCTTTTATAAGAGACATTTTAAGATAATGCTGCAAAATTTTGATATTTCTCTCTTGTACAGGTTTCTGCCCAATGCAGTTTCCAGCTTAGACAGGTTTTACTGTATATAGATATACCTTTGATTTGATCCCAACCCACAGCTATAGAGTAGAGTAATGTGTTTTGTAAAACCATGATCACAAGAAAAAAGTAAGCAACACCTAGACTGTCAGACTTTCTCCCCACTTAAAAAAGTTCAAAAGGCAACACCTCATGCTCAGAATGACAGGATTATGTATGCTGTACCCAACCAAAGGAATAGAACTCATTCAGTCTGAAATTATGAACACTCATCCTCACTTTACAACCAAGTTGACCAGGTGTATTCCACTTGCCCCTGAAATTATAAAGAGAACGTAGAACCTGTGCTCAACCCAGGTTCTAGGATAGGACCACTTTGTATTCAGAATCATGAGGAACTAGGGGACCTCCTTCCATAAACAATTTAAAAAACTAACATTGATCAAAGGAAAAGGCTATGCACATCCCAACTGGATAGCTTTGTGTCAAATTTGAACCAGAATTACGAGTATGCTCCCCATAGGCTGGTGCCACTACTACTGACATCTGGGAAAAACATTCAAGGCCCTCAACTTCACCCTCTTTCTAAGAATGGAGGAAGAAACTAAAACAATATGATGGAAAGGCCTCTATCTGCCATCCCAGCAACCAAAAACATGAGATGGTATGGACTCCTGAGCTCCCCTACTAGAGCATGGGGGGGAAAGGGGGAGTAAAAATGCACTAGAAATACCTGAGAAACAGTGCTCTGGAAACTGTGCAATAGGTGAGCCAAGCCCCATACATTTATAAAAACAAACCAATCCTGATTTATTAAATCTGAAGATTGGCAGGGACAGGCAGGATTCCCTTTTTTCAGCTTTACTCATGATAATCCACAAGCAGTCCATTATAAAAGGGTAATGCCAGCCAGTAGATGCCAAGATGGTCTTATGGAACATCCCATTTTAAGAGAGCCTGTTGCAATCTCTAGTAATTATCTGAAAGTGGTTGCTTGTGTGGAATTGAAAGGAAAAAGCATACCTGCCTGGGCAACACTTGCCACAGAGTTTGATTTAGTAAAAAATAAAGGGACCTTGGAAACAAAAGAGTATATGATTAAGGAAAATACTCACATCTGGTTAAATTCTAACATATGAGATGAAAGTAACTACATAAATAGTCAAAAGCCCTCAGAAGAGAAAACTGCCAGATCACATAAGTCCACATACCAGTCTGCAGTCTACTAAAAAGCAATTCAACAGGTGTCAAAAGAGAGAAATATGATGAATCTGGTGAGATATGATGTGCAAAAAATTCCTCTCCTGTAATGATAATCTATTATAGGCTATGTGAATAAATTTGTGAAGCCACCTCATTTGGGTAATGGGAGATAAATAACAGGAAATAAAAAGATTTTATGAATAAACAATTGGTTCCCAGTACCTTGAAAATGAACCATATAACACTTGAGGACCCTGGCAGGACATAACAAATTATAAATAGAGCTGTCATAAAGATAAGAAATGACTGACAAATGGATTAGTGAGAAGAATCTTTTCCCTTCCTTGGCCATCAAGAGTCTTGGGAAGAAAAGGTCTATTGGGGTAAAGTAGGACAAGTTTGGAATGATAAAGAGTCATATGCATATGGATTGTGAATAACTCCAACTGACAATGTCCACAAGTTAACAACAACAAAAAAGACAATTTAAGAGAACATTGAAACAAAGAACACAATGCTAAGGGCTCAAAAAGAGGATGAGACAATGCATGTAAAACAACATTAAAATCCATATTAAGTAATTAAAAATGTTTTGGGGCTGAAGAATACAAAAAAAATTTTCATAGATCAGAGAGAACTGGGTGTTCAAAAACCTTCTCATATTTGTAATAACTAAAAATAGTGGATAGCAATTCCTTACATAAAGCCACTTTAGACAAAGCAAGACCCCTCTCAAATATTCAAGTCATAAAATGTGATATGGTGGATAATTTTGGATAAAGAGGGTTTTAATTCTTTTCAATATACCACTGATGATAAATATTCCATTTCCATTGATAAGTGGTCATGGTTAGCCTAGGGAGAAATTTAATTAAATAAAGAGAAACATTAGATGTTAAACCTTTATGTTAGGCAAAGAAGTGCATAACTTCCAAATATGAAGACTGAGTTTCCAAACATTTGAGGGAAGAATGACTGAGGTTGTCTCAACAGAGACTTCCAATGTGAAAGAGACAGAGGCAGAAATTCCTGTAGATACTGAAGAAGCAAAAACCAAGAATAGAACTAACCATAGTTAGAACCTGAGGCAATAACTGAATTGGGAAAAGACATACAGATGTAAACCTGTATGCCCTTCCTCAATTTGACTACTGAACACATACAGATCTAAGCTTGTCCAGTCCTGACTGAATGTATCTACTGCCAATGTTTGAGGATAAGGTATCAGACACCAAAATAAATGCAGCTGAAAATTCCAATGAGTTGCAAAGCCATCAATTATTGGAGTTCTAAACTAAGAACATATCCACTTAAAATCCTCTTGGTGCATCATCCATTCTGTTGAAAGAATCTGGTGGTATTGAGACAAGTGTTCTGCATTAAAATTCAATGAGTCAGCAGAAAAGATCCAAGATACAAAAGCAAAGTTCTTGAAAATGTGTGCCTCCTTGATGAGAATTCTGAAATAGATTTGTCAGAAATTGTCACGGCAATTTCCCCCATCAAGAGAGGTAGACATAAAACCATTCCTTTGTGTACTGCAAAAGAGTTCAAGAATGTTGATATGAAGGGTAGACTCATCTTCCATCTATGCACCCTGGAACTCCTGCCCTTGAAGATAAGTTCTCCATCCCTGAAGAGGTGTGTCTATAAACAAATGGATCATGGGATGAAGTGATGGAATGAGTACCTTAACAGCAGTTGTTTTTTTTTATCCAACCACCATTCACAACTGGCTATGTTGTTCCTGAGTTATGAAATAAAATGATTCAAAGGATAGGTTTCCATGATCCATTGGTCATGCAGTGATCACTGATGAGACCTCATATGTGCTCTTTCAACAGCTTGAAGCTTAAAAGGAGTTGGTTGAGCATGACTTAAGTGAGTATTGACAAACACACTCAGATGAACGAGATACTGGGTTGGTGACAAAATAGATTTCTCCAGTCTGATAAGGAAGTCTGCTTTTGTGTTTTCTAAAAGGAGAATCTGAATTTGTTGTTCTGCTAGTTAACAAGATGAAGCCAAAGTAACCAGCCATCCACATAATGTGTGTATAAGCCCAAGTAATGCAGATGACAAGAAAAGGCTCAAACAACTCTTCAGAAGACATAAGGCACTGATGCAAAACCAAAAACACCCTAAACTGCAGTATCTTACCCTAGTGCACAAACCTGAGAAACCAACTGAAGAAAAGAAGCTGAAGGTAGTTTATGAAAATGATCCTCTGCTGAGGAAAAACCTAGTAAAAGAAGGAGATGAAAGAAGCAAGTCTTAAATTCTTGCCAATTCCAGGGTCATTTTCAAAAGCCACCTTAGAACCCCCCAAAGAGACACTCTCAGTTTGCACATCTCTACCTTGCAACAGATCGTGTCACAGACAGTTTCGACCACAAGTACTCCCACCCACCCCAAACTATTGACAAAAACCAGATAGCAGAGGTGGAGATCTGATTGATCTCTGCAGTAGAAACATTAACTCAAGAATTCATAACCAACAGTACATTTTGTTTTGTTGTTGTTGTTAAGTAACATAGAAATATAAACAAAAGATAACTGTAAAAATCACCAACCATGTTGAAAGCCACAATGTAAACAGTGCTGAAATTAACCTCTGCCAAATGCTTTATTAAGAATAAGGTGCTTCTGTACAGCATCAAGATAGAGGGCACATTGAAGTTGGTGGAGAAATTTGCTTCAAGCAGGGTATAAAAGATTGGAGCAAGTGTTTTCAATATTTAGATGGACAAAGGTAATTTTCAATTACCATCTTCTAGTACCATTACAAAAAGAATGAATATAAAGAGAAGAACATTATGAATGGTGAAATTTTCTAATTTTTGAGCATTTTAAATATTATTCTAGATTACAATTGACTTGGATAAAACTGCACAATATTCCTATAACCTTAAAATAGCAGCAACTATTAATATAATAATACTGATACTCATTTTTAACAAGACGTGCATAATAACTTGTAATTAAAATTACTTTTCAGATATTTTATAGTTCAGGTATATCTTTCACAACATATTTAAATCATGGTACCTAACAAAAATTCTGTTTAAATGTATATCAAAGAAACATCAGTAAAGAGGTAAGGCTACATAAAACAGTACTAATCAGTATTTGAAATAATCACTAAATAATTTATCACTTAAGTCTGTTATTCTATGTGGTAACAGCAGTGTTTAACAAATGAGATTATGATCTTTGCCCCATGGAATGAAGGTCCACCCAATGAAAGCATTGATGTTTAAGTGTTTATACGTATGTGATAAGTATAACTAATGTACAAACACTTGTTGATTCAAATGTGTTCTAAACACATAAAATTCTCTTTTAATTCCTAAAGCATTTTTGAAATTTATTATCTAAATATAATGTATAAATAACTAAACTTTAAAAAGAGCTACTTAGTAATTAAAGCTCAACTGTACCTGCAGAAAGCCCTCAGATATCCCTTTACTACAGTCTTCAGCAATAAAAAGTGAAATGCACTAAAAAGAATACATTTGATAATTCATGCCACTAAACTACATTAGTCATACAATCTTTAATACCTGATAAGCAAATTATAATATTAATATTCTTATTCAACCTAAACGAGATTTTCAACAGAATAGTTTGAAATTTATAATTATTATATCTAGAAGAAACAGCTAAGTCCACAACTGAAAATTAGAACAATTATTTCAGTATATTACAGTAATTAGTCTGGAATGGTGAAATAAACATTTTCGAATTAAGAGTATATCATATAATGAATCTAAGAAGATTAAAAATTGTTTAAATATGAAATATTAAGAGGAAGATCATTTTTAATTTTATATGTAATTTGTCATCAGCACAAGAGTGCATGCCACACATTCTCAAACAATCAGTAAAAAATCATTCAAACATAGTATTTCAAAATTCAAGAAGTTCATTACCTTGAAAATATATAGATAAATATATTCATATCTAAAAGATAATGCCTAATCAGGATAATGTTCCTATTAGTGGATATTTATTCTAACATTAAGCAGACAACTCACTTCAAACTGAATATAATTTATAAATGTGACTAATATGTTTGTTATTCAGCACAAGACTGCAAAATGAGCTATCTGTGTTGTGCCCGCCGAGAGTACAGAAAGCCAATTTTTGGTATTATAATATTATAAACCCTCATTTACAGCTGAGCCATGGTATGAGGGCGACAGTTCATGTGAACACTGAAACAAGTCTGAAGACGTGATATAAATAAACCAAAGGCTGTGGTACAATTTCAACCCCATGTGAGAAATAATAATGTTTTGAGATGAATTCTACTTACAAAATGATATAAGATCCTGAAAAGTAGCAGACTCTTCTTTATTTCGTTCTTGTAACTGTGCCAAAATATGTTTTCGATAACTACTCATTGTAACCTTGTTGGATGTTTTCATCCGCCTATTACCTTTGCTTATGCCATTACATGAACGCCCTCTTATTGTATTCATATATTATGATTGTCATTTTTGATAAAGCATAATAAATTTTTACATGATTCGGGTACTAAGGAAATAATGTAAAGTTTCAGTTTTGTTCACTGAAATTGGCAACGTCTATGCCATACAAAAATAATCAATACATTTTTTGTTTTAAAGTAGTTATAAATCTATTCTTGGTTAAATATATTTACAAACATAGGCTTCTGAACAGGATCGACAGGGAAACGCTTTCACCTCTACATAAATGTATGAAGATTTTACAATTTTTCAAAGATTAATTGAGTTTGTTTGAAAATTATACAACACTATAAATAGATAAAGAGCAAAAAAGAGAGAATTGGGTAGCTGAAGATCAGAAGACAAAAGATATAGAAGATGATATAATTTAAGTTTTATACTTGTTTTCACATTAATTTCGCTTCTGTTCTTTTTCCATGATTTACCCTAATACATCAAAATAGGCCCAAACTTCATTATAATACTAAAAAGTTCTCCAGGTAATATGTGTTTTGGAAATGCCTTGATTCCGCTTACTTGAGACAGGTGCACCTCAGGCAAATCTATTAACTTCAAACTTTAATCCACACATATACATATTTCGCTTCCAACATCTATGAAAAAAATTATAAATCGAAATATATATATGTATGTGTGTGTGTATAGAGCTACATTTTGTATTTATTAAAGTGCAAACATGATCTGAAGCTTTTCATAAAGTAATGTACTCCAAATGAAAATAATAATTCTATAATAATAATGATATTGTTAACAAAAATATCCTTGTTGTTGGTTAGAGTGCTAGACTCGCAATCTGAAAGTCGCAAGTTCGAATTCCTGTCACCGGACATGCTTGCCTTTTCAACCGTGGGGCTCTATAAAGTTACGGTCAATCCCACTATTCGTTGGTAAAAGAGTATCCCAAGAGTTGGCGGTTGGTAGTGATGACTAGTTGCCTTCCTTCTAGTCTTACACTGCTAAATTAGGGAAGGCTAGCGCAGATAGCCCCCGTGTAGCTTTGCGCGAAATTCAAAACAAACAAACAGTCGTGGAGACGTTCCATTGTACGGTTAATCCCACGGTGATAAAACGTAGCCTAAGAATTAGCGGTAGACGATTTTGACTAGATGCCTTCTCTCTAATTAATCATTCCTAAATTACGGACGGCTAGGACGGATAGCTCTTGAGTACCTTTTAGCGAAATTCAAAACAAATGAATAAATTGTGACTGAAAAGTTGTTAGATTACATAATACGCAGTTGAAAACACATTTATTAGTAAGATTTCTGATAAGATATATTTGGAATGTCATTAAAGTTCATAATATTTTTGTATTACAGAGTAAAAGAGATTTTATTAAAATATTTCAATAACACCTTCAGATATATTCACAGGGCCGGCTTGACGAGGCGGGTAGGGCCCTCCACTCTTACTCTGAGGGTCGAAGATTTGAATCCCTGTTACCCTCAATATTCTCGCCTTTTTAGCTGTGAGAGCGTTATAATGTGACGGTTAATCCCCACTATTTGTTGGTAAAATAGCAGGCCAAGAGTTGTCGGTGGGTGGCTCTGACTAGTTGCCTTTCTTCTAGTCTTACACTGCTATATTAGAGACAAATAGTGATTGTGTAGCTTTGCACGAAATTCAGAACAAATAGTTAGTTTCAATGTAATTCATGTAGCGTATGACCATGTAATGGTTTTCAATTTTCATGTAATGTTTTCATGGAGTTTATCTAGAATTTATTATTTATGCGTATAGGTTTTACGTGATACGTGGTTAAGCCTTTGATTATGTTCTGGCTGCTTTTGTTCCTTTGTTATTCTCAAGTAGAAAAAATCTAATGGGCTTATTTACCTATATGTTGTGGTAAAAATTGGTTTATAAAACTAATACACCATATAAACCAAATTATGTATTATTGCAAAAACAAAGATATTTTATAACTTGTTTCTAACATATTTGTCTAATCTATCAAAAACCAGCTTCTAGTTAATATCTAAAACTACAGCACAGTAGTAAGTCTAAAGACTTACATCTCTAGAAAAGTGGTTTCAATACCCCTGACAGATAAGCACGAAATGCTCATTGTCTAGTTTTGGGCTAAAACACAACAACGATATGATTGCAGAGTCCGAATTTGTTTATCAAATTATCTGGCAATGCGTATTTTTAGATGTTCTTTCCGAAATTTATCTTTAATATGCAAAAGTAAGTTTTGAGTGATTATGACGAGCATGATGTTGTTTTAACTAAATAAACAACAGCGCCATAAAGAGGAAGAAAAAAAACATGAACCCGAACTTCAATTCTTCTTTTTATCATGTTGACAAAACACCTGTTTTTTACGTCCTGAGGCTTATTCTACACTTGCTGGATTGACAGGTCCTTTCCAAGAAACTTGTTCGAAGTCCTAAAATTTTTAACTGTGGTCCTATAAATGATCATTTCGCTTAACTATCAATTAATGAACCCATATCATACTTACTTGCAAAACAGTGAACATTAAAGTGTTACTTGAGAATGTTTGTGTTCACACTTTGAACTCTTAAAAACACAATTTCTGAACTACTAATTCTACCTTCAAATAAGGACCAAAAACACTTAAATTTTGTATACATTTCATTTTCACCATATTACTCTGACATATTAAAATCTCTGTCTACAAATTTATGTTTAGTATTTTAGTCAGTAAGTGAAAGTTGTTGTATTCATGGTTTCTCATTTCACTAATAGTTGTGTCTGTTTATGCATTTGTGTGTTTATTTTTATAGCAAATACACACCGATCTATCTCCTAAGTCTACCGAACGAAATCGAAAACTTGCTTTTAGCGTTGTGTTTGTTTGGAATTAAGCACCAAGCTACACAATGGACTATCTGTGCTTTGCCCACCATGGGTATCGAAACCCGGTTCCTAACGGTGTGAGTCCGCAGAAATGCCGCTGTGCCACTGGTGGGACTAGCGTTGTGAATCTAAAGACTTACGACTGACCCACTTGGGCACTATATATATTTGAAAGATGCAATGAACATTTTAACAATTAGAAACAAAGCATGCACGATATCAGTTCCTAAAACAAATGTATTTCTGCGTTGTTTGTTATGGTAATTTTGGTGTTAAAGTACGGAATTTTATACTAAACTATTTTATGCAAATATTACAGCTGTAACCTTTTTACAGGTTGTAAAAGTTGTAAAATTAATTTTTTTGTTCAAATCTTCTCACGTAATTTTTCAAAATTTTAGTATAAATTATCCTGTTTTGTTAGTTTTACAGGGATAGGATATTTCCAGTTGTGAAGTAAATGTTGCCTACATATGGCCATTCATGGTCAGGACTAGAGCAGGAGTTTATGCTTCTAGTACAGGGGTTGGCAACTCCATGGCCACTGGCAACATGTGGCCAGCTCGAGTTTAGGAATAAACTTTTTTCACCATTTACTTTTTATCACAAATTTGGTAATCAGTAACTGCACAAACAAACAAACTCTATTTATTTTGAAGAAATTTCATTTATTCACGATATATTTTCCATTCCTCCTTTTATTGTGCTTTTAGTTAAGTTGTAAGCCAATGGGATATTGAATATCACAAGAGAAGACGAGGATATATTAGGATTTAGCTTTAAGAAATAGATTTTGAAGCATTATATAAACATACCTTACAGATAGAATTGTAGGATATCCTATATTAAAGTTAAATACAATAAGCCAGTAGAGAGTGCAACATCTAGCATGATATTTTGTGGCAATCAGTGGCCTAACGAGTAAGGGGTAATTTTCCCTCAGACACCGGCTTCGGGGGCGCCAGATTAATTAACAGCTTACCCAAAATTTAACTGCTCTATAAGTAAATATCAAAGCCTTTGATATTTTTCAAGCCAAAGCCAAATTTTTCAGATAATCCTGACAGTATAGTGAAATACAGTACCATGGCAGAGAAGGTTGACATGTAAGATTGTGTGGAGTTGGGGTCTGGGGGACGAAAAGTTTTGTTTATGGCTTCACTATGCCACTAGTAGTAACGCCTTTTAATATAAAAATTCCTTTACGAAATAATACAGAACATTTAAATTCGAACCCTGTAGGATATACTGTCCTGTAGCATGTTTAAAGTTATCTTTTATAGCAGCCCTATAAAAAATCTGTCACTACCACTACACAGTAGAATATTTCAGTGTGACTTGAATTATTTATCTGAAACAGTATTTTATCCATGAAATGTAGAAATACTTGAATTGTTAGAATAATACTAAAAACTCGAGCCTTTAAAATCAAAATATCTTATAAAACTTTAAACTGTATGAACATATTACATCTCTGATTTTTGTCTCTCTCATTTGCGTTTCCATATTCTTAAACTAAACAGTTCTAAACTCATTAAAACTACAGATTATTATCGTGTGTTTTATATAACTGTTGCGACATGTTATAGGACGATGGTCTTAAACGTGTGGCATATGAAGCTGTCTTTTATATATCCTATAAAATCGTGACTTTTACGACTTTACGGGTCATTTCTCTAAAGAAAAGTCGTTCCTTATTAGCCAATTTGTTGAACGTTCGTGAAAAAAGTATTCGCATTACAGATACGTATAGTGCAATACATATGAATTATTTAATAGCAATTTTAGTTAAAATTGTTATCTATGTTTTTCACGTACAATCCCTTCTATATTTAACTTTCTTTCATGTTAATGAATGACTTAGTCAACCAAATTTCTTCTAGAAAAGACATCATATGACATACAGAAATAATTTTGTGTGTGTGTGTGTGTCAGCGAGTCGAATTAGAGCCAGGAGTACCTACACTTCAAAGTTCTATTCTTAGTGAACAAAGATTTTAAAAGTTGGGTGTATTTCATGTGCAAACTTTGTCTTTTGTTTGGTACATGAAGCCAGATTTCCTTTTGTAAGATAGATTTAAAGTTTTTAGGATTTTACTCAATAGTAAGAATAATTTCTCTAAGACTAGCTTTTATAAACCCTTTTAGTAGCTTTCAAGTTTAACTTTCAATAACATCAGTAACATGTGTAGTTTCTTAGACTGCTTTCTCTTAATGTTTGAAGTAATAATTTTGATAAGATGTGTGGCTCAGTTAAAGCAAAGTTTTATAAGCTATTCTTTTATGTATACTACTGTCACTATAGTTGTGGTTGTGATTTGACTTCGAGTAAAAACAAAGGAAACTGTTTTACCAGGAGTACCACTTACTAGTAGAGTAAAATATTTTTGACGCCATAATAAGATTATTGTGTAGTATTACATTCTCTCTTAGTTTAGTAGTCAGGTTTTCTGAATAATCTAGGAAGTACTCTGGTTTTCCTATATAAAGATAACAAGTATACTACCTATTTCTGGAACAAGATCTGCAGAAAGAGTGGTCAGATCAGGGAGAATTCCACTCCCATATCTCATACTTTCACCAATGTTGCAAATGTCCATGATATACATCACCCTAC
The DNA here is from genome assembly GCF_004210375.1 of Tachypleus tridentatus. NCBI lineage: Eukaryota > Metazoa > Arthropoda > Merostomata > Xiphosura > Limulidae > Tachypleus > Tachypleus tridentatus. Next base: position 60,783,755 of record NC_134835.1, read on the forward strand.
AGCAGAGAAAAAGAGCTATGTGGGTCATCAAGAATGTATTTTGGACCTCTTTCTCTGGCGTTAAGTTATGCAACAAGGAAGACCAAATGAGATGGTCATTACAGTATCCCAAGATATTTATCAATGACGAAAGAATAACAACCATTCTGATACATCATTAGTACACATACACTAGTAGCTCTTGACAGATGTCTTATTTTGTGAATGCTGGCTAGCAACATTTCAATTAATAAGACTAAAAGTGATATATGAGAACACAGGTAAACATAGTTGTATTTCTCTTTGGTAAGAAATTGTTTGAAAAGCTGTGAGAAGTCGGTTTGTTTATGGAAGTAGTGTTTGTCGGTTACTAATGTAATGGCTTAAATGGCCGTGGGAATCTATCAAAATTTATTAGTACGCATAAATAGATGAACTGAGCAACTTTTCAGTGGGATGTATCTTATTTTACCGGGGATTGCAGATGTTTACTTTCCCGTGAAACCAAAGAGCATGAGTGGATTAACTTGTATTAAGATGATACAGATGGACGCCAGTCTGTGATTGGCAAGAAATTGGAATAGTGAATGTCAATTTCGTGTAGCCTGATGCATTTAGCCAATGCTGACAAGTAACTGTATTAAAGTACAAGGCAAAGAAAGAGCAAATGACATTACAGATGCACAGAAATTTAAAAAATAATCGTGCACTATTTGAATGGTTTACATGCCCAGTAGAGTTTGTCAAAAGCTTCAAGTGAATATATACGGTGATGTATAGGCTTTTCAGCTTTAGATTACGTAAATATGTGTTTGAGATTATATGACAAAAAGTTGTTCATAAGTGTTGTTCAACGTCAAATAAATCACTTACAGAGAACATTGCAGAGAGCGAAAACTTCAGTAAGACAACTATAGTTTGTTACTTCCTTAACCTCCCGCAGTTCATGCTGAACCTTAATGATTCATTTATCTTCTTCACAAGTTTAATAGGTGGTGATGCCCATGAGCCAGTACTGGCTTTAGGCCTCCACTACTCCTTGGCATGTTTTACTAGTGGAAGTCGTATGGTAAACTTGATATACTGGGGCTGTACCTCCAGTATCAATCTTTTGCATTACGGTTTGTTTAGCTTAAATCATGAGATTTTCTGTAATTTAGTAGCTGTAAGACCTACACATCTTTGGTAATACAATTTTTGAAAATAAGATTATACTTTTCTTATGTGAGGATTTGGTGTCAGACTTCCTACATCTTGTCTGAAAGGTAATTACTTCTGATAATATTTGATGTGGAAGTACAAGGGCTTGAACTGAGAGGGAGCGAACTGGAGCATTGTTCCTGTTGTAATAAATTGTTGTCAAAAATGCTCCATTCATTAGAAATTTTTATGAAAAATGCACCTGTTGTAAAATGTTTAAGTACATACGTAAATTTAAATATAAATTATTACAATATTGCCAATTCATATCGTTTACACAGACCTACTTCATTGTAGGACAACTTTGTGACATGTCATCCTTCTACATTTGCATTACTTTTCTGTGTCAACACACATTGTGAAGTCGTCAGAAAGTCGAAATAAAAGACTGTCGGCCTCTGGACCCCGTTTCCTAAGGACTATGAAACTGAGACCCACTTGGTAAATTTATACAACTCACCTGGGAAGTATAACTTGTATAACTCCACATCTTATATGCTTTATTTTGCGATAGTTCTTCTAACCACTAATCCTTTACGAATTGCTGAAGTATTTGGTTCCTCTACACCCAAGTTACCATATGTAATGTTATTTCAAACGAGTTCTGATACGAGTATTTTACATTTTGATGGCACAATGACTACCCTTGCTTGCTATCAATCTTTCGTGTAGTAATTATCATCTAGTGTACATGAACTTCATGGCCATAGACGTTGAAGCTAGAGCAGCCTCAAGTTCGTGTCCCACAGATATTGTGTTTTCTTATAGTAAAGCCACATCGGGCTATCTGCTGAGTCTGCCGAGGGAAATCGAACCCATGATTTTAGCGTTGTAAATCCTTAGACTTACCGCTATACTAACGGTGGACCCCACAGAAAATAACTTTTCACTATGCACATTACTTCAATGTCAATTATCTATGTATCATGAAATCTACGTAAACTTCCTATTGTAAAGATAAATTCCGGCTTGTCTCTTACTGGAATTTTGTGCTCATTTCCTATTAGCAGCAAATTCATCTTAGTCGTCGCCTAGTTTATTTAAATAACGAGTTTCTTATCTCATTTATGACAAATTGAGTATAAAAGGCTGAAATGTGTTCCACAAGTCTAGTTAATTTGTGTTTATAAATGCATTATTTCTTTTCCTCCTTGATCTGGTTATGCTTCACGATTTATCCTTAATGTATTGGTTTCGTGGTGTATTAACAGTTGTTGATTATCTGCAGTCTCAGAAATAATTGCCAGGTTTCCAAATTTTATAACAGTTCCCCTTTACTGAAATCAGAGCAGTGGCGGCGCTAGGATATTTTTGTCGGGGGGCTGAGGTAAACTGTGGAGGGGCTTCCCAAAATGACATCAAAATGAAGTATAGATGGTAAATTATAATAATGTAAATACAAAGGTACATTTCAGAAGGTGTGGTATTTTGAACTGCGTTTCCAATGCAGTTTTCATTGGAAACTCATACTCTGATTAATAATTCGTTATTACAAATTAGAAATAATCTGTTTATGAAAATATGCGTATATGTAAAAGAGGAAGCTCACCTAAATTCCACCCAAGGTAATACACAATAATAAATAAAATCATGATTAGCTGAGATTGAACATTTAATATACCATTAAGAGTAAAGCTACAAATCAAAAGAAATGTAACATAAAGACAAGTTTACATAGCAGAAACAAATTATCCAATGTAAAGTTAATACACTCTGAAGAAAAGTAAGGTCATTATCAAGCTAACTATTTTTCATTATGTTGTGTTTATAGTCAATATTACTTCAAAACAATGCGTTTGTTCTGGTGATTCATAAGTACAATTTTAGATGGCTCATACACAATGCAAAATGATCTCACAGAGGACACAACACCAGCTAAATGCTTCATAGTTTTGACCTATACACAATAGACTTATACATGTATGCTATGTTTTACTTTTCAATAAAAGATAAATGAAATTAATGGGTAAATACCTGTGAAATCTATGGTTTATCAAGTAAAATCCCTGATGATCTGTTGTAACTTGAAATCAACGTGGTTGTCTAATCTTCGTCAAAGCTCAAGATAGAATGGCATTACACAGGGAGCGGCAATACAGTGCATGAGTTTCAGTACGTTTAGTACGTTGCTGTGGGACGCATGACACATACTTCTGTCTTAATGAAGACGTTGATTTCTACAGATCTATGTCTCTTTGATGTTAATTGTCAAGTAACAACGACGATTGTGTTTTCCATATTTTATGAATATGTGTAGGTAACAATATTGGGGGGCTTGGCTCATTTGGGGGGGGGCTCAAGCCACCCCTTGGCGCTGCCACTGAATTAGAGGAACTTGTTGCTCTCTAAATACTTTTGTTTGTAGTTCTTGGCAATATGCCTTTTCAGCTTACACTCAAAACACATATCGTCTTGTTGCCAATTTCTTCCATTCAATGTAACTAGTTTTATAACTAATCCTTTTAGTATCTTCTAGACTATCATTAAAAGGGAAGACGTTTCTATGATACTGGACCCAAAGATTCATTAATTTGTAGATGATGTCTTTCATTGTTTATTTACGACTTTAATGGATTCAGTACAATTCCAAACTGCAGAGCTTCTTTTGAAAGTAACACCAACTTTGTTTCAATGTCATTCTCATATACTTTTTTGTTGTGCCATTTGAGAGGTGGTCATGTATCAACAAATCTATCATTTCACGTAGAACATTTGAGTAAGATTAGTGGTCAAGGTTATCCAAATGTTTTCTTCACGTTTGGCCAAAGCTCCGTTTTTCCTCCATACTCTGTTCTAAAACTTTGCTCTGCATACCTCCTTCTAATATGTTACTTTCAACATTTTAAATAAGGCAGTATGAATGCTCTATAGTAGTTACAGCCCTCAGCTAGAGGGTTACTTAATATTCTCATATGCGTGAAGTGACAAACATAAAAATTAATCATATTTTGTACAGGATAGTTGTGAAATTTTTTTCTAGAAATGTGATGTTTAGGGCTTATTATAACATTTTGTCATTATACGTGTTGATGATTAATATAACTTAAAAGCAAAAAGTGAAATCTCACATATATATTACTGTACTTTAAATATGTGTTCTCCAGAAATACTGGGTTATTTATGATGTGTGATGTTCCAGAAGTCAAACATGTCAGCTGTCACAACAGCCACAGAACAGAGTGAGAGATATGCCTGATCTGTGTTAATTGCTTGTTCGGTTACATGTACAAGCCTGTGATTGAAAACTTGCAAATAGTATTCTTGTGGATAAATACAACATGTTTAAAACTGAAACCAAGAAAATGTTCACTCATGTACATAGTTGTAGAATTTCTTGGTCAAATTCTAGACAGATGGAGTATCTGGCATCAACTTGTGACCAAGTGAAAAGACCACAGTTTTCTCAGTTCAGTATAGAATTGCTAATAGTTTGTGGCCAATTTCTCCAAGCTAACCACAACCATTGCCTGCTCTCACTTAGATTAGATTAATACACCCAGAATGAGGCCAAACATTGAAATCCATAAAGCTCACTTTATTGGATTTTCCAGTGCCAGTATGTCTATGAAAAGACAGTTCCCTATTTGACACTGATGCCAGAAACACTGAATTAGAGTGACATTATTGCAGTTACTGGATGGAGTACAATGCTACCAGTATACTTAGAGTTCCCAAATAAAAGATCTTTACAATGAAGAAAGAACAACTTCTATTGTAGGAGGTTCACTCTGAGTGGACCATAGTTCACTAAAATGGCTAATGAAGTTTAAAAATCCAGATAAGTTATAGCATATTGGATAACAGCACTGAAATAATGTGACATTGTGGTTGTTCACCATCTGGGTCCTCAATATTAATTTGTAGACGAACTATTTCACCACATGGTAACACTCTGTCCATTCGTAGAATGTTCCAATCCTGTATGTTGTATCGAGTGGAAGTAATTTCTGTCATAGTTATACCATACCACACCACATTAAATTCTGATAGTGTATGGATGTCACTATTAAAACTAAAGAAACTCTTGAAAGAGCTACTGAAGTGCTCTCCAGCATGAGTGGTTCTTAATAAACAAGGTAAAGCCCTGGCAGGACGAACAGAGGAAACAACAAGTGTACATAACCTATGAGACTTGTACAATCAGTTGTTTATTTTGAATTTTGAAAAAGCTACACAAAGTCTATAATACCACCCTCCAACAACTTTGGGCTAATCTTTCACTAACTAATACTTGAACTAATTGTTACATTATAATGCCCTCATGGTTAAAAAGGCAAGCAAGTTTGGTGGGGTGAGGATTCTATCCCATGATCTTTAGATTATGAGTTGAGCACCCTCACTGCCTAGCCATGTCAGACCAAGTCAGTTATGAGAACAGGAAAGTTTACTGTAATTCACAATAATCCAGTCTGTTCATTGTCACATAAAACAAGCACTAAGTTCAAATACATTTAGTCACAAGTAGTATTGACCATATGTTGTAGAAGGTCTTTAGTACTCTAGCCAACTCAAACCCAAGGACTTTGATAATTGGACAAGGATGATCAGATTATCAACTATAAAGGTGTTGTGGCCATACTTTTCCAAGCCATTGTGTTAAGATGTCCAGTAGAAGGTAAGAACTACATTTTATGAGCACTACTTGATCACACCAGTTAGAATGGTTGCTTGGTTAAGAAACCAAGAACTTGTGTAATTTTCTGAGGGTACATCACTGTCTGACAATCACTAGTTATTTTGGACCAGTTGCAAGGGGTCTCTGATACATCTATGATGAGTTTTCTTTGTGTCTGAAAGGGGTTGGCACCCTTTCTTTGTTGGCCTCCATGATACATTACACTGTAAAATTGCCACTTGTGTCAAGCATAGGACAGTTGTTTGGTTGTAACACCAATGTTCAAAAATTGAGTTGCACTTTTCTTTATCAGTTGAGTGATGATTTATCTTAACACACCAAAGGGCTCTACTGTAGGTATAATGATTCCATGTTAAGACAAGGCTTGTATTCTTCATGATCATGTTGATGTGCAAGGTAGTGGCAAAATAAAACATTTAGTACTGGCAAGCTAATTTTGTCACAAACTTGAGCCTCAACACTCACAGGTAGTGGTGTATCACCACACTATTGTCAAAAAACTAATGGAAGCAAACTGTGTGGTTGCTGTAGTAATGGTGCATATACATGAGAGGATGTGCCTAAAGCTACTAGTGTGCATGGCTGTGTTTTAATTGAATACTTCTGTATATAAAAATGTATATTTTTGATTAAATTTATGCAAAGTGTGGAACGTGTGTGAAACTTTTCAGAAGGTTATTCATTTTTGTTTTGAATCAAAACATGGGCAAAATGACTAGAATGCAGTCAATGTTACAGAATATAAAAGTTTGCTCAGGAGATTGAGACTGCATTAAATTAACTGTGAACACTGTCCTGATAGGTATTAATTGAATAAACAGTAAGATTTCTGGTTTCATTAATGCAAAAATCTGAATTTTTCAGTCTTACACTGAAATATTCCATAAGTATTGAATTTTTCAGGAAGATGAGATCAGTATAGACTGGTAGCTACACTTAGATGTAAACAAGGTTTGAACAGTGTTTCATAAGTATTGATGGAATGTGTTTCAGTCAGCAGTACCAAAATGCAGTAGCAAGATGAAGTTGTAAAATTAAAGTTAAATTCATAAATGTTATGTCTCAGCATGACAAATTTCAACTTGGGACACCCTGATATTTTATTTGTTTTACAAAATATTTTGATCAGCAGTTGAACTGGTTTTTCATAATTCAGTTTTCTGAATATATTCTTAACATAAATCAATTCAAACCCAGTTCTACATGAAAAATTTAGGGTTAGATGTTGAGTGCAATATATGACATCTTTGTGACACATGATTATTTTTACTCTGGATGAAGTCAGTTGATGATCAAAGTGAAGATAGAGATGTTGGTGATGATAAATTCTCACAGATGAAAAACTCAGTTTGAAACCTATACAGTATTCAATTTGTATGGACTTTCAACTCCTAATTATCTCAGGATATGTTAATAAACAATCAGATGAAAATGGAAGGAATATGGAGTCCAGAGCAGTTACAAACCATTAGTGTGGTTGTATCAACCTCAGATACAACTGTGATCTCAGGATGCCTGAATATGCGGAAGTATGGATCATATTACAAACTAAACATGCACTGAATATGTATAAGCACACACAGTTTATAGACATGGAGTTTTACTTCACATTTGAATTTTTTTTGCCAATGTAGGATAAACTACTTTTGTAACAGACATTACAACATAACTTTTCATGCCAACTTTACCTATACCAAATCTCAATTTTTTGAACTGACATCATTTTTGTTCATATGCTCTGTTACAGGCACCTTCCTGAGTTGATAAAATGGAAGGAACTAGTGATGAGGTTTTTATCTTTGATTTTTAGTGATACTTTAAGACTTCCAGTACCACCTTTCATGTCTTGTATTAAACTTACTTTCACGTCTTCAAACTCCATAGGTAAAGGCAAATTGCTTAATGATACGTCTGACACATGGACTCTGTTGGAAGTGACTGTAGAGCTTGTCCCCCAGAGTATCCTACTTCACCACTTGCTGTCTTTCTCTTGGTCATCCCAACAATGCTGGAAAGAAATGAAACAGAGAAAGCAGGTTTCCACATAAAGTCGTCTATCACTCCCTCAAAAATTATCCCTGCCAACTTGAAGGAACTGATAAAAAAAAAAAAAAAACCACAAGCATAAACAGAAGAAGCAGGTTGGAGGATTAATTAAACCACTAATATGTCCTATCAAAGGAAGCTCTGCTGAGAAAGATAATCATCAAAATGTGTGTGTGCACATTTGAAAGGACCACCAAATCTACCAAAGTAGAAGCTTTCCACAATTAAAACAGGAGAAGAGGGTAGAAAAATCCAACATAGCTACTTCATCAATCACTTTCACTATCTCTATCACTACTCTGCCAGTGGAACTACTCTCAATGTGGCAGCAATTACTGCAGCTATATCAATGAAAGCAAAACAACCTGTGACAGCTGTCTCTACTAAAAGCATTCATTTTTACCATTCTACCAACACTGGTTTCTGATAGGATGTCGGAAAAAGTAGTGCTTCTTACAAAGCCCTTGACAGAAGCATGACAGCAATTCACACTGCAGCAAATAACATTGTGAAAGTATCACTACTAAGATCTGGCAGCCAGATGAATGAAGACTGGGCACCTTATTATTATTATTATGAGAAGGACTGCCTGCTAAAGTGATGAGAGAAACCAACACAGAGAAATAGATGTATAAACTTCAACAGACGTTAGCTTAAATGTAGAATAATTTTGCAAGAACCAGAGATTATCTGTCAGTCTATGGCTGTATAGCAAGTACTGCTATCCAAGTTGTTCTATCAAGCTTCTCTCTCTTCTTCCAAGTAACCAGTATATTTCTCACATTATTTATGTATTTTATTTATTGATGTATTTTGTACAGATGTTCAGGATGAAAGTTCAGGTTCGAGGATTTGTTTCTTATATAGTGCATATGTGTATTTTAATGTGTTGGATATATATATATATATATATGTGGTTTAAAGGATTTGTATGTGATTTTCTTTGCTTAAAGGACTTTGTGTTTCATTAAATGTGTAGTGTAAAGCTACCTTTAATATTTTTTTTACATTAAAGGACCAGTTTTCAAATGTACTTTCATTGTTAAAGGATTTGTGTTTAAATATGTGCCAACATTCTTAAGGGATATTATTTATGGTGATGTAAGATTTACAGTTTGATTTAAAATAGTTTCTCTACTGAAAAGTATTTTGGTGTAGTTTACTTTACCCTGTGAGCTGACATGCTAGACCACCTCATCCTAAAGAAGGTATGCAAGCTTTACAATACATTTCATGTAATGTTGTTTTGTACTATAGTGTTTAGTTTTAGATGCTATTGAGCAAATGAATGATGGAGAGAGAACAAGTTAGTTTGACTTCTTGAGCATTACATGAGTAAAGTTTTTTACAGTTACAGAATTACAGATAGCCAGATCAGTTTGGGAAAAAAGAAAGTGGAAGGAGATTGTAATAAAAGTAGTACAACTTTCTTGTTTCAGTGACTTGGGAGATCAGAAATTAGATGATTTTTAGACATTTCAGTATTACATTACAATCAACAGAAAATCTTGAGAAGTTTTGTGTGTGTCCTCCTGTGTATTTTAACTTTACATAATGTCTCTCATTTAAGGTACATACATAGCCACTGCCCTCTATTCTTGTAAATATTTAGATAGAACCCTTTAGTTCTCTTTTCATTTAGAAGAGAGTCAAACCCTCGAGTATACCTCATTTCATTCCAAAAGTACTTGCTTTACGCAAACAAAAGTAGAATTTCTTCACAGAAGTGTGAATTGGTTTGTTTATGAATTTTGCACAAAGCTTTTCGAGGGCTATCTGCACTAGCCATCCCTAACTTAGCAGTGTAAGACTGGAGGAAAGGCAGCTAGTTATCATCACCCACTGCCAACTCTCGGGGTACTCTTTTACCAAGGAATGGTGGGATTGACTGTCACATTATAAGGCCTCCATGGCTGAAAGGGCGAGCATGTTTGGTGTGATGAGGTTTCAAACCAACAACCCTCAGATTACAAGTCGAGTACCTTAACCACCTGGCCATGTTGGGCTAAGTGTGAATTAGTGTAGCATGTAAGAGTTTCAAGCATTTTTCTTTTTAGTTTTGTGGTGAAATCCAAATTAGGATCTTGGATTTCACCAAGGACATTCTTAAATACTGTTATTAGATTTATAAATAATAGTGACTTCATAAATTTAACTAGTAATAAACAACTTCTCCATATTTTCAACATAATTTATCATTTAAACATAGTTTCTTCAAATACTGAACTCAGTTTACTTAGTAAAGATCTTTGCTTTTTTCAAACAACTTTGTAAATTAATCTGAACTTATTTCTCACCTACATCAATTTTCTTGAAAACTCAGATTCTATGAAGTTTTTCATAATAAATCCCAACTCACTGACAACCAACAATGCATTACTCCAACTTTCAAAGAAAAGCTGCTTTGAACAACTCCACTGAAACAGAGAACCATATTGGGAGAGTTATGTTACAGCTGTAGAAAATGACACAATACAAATTAAAAATCTTCCAAGCAATGTCACAATAATTGGAACCAAAAAGAAAAAACTGTTCTAAAGGAATTTATATCTAACAACACTACTAATGTTGAAAATAAATCAAACTTGTCAGAAGTATGCCTACTTCTAGGGTTTAAGAAAATGCTCCCCTGGAACAAATTTACAATTTTAAACCTATTTTGAGGTAGTGCAGACCCAATACATGAAGGAAATAATGATAAAATGTGTCAGAGTTAAAATAACTGTTGATTTTACCATTCAGAATAATTTAGGTTATAGCTATGGTAAAGTCTATTTGGGTAATTCTTTAAATTTTTCATGTGTGTGTCCTGCACATGTGTAATGCCATCCATGTAAACCAGGTACTGAAAGTCTGTAAACATGCAAAAACACTTATTTATTGTACACATTCTGTTTGCTTTTTAATTACCTCAAGGGCTTTGAAGCACTTCCAAAAACCTATTCATTTCCAAAGTGTTTAATTAGTACCATCAAGAACTGCTTAAGAAAACTAAAACAAAAAAAGATTCTTTTCGTGCATATTACTTGTTGGATGTACAGAAAGCTAGTTACAAAATTGACAAAATTATTGTATTGAATAAATTATTGTCTGTTACAACACTTACTTCAAGTATGGTAACTAATATCTTCATCCTCTTAAGAAGCTTAAATTGCACAGATTATTATTTAGGTTTGTTTAACTAGTTAGGCCCTATTTTTGAGTAAATGCTATGCAGTGAAAGCATGTGTACTAAGCAGCATGTTTGTTACAATACATTTGTAAATTTTCTCTAATATATATAAACAACAGTTATTCCTGAGAGTATAATATACAAAACCAGCAAGATATCAACACATCTCTTTTAAGTTTTATTACTGGAAGAATGTCATAAAGTTTGTGATGTATTAATACTGTTTTATGTCTTTTTGAGTTATTTGTTCAGGATATCTGATTCTAAAAGTTAGTTGTTTTTATTATTTTCTTGGAGATAAATTATTAATTCATTATGCAACAAACATAGATTAAGAATACATACGTGCATCATATTTTTCACAGGTTTTACTTAACCTGATTATCTTATTCCATTATGTTACCTACTGAGAGACTTTATAACTTCTGCACTACAGACTGATAAACTTTATATGTTTATACCTGTTTGTTTTTAGCTATATCTGCACTAGCTGTTTTCAAACTGTGAGGTAATACACTTGATGAAAGGCAGCTAGCCAACACCACACATTCCAATTCTTTGTTTACTTACTGTATCTCAAGGCTGAATGGTAGAATTGAACCACCCTTCCTATATTACACCTACAGTCCCAAAATGTAGATCATATTCCTTCCTGATGGTAAAATAACAAATCAAAGAACCCCAGTTCTACAGTCTGCACCACAGCCACTAGGTATTTAGTGTTATTCCTTCAGTCAGTTTGGTAAAAACTTCCATAGTCTTAACATATAGTAAGCACTGAAGTATGAATGCTTTCATACAAACCATAAAATAATCATCTACCAATTTGATATATAAAGAATTAAAAAGTTTACTGATATATCAAAACTGATAAATTTGGAGACACTTCCTATTGTCTTAAGTTATGTGCTCCAAATAACAGTTTAATAACCTGGAAAATTTCCTGAAATATCATTAAAAAACTCATTTGTAATTCTGTGTTACTTGTAAAAATAAAATCTGTGTTTTATCAGACAGCAATTTGCAACTGTTCAGAATTGTACACAAGTATTACAATTTTGTGTTACAAAGGTACCAATTACAAATTTGAAAATAAAGGGTAAAAATACAAAATGTTGCAGGTATTGGCAGAAAAATAACATAGCAATTCAATTCGAGTTTAATGTAGACAATTCAAATCAATAGTGGACCTCATAACACACTACACAGACTGCAGTGAAGTCTTATTAACGTTAGGATATTTAAAAGATGAATTTGAGAAATAATTGTTGAATAATTTTTACTTCATATTCAAACAAATACAAAGCAGTTAGATAACTGCCACAAGCTGTGACAACAAGCATAGAAAGTGTTAAAACTGTCAGAGAAATGAATATCCAGTGCATATAGTCTGGAACACTAAAATCACATCAAAACTCACACAGATCTTATCATATACTTCACATATATAAAACCCCACAATCCTAGTAGACATTAAAGATGAGTTCCTGAGGTAAAAGCAAAGAAACTCATCCAGTTGCTTCCCGTTTTCATCAAATACAATAATGAAAAATAGTAACTGGAATTATTTAAAGAAGTAATTAATAATTCCACGAGCTTTTCTCAAACATAGTTTCTTCATTCAAGTCAAATTATTTCTAACAATATATTTGTTTTGTTTTTTTCACAATTTTAATTTTATGGCAGCCAACAATACAATAGAATTCATTAATACCCCAGAAAATACAATTTAATAAAAAATATACCAAAAATTATGGCTTTACAATAAATCTTTCACCATAGATACGCTTAAGAGATTATTATACTACACTTCTTTACTTTCAAGAGTTGATGAAATTATTAAAGAACATAATCATTTCAGATAAAGGCATACAGTACCAAATTAATATATAAACATGCAGTATTTATTATGTAATACAAAAAAAATGGCATATTAAGGCACAACAGATAACACTGGAAATAACTACTAGTGTTTCTGAATGTTGTGTATACATTTGTTTTTCAATTACAAAAACACTACATATAAACAGTGTTCTTAAAGATTTTCACATTTGTTAAAGCATGTTCATCACGTAAGTCCAACCTGAGAATCATACAGGCTAACTTTCTGAATAAACATATGTACATAAAGACCCAACTTCTATCATATCATTGTAGACATAACACTATCAGATACAATGGTATTTAATTTTTAACAAACAAAAATATCAGAAGCTACAGAACATTAAGTTTCTTGATGATGAGAAACCTACTTGAAACAAATATCAGAATGGCTGGTATGGGTATTAACACTTTTATTGACAAGAACAACATTTCGACCTTCCTAGGTCATCCTCAGGAAGTTGAGAGAGTTTGAATGATTCCCACTCTCTCTTTCTTAACCTGAAGATTACCTAGGAAGCTCAAAATGTTGTTCTCTCCTTATCAATAAGTGTTAATACCTATATCAGTCGTTCTGAGAACATTAAGTTTGGCTAATGTTTTATATACACTTGAGCTACAGTCCACAGTAGAAATACTCAACAACATTGTAGTTTTTTGTTTTTTTAATTTAGAAGGTTTGTAGTATTAAAATATGAGTGTAATAAATGAAAATTTTCATGTAGAAAAATAAAAGTACTAACTTTTCTCATATACTGTAATTAAAGAAACATCTTTAACCATACATAATTGTACATTTTAAAAAATAATTCTGCCACATTCAATTTTTCATTCATGAAGACTCTTCTACTAATAACACCACAACTACAACAGTGTAATTCAGTCAGATAACACCATTTACTGAAACATCTCCCACCACTATTTTATGCTAGATAAAATAACAGATAAAACTATGTACGAGTTACACTTGTGGTCTTAAGAAACGACAAACAAAACTATACTGAAATCCTAAAAAAGTACTGCATATTAACCTTGAAAAATAATAAATCTGTATTTTAAAACCAAATAAAAGAAATTAACTTTTTAATAAACCAGAATTATGTTAACAAGTAAACCCAGCTTATACAGTTACACAAGGTTTACTTGACATTGTACTTTAATTACAAGTGACACCTGAGAAATTTATCACCATACAACAGCAAGACATTGCTAGTTATCCTGTGTTTCTCAAAGAATGTGTGTATGTATGTACACACACGCTCTGGACCAAACAAAACCATTTTATCAACTGTATGTAATGCCACAAAATCATTTGTTCAACACCAGATTGTGAGATTGGTTTGGTAAAACTAGAGAAATGAGTTTAAATGACGTTCAACATTGTTCTGTGAGACAAGAGTAATCATGACTAATACCTAAAAAAAACCCACTAATGAGAAAGTTATTTCTAGATCCCCAACAAGTAAGGTCACAAAGCTTGAACAATACAATCCACAATTGAACTCGTAGAAGGATAGTGAAGTTTGACTTTATGTGAATTCTACAGATCTTTCCATATTAACACAAGCACTCCGAAAATCAATTCTGAAGACTGCATACCTATGATACTTCCCCATACCTATGGTATAAATATCAGGTGTCTGCACTGTGAAGCTCAGAGTTATAGAACATGCTGAAGAGAAAAGGCACTCATAATATTTAATCTTTTACATAAGTGCATATAATCAGACATTCTGAGTGAGAAAAGCAAGTAGATTTCCAAGATTTTGGACATTCAAATGGGCATGTGCATAACATAATTATTAAGTATCATTAGAAGCATTTCACTGCTGAGTGGTATCAGATTGTTTGCCCATCAACTTTCAATAAACCATCTATCACATCTATTCAAAAATATAACAAAGTCAACATATAGTGAAATAAATTCTTCATAAGTTAGGTTACAATGGAAAAAAATGGTACAACAAAACCCTTTGCTCAACCATGTAAATGCACAGTGCAAAAAGCAATGGATCAAATAAATGTCTTGCACATCTATACAGCTTGGAAGGAGAATTCTGTTCTCAGATAAGTCTCACTTCCAGCAATATAGTTCAAACTGTAACATTTGGGTATGAAGGAGGGCTGGTTACGTATTATGGAAAAAGTGCTTGAAGACAATAGTGAATGCTCATGAAGTATGATTTCATACAGTGAAAAGATTGAGTTGCTATTCATAAATGGATGTCTCAATTCAGCAAATTATATTGGTATCCTTCAGAACCATCTCGTAACCACTGCTTTGCTAAGGGGTTGTGTGGGCTGTATTGCACCATCTTCAAAAAGAATGTACCACATGCCATACATCTAAAATTAACACTATGTGGAAGAAGCAAAAAATGGTTGCTCTCACAATCGTTACCACTTCAAAGTTGAAAAAGGATATCAGAAGCCTCACACATATCTCACCAGCACCAGTACAGACCTCAAACTCATTGTTCACGACACTGGACTAACACCTGCCACCTATCAGTACATCAAAACCCACAGCAACAGCCAAATAAAAAGAAATCAAGAAATCCAGACTATTCCCACACCAGAAACAGTACTATAAGCCAATAAGGAAAAAAGGTACTCAGATTCTGCTACCAACTCAACCTATAACCATTGAAGCTTCACAACAGACCTGTAACCTATTTGAACTTGTAAGCTTTCTACCTCTCAGCCCAAAACCTCTTTCTGCCCTTTCCTTGTCAAATACACCCAATGCTCTGGTCATCAATACTACTGTCAACAATAACATTACTGACAAACTATTCTTCTTTTTTTAACCATATACTAGTTACATCAAATATTCCACACTATCAAAATCCTATTTGAACCTGATGCCTAGTAAACTGCTGTTGAACATCTGAAAAATTAAAGATTCCATGAAGCACTAAATAAATCCCAGCATCAAACTTCACTTTGCCTCCCTGCTTACTTCTTTTTGATATTTGGACACTGGTAACAGATTGGCACCTTAACAATGAAAGTGAGTTTTCTTGGGGTACTTTTGTTTCCTCCCACACTAACCCATGGCATAGAATTTATAGATCCCTGCCACCCAAATGGACCCTATGTTCAACATTGGCCATTTATTCACATAAATATCTCCTACATTGATGCACTCATTAATCCTATCAAGCCATCAACATGTTTGTTTCATCTACAGTCTGCCCCATATTACAAACTAATGAAGGAAGTTGGTTAATCTTCAACTGCCCTTGGTGATGAATTGGTTCTACAGAACTAATTAATTTCACATCAAAATAACTGCCAGACAGAAAGGAAAGGAAAGATCAAAGTCATCCATTATTTGGAAAGTGAGCACTGCTAATCAGTTTTATATTTAACTGAACTGTTGTTTTAGACTATAGTACATGTTTTCAGATATTTTAAAAGGATTTTATTTATGAGCATATTTTAATGGCAATATTTTATGCAAAATGACCTTGCCCAATCTCAAAGTGTTAACTGAGGATGAGAGATGCAAATGTTTAAAACTAGCAAAAAGTGGATTATCATCCATAAAATTAGCACAACACCTTGAATTGAGAAGATATATATTGAAGATAATGTGAAATACTTAAGCAAGATACTAACTAGCTTTCTCTAAGTTGCAAGCAGAATTTTGTGTATAAAGTGCAGGTTCTTTTATTCTCTTACAAAAACAAAGATAATTAACAAGCTAATCTATTCTTGTCGGTGAAGTAACTAATATAAACAATAAGTTTCTTTTGTGCTAACAGATCAAGGCTAATTGGCATATTTAAATGCACAATTTTGCTGGAGCACTCAGTATGTTTGTGTACTTCATATTTCTTTTACTTTACAAACAGATCTTATGTAAAAACTTTAAAAGTTCTGAATTTTTACTTTCCTGTTTTAACTTTCAGCAAAAGCTAGTAAAGATTTTACATTGGACTTTTACAAAGCAAGCTTAGCTTAACATTTTTCTTGTTTTATTCATGAAAAACTTTTAAAACTCTAATGTTATTTACTTTTGATGTTTATTTAGAGCAAGAGTCAGTGTGAATTGGTAATTTGTTTAGATTCACCATATGCAAACAGCACAGAGAATGTTTCATGGAAAATAAAGCATGGTTTGTGGAATGTCTGCTCTGTGTATTCTGAAGTGTCCTGAAATAGTTATTGTAAAATACACTAAGACTTGAATTTCAAAGTGACAGAGTACTTCACATTTACATTAGATTTTAATTCAAGCTTAACTTGGGATTCTTTTCTAAAGTACACAGGAGCACTTGCTCTTACTGTAACATTTTCAGTGTATTTTAAATTGTGAAATCCCATTAAATACCATTTTGTGTGCAGATTTCTGTCTTGTCTCTTTTCTAACAGTCTATCAGTTGCCAAATGAGAGGAAATACACCTTAAATCCTATTAGTCAAGAATATCTTGCTGTTATAAGGCCTAACCTCTCCATTGTAATTACCGTTATAATAAAATTATCCAGTTGCTGTCTGTTCTAAAAATACACAATAAAATTCAAAAATTTATTTTATTATTGTATGAGAACACTTGAATAGTGTTAACTACAAGATCAGCTATCTAAAATTAAGAAAGTTATTAAACCATACCACCCCTTACATAAAACAAACAACAAATATGCTATAATGCTACATTAAACACATTTTAAATTATAGAAAACATTCACCCATATTTGTTCTTAAAACAAAAAAAAATTATAAAATCTGATTATTAAATCATTGATTCATAAAACCTAAGATAATCTGTTCTGGTCTACGATGAAAGAAGAAAATAAACTGCTTTCAAAGAAGACGTTTTAATGCATTTTTCACTTTTTTTTAACGTGCTTATAATGATAGACACATATGGAAATTAACTCAGATATAAATAAACTATCTATTAAGCTTGTTAAGTTTAAATAAAACAGAGAATAATTGTAAAACATTCAGTAACATTAAATCCATAAGAAAATATTTCAAATATATCAAGCAACTCTCATGTTAATTTAATTTCATTATCTTATTGTAATGGTAGGTATAACTGGAAGTGCAAGAGTGATATTTTCACATTAAAAATAAAAGTTGTGCTAAACATATACATAGCTCACCAAATTTGTAAAACTGCAATCAGAACATTTTTGTAACTAATAAACAAACAGGAAATATCAAAAAACAAATAGTAACTACAGGTATATCAAAACATTTAACTATTTATGTAAATTGTACTTTTAGTATCCATAATAAGAAAATCTGAATTTTCCAACACATTTTCATTTTCTTTAATAAATACTGAGTTTATACATGATAAAAAAAAGTATATTTATTATGATTGTGCTTCAAAGATGC
Source organism: Tachypleus tridentatus (assembly GCF_004210375.1). Classification (NCBI taxonomy): domain Eukaryota; kingdom Metazoa; phylum Arthropoda; class Merostomata; order Xiphosura; family Limulidae; genus Tachypleus; species Tachypleus tridentatus. Next base: position 60,802,023 of record NC_134835.1, read on the forward strand.
TGTGAAGATTCTTTTCCATCTCTGTAGCATACTTTGTGCCAACAAAGATACACTGTATGGATAACAAATTTTCAGCAACTTCTACAAGTATTACATAATAATCTCCTCATTTCCTTTGTAGATGTTGGTACTGTTTTCACCTTATGTTAACTGAGACTGTAAAAACTGTTTTTAAGTACTGAAACTCACTCCAAGGAAATTAACTAATTAAAACTAATATAACTTCATTCTGTACCCTTTGCACATTTTATAACTTCATAAATTTTATTGATGGTTCACACTTAAAATGATAACCTAGAGAATATTGTCAAATAGACATACAACGCCTTGTCTTATTTATAAATATATCTACTTAGTTTTATATTCATCCAAAAACCATTATTTATATCACAATATTTCAATATCAGATCCTAATTTGAAAACATATTATTAACCTCTAAAGTAACATAGAAGAAAAAAGTGCAAAAACATAATATAAATCATTAAATATTTTAGAAACATGAAATGCTAATTAAAAATAGGATAAATATGAGAACAGCATAACTTCAATTGTGCATCAGTACCTATAAAAATAGGGTACTCATTTTACTTTTCAATGTTTATCATGTACTAACTAGTAGATGCCACCAGTATTCACTCTTACCCTAACAATAACAAAAAGCAACACTAAAAATTCATAATGGTTCATTAAGTTTAGTTTTACTTTAATAATTTAATCCTCTAAGTACAGTACATTACTCAACAATATCATTTATCTCGTGTTACAACTTAAACAAAAGTAACCATATTAAACTGCAGCAAAGAAGTAATTATATTAAAAATCCAAAATTAACAAACTAGTTCCACACAGAAAGTTTACAACATATTAAAAACCCAATATTCACCCAACTCATTTCATCGAGATTTTTAGATAATTTACACAGAAATTCTTGTGAAAAGTTGTTGAACCTATGAATAATATATAATACATATTCCACGCAATTATCTAAATATAGACACTACATCGGTGTATAAATTTCAACCTTCCATATATGTCTTATGGTCCAAACAGATACTTAAGAAATTTTATATTCATCACATCTAATGATTTCTAAGTAAGAAAACAAGTCTGAATAAAATTAGTAATAAAATAACAATGTACTTAAAATTGTTGACACTTCAGAAACAAAATGTATTGAAATACATCTTTATCTAGAGGTCTTACAGTAAGAATTGTTCAAATTCTCATGAGACAATGAAACTTAAAATTAACCTTTTTTTAATTTCAGATCATGGTTAATTAGTGAAGCATTTAAAAAAGGCTTAATTTTAAAGTAGTTGGATAAAAGTGAGTGAAAATTTTGGAAAAGTTTACAAGGAATAAACCCTTTCTTAACATACATTTCAGATTTGCAAAAAAAGAAAAGAGATGACTTATTTGGTTTTTTTTGGTTAACATTTTAATTGCCTCTTCATATTTTCTTGGTTTAAAAAATCATATGCACTATTTTCCTGCATTGGGAAGGATAAAGAATTGGACATTTAGAGTGCTACTAATAATGAATATTAATATTTTCAAGTAAAAGGAAGAGCATAGCTCTCATTTAAGCAGCCCCAAAGTCATTATGCACAGTTGGTAAAAGTACAAGTTATAACAAATCACATACTTAACAGTTTTTCACATAAAAACACACACACAAAAGTATAAAAATGTTACGAAGATGCTTTCTTTACTTTAAGCATCCACCATAGTACCCAATACCACACAAACCAAAACAAGTTATCAAACTGCAAACTAAAATATATAAACACACCAAATTGGACGAGAAACACTGCAGTAAATAAGAAGTGTTTGTGATATCTACAAGTTTTGTATTAATGTAGATATGTAAATGTCAACCCCAAAAAAAGAAATATCCTTTGTATTAAATTTTGTTTAGCACTTATGTGTCATGGATTTATTTTCATTGCTTTCTAGAGAGAAACAAAAACTTTACTAACTGTCCAAGTACTAAACTGTAAAAAAAATAGTTACTGTCTTTCCTCTTCCCCTAGTAAATACTAGATATATTAGGATATTATTTGGTATACACTATAGAAAACCTGAGTTTTTTTACAGCCACATTCAAGTCAACTAATAACTGCTGCTAGTTTATATTAGCACAGGCACTGTGCAACAGTTTGAAAGTTTACAAATGATGTATCAATAACCTTCATAACATCACCAAATTACATGCTTGATGCTACAAGATATATTCCTTTTTTTTTTTTTCCCTTCTCTTTACAACATGAATAAGTATTATAAGGGGTTAGAAGAAGTCAATTAAATTCATAACTTTTTTTTACAAAAAATTCAGAGGAAGCTTTACAATCTGGAAGTATGTATTAATTCAATAAAGTATATGCAGATATGCATACATACATCTTGTGCTAATCTGAATACATCTTACTGTTTTCTTCAAAACTTAAACAAATAAAACAAAAGTATAACACCAAAAAAAGTGAAATTTTCACACACGTCAGACAGTATATTACTTTTAAGGAGGAAACAACATTGAAAAGTATAGCTAATGACAAAAGAGCTCCAATGTCCAAAAATGCTGCACAAAGATGGTGCTAAAGGCCACATTGCAATAAGAAAAAAACATTTGTAATTGTTGTGTGTATTAAAACATCATAACCTTTTGTCAAATGAAAAAAGCAACAAAAAACAACACATACACAAAGATTCACTAAAGGCAGCAATTTAAAAAAAAAATAAAGATAACCCTTTAGTTACTACCTAAGTTTATGAATATAAAATACCACAAGTCACACTATTTATAGGTAAAAACACAATTTGGCAGGCAAGATTTAAAACTCTGTGACAAAATGAAGATTGATCAGTAAGCCAAAAGATCATCAGTAGTTATTAATTCCACAACAACCTTTCCAGGTTTTTTTACACCTTTTTCATTTTTCCTTCCAAAAAGGTCAGCTTCATGAATAACAGTTTCTGTTGATAGTGGTGCCATGAAGATTGCCTTACCCATATAACTGTCCATCACTATATTACTGTTCCACACCTAAAGAGAAGTTTTCAAAAAAAAATATTAAAGACAGTTACTGCTTCATAGAACACGGGGAAATAACTCAGAACTGTAGAGGTATATAAAAAAAAGACCACTCAAGGTCATGCCCTTTGAAAACTTAATATGCACCACTTACAAAAAAAGGTCAGTGACAAAAGAAACAATTTAAACCAAATATTACTAAAATATATTCTCAAGAACAACAGTTACAAGCTTAAATTTACCTCTGAAATTCATAAAGACATTTTATTACAGAACATTAAAAAAAGGTTGTTACACAAACCTAGGTTTGAACCATTGTTAAAAAGAATTAAAATAATCTTACATAAAGTAATACACAAACATTTTTATGCCTCTTCTCCTACATACTGGCACAGCATTCAGCTGAAGAACAAAGCAACCAGTGTTTCGAGAGTCATCCAAGTGTTTAGGATACTACCATATTATATGCTGAACAGCTCCCAAATTAACATCCTTTGCATCAGATGACAGGAAATGTGTGTCAGCAGCTGCTTAAGCACAGATTCATTTATATAAAGATATCATACAGGCAAACCAAGAACAACCACTACTGACAAAGAATTTTTCATACTAACATTTCTGGCAAAACTTTGAACCCAATTGTTGATAATTTTCCATCATTGTATAATACTGTTATGATGGTTACCTTATCCTTACTTACATCAATAACAATTGATAATATTGAGCAATTTTGAGTTTAGGATGTTTCATCTGTTATTTCATTTAATTTTTTTGTAATGTATGATGCACATTAACCCTCTTGCAACAGGTATTTTTTACCAAGCATGACACAAAATTTTAGTACCTTAAATTCAAAATTTTATTAAACTATTTTTGTTTATGTTATACCAATTAGCACAGCATAAAATCTTAGCTAATAATCCATACATTAATAGTATACAAGTTTGAAGTTCTTAACTCTAAAAAGCAAGATTCTAAAAAATCTTGAATTTTTTCCTAGTGCAACACACAACACATTCTCTTAGCACATCATCATCCTTATTTTATCCCTTACCCATAGAAAAAGTACAAAGTTGAACACAAATTACTCACTATATATTGTTATTTCTCAGACAAGCTATACTTTTTACAGCTTCCAATTTTGTTTGATTACAGAGTTATCAAATAGAAAACAACACCCTTCCTCCCGCACCCACCATCACATCCTTTCAGGATTTGTTAATAGTTCTCTCTTATGTTGAATTATAAGGTTTTCATCTGCCAAGTAACATATTGTACAATGACATGTTCTGAACAGAAAAACGTCAGTTTCACTCCGAGTACAATCTTAATTCCCATGAGATATTAATGACTAGCTTGGATGAACTTGTATTGCCTCTTGATGCATAGTTAGAAAGCCAGGAAGAGTTTGAGAGTTAGCAGAAATTGTTTACTCTTTGCATGTTATTTGTCTATGTTCTTTTGTGCATTATTTAATATTAAATACAAATTACTTCTTACATCACTACACTACCACTGATATATAAAAAAAAAAAAAGAGTTAAGTGTTGCTGATAAATAAAAGCAAAAAAAAAGATTGGGTTAAGTACTTAATGTATTGTGTTTCATGTTTATTCTTTATTATTATAAAAATAAATAAAATGTAGAAATACGAATATTTTAAAGTTAAGAGTAGGTAAAATAAATAATAATAATAAGTTTTCATGAGGCATGCATGTGAGCGGCTCACATGGAATGTAATTTTATGGCATAATATAAGCTGCATGTTCCCCAAGTGATTTACAACTTATAATGTTATGTATAGTAGTTAGATATCATTCAAAGACAATCGAAAGGGTAATAAAATGTAATTATAAGTAGATGTACACTGTCACTAGTTTAAAGCTACTTAGAATAAATGAATGCAGTTTCATGTTACAACGTGAAGTCATTCTAGAAAAAAAAAGGTAGTTTAGATATATTTCAATTTTGTTTTGGGTGATTATGAAGTCAGTCAAATTGATCTATTCCATAAAGAGATAGGGTAGAGAAAATAACAGATAAAGTGCAAAATCTGACTTGAAATGTATTTAGAAGGTTTTAGGGATTACACAAAGGAAATTTGAGAATTTTGAGATATGGAAAAGTATTTTTAATCTTAACCTGAAAATTATTTTGTGCATGCAAAACAGATACTCAACATATTCATGTACAAATCTTTATTTTAGTTTATTAAAAGTACTTCACTAAAAAATATGATTTTTTTGTATGTGAAAGACTTGTAATGTTAACTGGCAAACCACCAAATTTTGTGAAGATATATACACCATAATGAAAGTTAGAAGTATTATATCTATAAAAAACCTGAAACGAACATAAAGAGATCATATCATCAGTCGAATTGACCAAGCATGTGTTCCGAGATTTAATACATTTCAAAGAACATGGCCTCAATGATAGTGGTTACAGGTTGAGCTCATAACATCTCACTTCATACCACTAACAATTATTTTATTCCTTTTCACTTATGAATTATTTGGCAACTAGCAAATTTCTGAATCACCCAAAAGATATGTATATCTTCAAATATATATTAAAAATAAGTGGTGAGGTTAGACCTCTACCTGATATCTTTCATTTATAGAAGATAGAATTTTTAATCACAAAGTCTCAGTTGAGAGTGAATGTCAAGTTCACAGGTTAACAGCCCAAATGTTATAGCTAAAAAAAATTTAAATATTTTTTTTATTTAAATAAATAAATGGTATGTGAAGTGTATGACAACCTCACATTTAAATATACCATGTTTTTAAAAATACCACTATTAATGGTGATTTCCATCCAAAATGAAACAACAGATATACAAAAATCAGCAACAGTTTAATAGTGATGTGTTTTTACAGCAGTTTTAGGCTTAATGGTTTTTAGATATTTTACTGGTTTCTGATGCTTAAAAGATAACCTTTAAATAAAAATAACACTCCATAGAATGTTTTGTCTTTCATCATGGAGCCCAAGATATAAGTTCTGGTACTGAATAAAAACCTATTGTGCAGTAAGTGATCTGTGGCAGACAAAACAGATCTGAAACACTATTTTACACATACACATCTCTGATTTTGAGCTACAGTGGATAAATGGAGAGGAATGTAGAGAAAACAAATACAGTTAACACAGATAAAACATTATCTTTAATTACAAATAACTAAATATATTCAAAGTAGTTTCTTAAACAATGCAAACAGATTTTTGTGTTGAATATAACATTTACAGACTGAAAACAGACCTAATAAAAACCAACATCAATAAAACAAAAGTATAAAGGATTTATTCAGGAATTTACCTGAATAAAATATTCATACATTAACAACTAAAACTAGTGCCAGTTTAATCCTAAATCACAGGCTCAGTAAAATGTATCAAGAATGTAACATTTATAATAAATTATATAATTCTCAATTTACTTAATTTATCTTCACAAACTTTGGTAAACTTTTAATAAAGATTACAAGTTTGTTGCAAATAAAAAATATAAATTTTGAATAAAGTTTTTCCACTGAAGGTTTATCTGTATTTAGTCATTTGACTCAAACAATGACTGATCCAAGCACAAGGTGACTTTTTATGTTAAGAACAAAAGCATTTCTTTCTTTTCATCTTAAGTTTTCATATTTCATTTACTTGACCTTTAGAACCTCTTCAATTAATATCTAAAGTTTTTTTTTGTAAAACTACATTTTCTCTATCCTAACACTACATGGGATCTATCAGTTTGACTGACTTTGCAATTACTACAAAAAAAATTAATTTACCTTTTTTTTTTCTTCCTAGAATGACTGCAGATTGTATCAGAAAATTACAATTATTTATCCTGAAACCTCAGGCTCATAACAATTCTCATTTTGCTTTCATTTAATTTCATTGTTTTAACACTCTTTGAACCATGTCTAACTACTAAACCTGCAAAACAAAATGAGAAATCACAGAGTGAGTGCATAGCTCAAGTAATGATAAACAAAATATACTGAATTATGTTACACACGTGCAACCACTGTAATACTTCACTGAGAAATTATTTAATTTTCTTATGTTTTATTATCTAACATAATAAATTTGGACTTTTTACATTTCAGTTACTTTTATAAACACAGATAAAAAATATATAAAACAAGACATTTAGTACTAATATGAGGGTTTGGTACTCTTTTGTAAGTAAATTCTTCAAAAACATTAACCATACTTTTTGATGCAGTTATTGTTAGTACTTTATTGAATTATTTATTTCAAATATCCAGTTAGAAGCAAAAAATAATATGTACAATAATGTAATATTTTATAGCTATTATAATTTAATTGGCTTTCTAAATAAGCTATAAATGTGTTAAATTATTTCCCTCAACATGTTAAAAGTGAATGTGGCAATCACAAGATTGAAACTGTACAAGGAATAATTTAAAAGCTCTGACCAAAACAAGCTATTATAATATGTAAGTACATAAATTAAAAATCTTTCTTTAGCTTGTAAATAATAATGGTAAAGAAAATTACTGACATTTTTTTAATGGAAGTACATGATAAGATGGTGTAGTGTGAACATTTGAGTTCCTCATTTATAACTATCTTCAAAACAAAATTACTGGAGAATTTAGAGTATCTTTAAATGATATCTATACCATAAATATATAATTTGTATCAAAAAGTAAGAAGCTCAAATACAAGAGAAGAAATATCAAAGTAAGGCAATTAAAAACAAAACAAAAAACATGAAACACAGGAGTGAAAACTGAGAAGTTATTTAAATATTTTATTTTGAAATTAAGAAATTAAAACTAATATAACACTATTATTTATTAATTTTGTTTGGATGCCAAGTTCATTTACATAAACTGTTAAATAAGTTAAATTTTTTTATGTAACTAAAATGTGCATACATACATACATAGGGTAAAATTAAGTTGTAAAGATAACACTATGCAACACAAATTTTGTTCCTGGATAGTATGTTTTATTTCTTAATTGGTTATGTTGTAAAAGTAGAGAAAATGGCCATTATTCCCTTCAAACTTTGCTTTTGCAACATGGATAATAAAATTTAGAAATTAACCTATTTTCTATGTAAAAACAGCACATTTTCATTTACATAAGGTCTGAATAAAACAACATATGAATCAAGATTTACATGTATTTATACTAAAGTTATATTAAAATGAACAAAAATGTTTAGAAGCGAGATTTGTGACTGTAATGTAAATCACTTTCACGTATCAGCCCCCAAATATAGTCTCTCATCATGTTTTTCTTATATGCTCCCAGGTCACAAAAGTGAAGTTTGAAGAGAGAAATAGGTCTTTTCCATTTACTTTAGGTATAAGCAGTTGGGAAATAACACTTTCTGCCCAGGAACAAGAAAAAGTAAAAATTTTGTAACATTGTGTAATTGTTATTAGCATAAAACCTTCTCAGTTATTTTCACATGAAAATGACAAGTTGATATTAATTTATTCATAAGTTTGTGGTAAAGAAAGCTTCCTGTTGGTATGTTTTTTTAAAATGTGTGTTTAAAAATGTTTCTATTAAAATAGTCTGGTTTTCACTTAAAAGCAAAATCATTTTGTGAAGCTTTCCATTACAAATAATTTAGATCTTTAAAGAAAACAGTAATATTAGTGTATGTGTGTGTGTGTGTGCGTACACATACACACACACAAAATTTTAAAATCACAAATGCATAGGTCATTCACTTTGAATGCAAGAACCCATATAATAAATTATGTTTTTTATTATCTAACCTTAAGCTCATTTACTCTAAAGCTGTCAAGTTTGAACATCGGTATTAAATCTCAATTCACTTTTTACTATCAAACTACAACCTACCTACAAATATTATTATTCACTTTATTACTGGTTACATGATTTTAACTTGTAACTAGAAGAAATAAAAAAAAAATTTAATATGGTGTTAACAAACCTGGACTTTAAGGGGAGAATTCACATTCTTCCTATAGAATATAGCACTCACATTCCAAACTGGCTCAAGGGTATCTTTGCAAATATGGCTTCTCACATTTTCCCCTCCACATTTAATAATGCAGTATGGGTCTGCTGCTGCAAAAAGAGATTATTCCAACACTATATCTTACAATAATGAGAAAAGATTATTTTTACCTTAAATGTTATACACTAACAAGTTACTTTCCATTAAAGAAAACAAGGAAATATTGCAAAAATTTGTAAAGAGAAAGTAATTTTCATTAACTAAAAACATTTCTTACAGAAACATTGATTATGTTACAGATTCATCACAAACAAAGAATTAAGTACCGAAACTTACTGCCAAATCTGTCTTGTTTCTCCAGACCTGATGCTCCTCGCACAGTGATTTTTGTAACAATTGATGGATAGCTGATGCAAGGCCATAAACTTCGAGGTGGTGTCTCAGCAGTCAATTCTCTGGAACAAAAATCCAACAAATTACTTGTTAAATCCTTCACAGAAGTGAAATATCTTATATTAATAGTTAAAAATTAGATATAAAAATGTGCAGATATATATATACAGTACTGTGCAAATATGTTAGGATAAAGTCAAAAATTAGATTCAGGCTGCTTTTAACCTAAATTAGTAAACTGCAGATGAAACACAAAAATTTTATTAATCTTCATACTTTGTACAACAAAAACGCAATGAAAGCACTTGAGGTCAGCAAACAGTTAATATTTTCTGTATTTCCTCTTTGCTTTAATAACTGCACAGTCTTTCAGGTATTGTTGCAACACATTTAATCATAACGTTCTTTGGGATTTTACTCCAAATGTCTCTAATACACTCAAAGTATCTTTGGAATACTTTTAATTTGACAAAGTTTTGATCTATCGTATCTCAGACCTGCTCAATTGGGTTGACTTCAGGATTCTGTGGGGGGCCAATGCATCACTTGAATTGTTCCAGCAGTTTCTTTCCTAGCTCAGTCATTTCTGCAAAGGCTGGATGAGTGTTTGGGGTCATTATCATCTTCTTGGTAGTAGAATTCTTTACCAATAATACACAAACTAGTAAATATGTCACGACAGATCAGTATCTGATGGTACTTGCACTAGTCCATTATTCCATCTATTTTGCAAGTATCTCCTGTCACCTCAGCAGAAAAACATCCCCAAACCATCACACTGCTCCCCATACTTCACAGTAAGTGCTATACACTGAGGTATCTTTCACTTTTATTCTGCCAGATGTACAATCTATGTTTTAAATCAAATATTTCAAACTTGGACTCATCCATCTGCAACAATCTTTTCCAGTCAACAACAGTACCAATTTTGTAGTAACTACCAAATTTCAGTCTTTTGCCAGCATTTTAAGATTGAAGTAAAGACCTTTTAACTGCTACATGACCAAATATTCCATTATTACTGAATTCTCTTAATAATGTAGATATTGACATTTTTCTTTCAGAGGGTACATGGTTATTTATTTCACATTTGAGATCAGTGGAAGTTTTCCTTCTGTCCCAAAAGCTGCATGAATGAAGATGCTCAATATCAGTATCATTTAGTTCAGGTGTTCTGCTTGTTACTTTCCTATTTTGAAATTTATTTGCCTCTGTTTCATTATCTAGGGTGTACTGACAATGTTTGGGGAGTATTCCAAGTTTGCAGCAGTTTGTCAGAAAGTCCAACCAGCATGATGTAACACTTTCACGCACACTATCTGCTCTATTGACAATTTTCTGAACTTTTTTAACCATGGTGTGACAACAAAATTCAATATATAGTGTTAAAAACTGTTTTATCATGATTTATTTGTGGAGTGCTATTAAAATGATTTCTTCTAGCATATATCAGTACCATATGCTAGCTTTCTATATCGTTAAGACACTATGTGGGGTACAATGACAATTATTTCAGACCCTATATTTGATTAGTAGTTCAATCAAGCAGAACACTTATGACATGCCTTTGGTACAAGTATATGGGAATTCTAAAGAATGATAAGTATTCTCACCTTGGTTCATTCAGTTGTCAACAGAGATCAGTAAAGCATTACTACAGTGTAGAAATTTACATTCTGCAATTCCATGGAAGAATTAGCCCCATAAAATGGAAAAAAATGATAAAAATATTCTCTTGTCCTTATACTTTTTTGCAGTACTGTAACTGTATCAGTTATTAAGCCTTAAAACCTAGTAAGTACTCCATTTAGTAAGAATAAGGAAAATAAAGTTTTTTAGAAATTATGCACTAGCATTTTACACATTAACCAACTGATGATAAACACACACTAAAAAAAATAATAAAGAATTGAAAATTAATCATTCACACCTTGCATCTGATTCTTTGCTAGTGAAAATACGCATCATAAAGTCCCCAACCAAATCTGGCTCAAATGTGCTTGGAATAATCACATAACGTCCTCGTTTTAATGTACATCTAAGAAAAATTCCTCTTGTACGGATGTAGTCAGATGTGGCAGCTTTCTCCATGATCATGTGAAGCCTGTACCTCCTGTTTACTTCCACCTACCAAAGAGAGAGAGATAAAAAAAAAGTATCGTGAAATATCTAGTAAGCAACCATATTTAAGAATGTTATTGCTGAAATAAAACTTAAGTCTACTCTGTACCTTTAATACCATATTTAAATGACACTGCACACTGGTAACCAATTTTAATTACATCACCATTACAATATAGATAAACTTGTATACAAATGTAATGTGTATATGTACATATATCTATGAAAACATGCCAAAATAAAATAAAAAATGCTGCACCAATTGAAAGGACCCCCAGGCTTTAATGTGAGATATAAAATGTACCCTAGGTTTTGGAAGTGACTGTGTAAGTAGGGCCCACATCGTGGTGGGGATACACCATCTATTATTCTTAACCTCTGTTTGCCAGTCTCACATAAAGAAATAAAATAAAGGAATAGCAATAGAAATTAAAATAATAGAAAGAGAAATTAGGAAAGCGAGATACAGGTGCTCAAGCCCACAATGTTCCGCATGCACATCACCCTTCACTGCCTGTAGACAATTGTGGGAAGGTGACTGCTCTCCAAAGTAAAGAAGAAAAAAATAAGGTACTACTGCTTGGGGAAAAGTTAAATAAACTTATCTCCTGAAATTAGCATCCACCCCCCTCTATGGTTATAAAGCACTAATTAGTAGCACGATGGACAAATTATACTAGTATGAAGGATCTCAACCAGTTATCTAAACTAACTAGTATAGCTCCCACCCAACACCTATTAAGTCTATTGTAACTATCCATTTTCATACTGTAAACAAGCCTTTATAAGCAGTAAAGTGCTCATCTACACAAATTAGTGCCAAGTTGATTATTGACCTTATTCACAACTAAAAACAGTTATTAATTTTTAGTAAAATTTCTTTCATTTCTATTTCTTTATATTTAGTTAATACATTCTTATATATGTTACAGAATATTTTAATAATTTCATTTAAAGTTTCTTTATTATATCCATTAAATATTCTTTATTAAATACTAATTTCTAATTCTATTACTGTAATTTCTATTGCTATTCCTTTATTTTATTTCTTTATGTGAGACAGACAAATGGAGGTTAAGACTGATAGATGGTGTATCCCCACAGCAATGTAGCTCTTACATCTGCAGTTATCTCCAAAACCTGGGGTACATTTTTTATCCCACATTATAGCCAGTACCCTGGGATCATTTCAATTGGTGCAGCATTTTTCCTTTTGGCTTGTTTTCATTTATAACAAACCAACATTAGTCAGAGGTTTGGATTTGCTGTTTTTAATGCAGTCCTTCCTTTGCATTTTGTTTTATTTCATTCAACTATTTGGTATTAATATTCTCTATATACATATACACACATACACAAGTTTTACATATTAAACACAGGCTACTTTAATACATTTTCAACATTACCATGTGCAAATCCATTGCATATGAAGAAATAGATTTCTGTCAACTAATGGTGAACATCGAAAATTTGAAAACAAATGAAATTTTGTAATTTCTGTTTCATGTTTACAAATTTAGGCCAAATTTTTAGTATTTTTACAATCTTCATAACTTGGCCAATTTAACTTAACCTAAAAATACTGATATATTTTCTACGGTTGGTTTCAATAATATATTAGACTTGTTTCCAGCCTAAGCCAAAAACATTTACAACAATATAAGTGCACTAAACATCCAAAGAGACATTTAAGAATCTATTTAAAGATGTCAAGCAACTTGGTGACTCAAGAAAAAAAAACATATTTTAAGGTTTCCCCCTGAGTAACAAAGAAATAAAAACCAAACAGTACAAATTGAATTGTCTTAAAGTAAAGAAAAAGGCAGAAGTTCATAAGAAACACAATGTCAACAATATTAACTACCTGTTAACAATGAATATAATGATTATTAATGTAAAGAAAATAATTTTCAAGTCCATCAGCCAGTACAATCAATCCCTTTAGCAATGTAGACGAGCTGTAATTACAGCTTTTACCACCATTTCATGCCAAAAACTATAGCTTCACTTACACCAACCTACTGGACTTCTATTGATAAAATTATTCAAAATGTTTTCCACAATATTTTAATCACTATTGTAGAACATCAGAGAGAGCATGAATAAAATAATCTGATTAAAGGTATGAATATATAGTTTCATAAAACTGGTTTATAGTTGTCTTTACATATCTTCTAACTGCTTAGGACTGAATATTTAAATAGATAAACAAGCTTGATACAAGCTCATCCATACTCAGTGATATGTTAAATCTAAATATGAGCCTTAAACTTGGTACTGGTACATTAATGGTGCCTGTGTCACCTGCCTACACTAGATGTGACATCATTCATGGTTTTCTCTGATATTTATATGTGTAATCATCCAGATACATCTAACTATAGTCATTAGAAACCTTCATAATTTGTGACATTCAGCCAAACACAGATAATCAAGAGAATTAAAATTAATATTTAACTAAAATGTTCGATAACCACTACTGGTTAAAGTACTTCTATGTACAGGTTACAAATGTTTCTGTTGTTAAACCTTACGTTTTCCAAATCTGAGCTGTAGGATTTACAAGATTGAAAATAAATCTGGAATACGAGTGCACTAGACCTCCAGAGAGACTTTTAAAAAGTCTACTTAGAAAAGCAACCTAGTAACTAGAGAAACAAAAACACATATTTTACAGTTTCCCCTTTAATTGTGAGGGAACACAGAGTAAAGAAAGAGAAGTGTATGCAAGAATAAAAATTAGTCACAGCTGAACCTTCTTACAGCTTCAGACACATACTTCAATAGTATTGTTAACAACAGAAACTAAGGAAAACTAATTAAACTCTTACTAATAAACCACGTATTAAATTGTATACTAGTTGAGAAACTAGAAACCAGCAGCATATGGAAATCTATCTTATAAAATATAAACAGATGTCAAAAGAGTCAGAGCTCTCCCTCAAGACTAATACATGGTTTTAATAGTAATTCTTTATATTTATCAAAATATCTTACTCATTAGTTATCAAGATATATTAATTAATATTCACTTGCTAAATCAAAAGTTCATCTTTGAAAGCTAGATATAATAAACCATGTAGTAATTTAATCAAAAAACACCTTAAGTAAGAAAAAAGTGTAGCCCAAAAAAAGGACTGAGCATGTGACTTATAGGAATGAAATGAAACTTGGTAACTACAACTGTAGCATTGATTACAAGTTTACAGCTGATATTCATTTACTAGTTAGTCAGGACACATATTTTGTTCATCTTGGTTTACAAAGGTGGATAAAAACAAAATACGCTTTCTAGATAACAACTGAATGAATATTTGCTGTAAAATTCTTTTCAGTGCTACAAGAGTTGCTACTAATTTAGCCATCAATGTTGATTTCACTCCTTTAAGCTGCACACTCAATTTTTTTTTTAGCTGCACCTTTTCATCACACCTAAGGTGTTTTTGATTAAATATCACAACTTTTTGTTAATACACACCAACAAACTACAGCAAGTAAGAATGTGACACTTGATAGTAATCAGCATTAGCCTTAGGATTGCAACCCTATTACTTGGAATACATCTGTACTTAAAACAACTAACCAGAATCATTAAAATTCATGATGGTAGTCTTTCTCTCTAAAACAGTGTTAATAACTTCTTTTACAGTAATGCCATGGAATCTAGATTAATAATTTATTGTCATCACCCACATGCATTTGGTACAACCATATCTAGCATTATTTATGCTCACTGCTGAATTTAATAATACACTATGCTAAACACTCTTTAATTAGGAGAATTTCATAAAATTTAGCAAATGTATTGTTAAAAGTTGGCAATGTATAACCAATAATAACCATCCAGTCATACGATTCTCTTGAAAACTTAAATTAGAAACTGATAATCTAGTTTGCTTGACCTAACTAATATTTATGTATCTCATGTCCTTTAACCCTATAGTTTTGCTACTCTAAATCTAATGTCTTTAATCAAAGTTACAAAAACTAAAAGTGGTCCACATTTTTCTATTAGAAAACAGCTGCAGTAAAAACATTAGATTAATAGCTCAATTTGACTTTCTATGTAGGTGTGCGCAAAAGTTTTGACAAATTTGGGCAGTTTGTCATGAATAACTTTGCATGTGGCTTATACTTAGGCTCAATATGACATCTAACTGTAATCTGTAATGATTTATCAGTGTACAAATTTGAAAAAAAATTAAAAGAAAGTGAAGTATGTTTTCTTTCTATCAAATAAAGTTTCTATAGGTTTGGTTCAAAATTTTAAAAAAATTTAAGGAAATGTTTATTTTTTTAAGTGCATTTAAGAGACTGTACAACATATCAGGTACAAAGCTGAAAATTACAGAAATTAAGAAAACCATGATCATCATTAATATTTAATCAAATGCCAGTCAACCTATAACTACTGTAATCACATGTCTACTTTAACCAGAAACAATAAATAGTACAATTAATCAGTTTCTAAGCTGTAATTAAGCAGCAAGTGTTCAATTTATTTTTAGAACTGAAGAACAACACACTAATTTATAAACTTAACAAACTTGCAAATAAAGGTGGATTTAGACTCCATTTTGAGCTTTAAACAGTTGAGATTCAATTTTCTCACTTATCATACTGTAAGTCTACTTCAGAGAAAAGAAAGAAGCTTAAAAGTTAAAAAAAAGGAAAAAATTCAATAAAATTGAAGATTTTATATCTCTTGTATTTCTTAATGAATGCCTTGAAATTTGGTACGTGAAGAAACAATCCAGTAGAGAACATCCACTGAAAGTGTGTGTTTGAATTACCCTACTGAGCTCCATAAAGCAGAAAATCACTAAACTGTCACTCCTGTTAATAATACAGTGTGCCTTGCACGTTGTTTTGGTCACATGGCAAACTAACATGTATTTTGATTATCAAGTTCCTTGAAATACTACAGAATATTAAAAAGGTGTCCCAATAATTGTAATTTATGATAATATTAAATTATTCAGAGACCTTAAAATTAACATCAAACAACAAAACAATTTCTTTACTGATGAATTAAACCGAATGTCAACAGCTTCACCACATAACAAACCTTCATGATATGAAATCCAATCACTAAATTCTTTCCCCCTTCCCGCAGCAGATTCCTGGTATCTTTCTGCATCAGGTAAATCAAAATGGTGTCTTCTTCTCCATCAATGTTAAACCGATACTAGTAAAATCAAAAGGGTCTCAGTTAACAGATAATTTCTATCATTTACAAGCATGTATCATATCATCAACAACAGCAATGACATAAAAATTATACTATATACAATACAGAACTTAAGTGGCAAACTAGTTCTTTCACAATAAAACACCTGTAGTCATGCAATTCAAACTAAACAACACATAATAGAATTGGTAGCTTTTATTCCAAATAAATGTGATAATTTGAAAAACTCATGTTCTAATACCAAAATAAAGCCTGTTAGAAATCATAATACCTGGAACTTTAGTAACTTGTGATAAGAAAAATTTACTTTGTTAGACATATCAAAAATCAACCTAAAAAGAACATCACCAGATCATTCCAATAACAGTGTAATAAACAAAATTATCATTTCAGTAATAATGTAAAACACTTGAATTTTAGCCTCAAGAATTGAATTAATTTTTATCAGTTAAACTATGGAAGTTTGACAAGTTCAAGATGTTTTTCATAACAGTCCTAAAATTCCAAACAAAATGTTGAGTTTCATAACTTTAGCCCTAAACATACACACACACAATTTTGTACTCTCTACAGACATACATTTATATCAATGATAATCCTAAACTAGCACTATGTTATCTAGCTTCATTCACAGAAATGCACAAGCCCTATTATTACTATTATTTGTATTTCTTTTCCTTTACTGCCTGACCCTACTAGTTATGCTTTTGAATCAACTTTGATAATACAGAAGGTAGAAAATACATCGTATATCTGCATATCATGATAAAAATAACATTTTCTGTCACCACTAAAGGTGACATCATATTTAAAGTGAAACTAAAAGGTCAACTGTATATTGAAAATTAAAAAGCAAGGTCAATTAAACAAAGCTTTTTTGATATGTGTGTGTGTACTTTTGATTCTTTAAATTCTTTTTTGTAGCTTCAGGCTATTTAAAGTCATTCTAAATCAGAAACTCACTTTACAAAAATGCTTAACTGCATTTAAATGATCAATTTATCATTAGTACAATATATTATTACAAAAACGTTTATAGGTTATACAATGGTACCCCTCATTTTTATGGTATCACAAGTTTGTCAATGTATAATAGTGAAATGTTGTTACAAATTCATTCAAGCTAGTTCTTAGCTTTTCCACAAGAATGAAGATCGTACTACAAGTGAAATTTATGATTACTTTTTCAGAACATAATATTATATAACACATTATTTGGTAGATGAAAACTCTGACTTTCTATTGATTATAGGTAATATATAATTAAATAAAAGAGAACTATTAACATATCCCAAACAAGAGAATATGACAAGTGGGTGTAGTAAGAGTGTTCTGATTTTCTATTTGATAACTCTGGAACCAAATAAAACTGAAGGCTATGAAAAGTATGGTTTGTCTGAGCAATGATGATTTTATACTGAGCAATTTGCATTTAATTTCATATTTTTTAAAGGAATGATACATAAAATAGAGAAGATGTTTAGAGAAATGTGTCACACTAGGAAAAAATTTTGGGTTTTTAAAAATGTTTCCTTTTAGAATTAGGAACTTAAAACTTGTACACAACTAAAATATGTATTATTAACTGAGATTTAATGTTATACTAATTGGTATAAAGCAAAAAACGAGCACTGGAATAAAATTTTGAATGTAAAACTTTGTATCATGTAGTAAAGGATAACCAGGGAGAGAGAAAGGGTTAACACCAAAGTATCAATAAGCACAGACACTTTTTTTTTTTTTTTACAAGTGTCAGAAATGTTTTATTCATGTCCAAACAACTAAAAGCATTTAAAATAACTTTTTTTTGAATGTTATCTTAAATATACTTAATAACTACCTGAGGGTTACGAAGAAATGTATTTCTATGGTTTAAACAGCCTCCTGCACGATCTGTGGCTGTTCCTTTAGGTCCAGTGGTCCACTGACCTTGAAATGATGCTTCTCGCCAACTTTTACTGAAACTAAACCATGAAGTATTTACCATGTGGCAAATGGACATATCTGTGAAGTGACGGCAAAAATCTTCAAATGGCATCCTGAAATATCCCATTAAACATTTGTTTTTTTTTACAATGCATCTGAACAAAATATACTTGATTATATCTTTTAATAATGTATTGCCCTTCCTACACTCATAAGATACTATTATTCTTGCACATTTTTATCACCTCTTTCATAACATAACTATTATCTTTGTATGAAAGAAATGCTAATGTGATAATGTTAAATTTCTTTCTATCATATCTTAAATTAATAACTTTTGAAAAATAGATTAAACATTTCTTATACTCGCCAAAATTCTCCATCATCCTCAAATGTCAGCCCTATTCTTTCTCTTTCACTGGATGAAATCTTGGCCCACTCTGGTGAACTAGAAAATAGTTTTGTCAGTTTGCAGGAACTATAGCACCACCTACTAGCGTACATTGAAACCAAGAAAGGAAAGAACAAAAGAAGAGCCGAAAAGAATGTAAAATTTTGTGCACCAAGTGAAAATGAGCATATACAAGTTATTTGTACTTATATAGTCAGTTATACTTGAAAAGCATGAAAGAATGAAAAGCAAAAAGAAACATAACTTGAAAGCAAGACAAAAGAATACTCAAATATGGAATTTCTTTAACCAATCTGTATGAAAAAAATGCAGTAAAAATATTTGATTAATTTTTTTAGTAAAATGTTTGTTAATATTTATTTTAAATTAAACAGATTTATATTTATATAGTAGAATAAGATTAGAGACTTCAGGTGCCATAGTGATAATAATAGAATAATTAATTCATTTATTATTACAAAGACTTTTCTTAAAGA
The DNA here is from genome assembly GCF_004210375.1 of Tachypleus tridentatus. Taxonomy (NCBI): domain Eukaryota; kingdom Metazoa; phylum Arthropoda; class Merostomata; order Xiphosura; family Limulidae; genus Tachypleus; species Tachypleus tridentatus. The sequence goes on from NC_134835.1 coordinate 60,821,548, forward strand.
TCAATCATCTTGGCACATTTGTTGCATGTCAGAAAATATGAAAACAAAATGAATTTATCAACAAATAATATCAAATAATTTTTTTAATCTAAATTTTTAACATTGATTAATAAGGAAACACTTTTATCTGTAATATACCACAGTATTATATCACATTTCCATATGCATTTCTTATCAAAATAAATCATACATTCCACTATTTTTAGACTAAACTGCACTGATCGCAAAAGTAATTACGTTATTTCTTACACTAAAGGTCTTGTCAATACATGCAAGTTTTCTAACAAGTTATGGCCTACTTTATTTTACAGTATCTCTTCTGTGATAAAACTACAAATATGATTCAGCAATAGTCATTATTTTTAAAACAATTTTTAAGAGAAACTAAATTTTTTTAATCAATCAGTGATAATTAATTTTGTTTTTCTCTTTTCAAATGCATAACAATGACTGGTCAACATAAGACATTTGAGCATCTGCATACCTTAACAAATCAACAATACATGTTGATCTAAATTTTATTGAATTATGAATCTTTTATTTTTCTACAGTCTTACCTATTTTTATAAAAAAAAATATTCTCAGCTGAGTCAACAAAAGATAAACAATATAACAATCTTGAGTTCTTTGTGAAACATTTGCTCAGCGATTGTGTTGTGTTTAACTTTGTGGGAAACAACTATGAATTATTGCTTTTGATGTAGCAGTTACTGTTACTGTGAAAGTACAGGCCATATAATTCACAGAAAATAGATAAAAATAAACTTTTAATATTCGTTAAGGAGGTTCTAGAAGTTATAAAAATAAAGTATTAAAACTCTAAGATAAAATTAATTATTTGTATTTTGAATATGGAAATCACCTTTCACTCAGAATGACTCAGTAAAGGCTTTAGAATTTCAGAGACAAATCTTTAATTATGTATCTCAGAATGGCTAGTATGGGTATTAACACTTTTATTGATAACCAGAAAACAATGTTTTGATCTTACTAGGTCTTCTTCAGGTGAACAAAGAGAGAGTTTTCAACTGACCATTGCCAGGCACGAGTCGTAGGCATGAGAGTATAAACCAGTACGATTTTCTACCCCAGGAAGGATGGGAATGAGGTTCTAACACCTAATGCTAGAGCAATTACTGAACTGCTTCTGAGCAATGCTGGTCGGTCATAGGAGCTCGAGGAATAGGGAAGAAAATGGGAAAATAAGAAACCATAGATGGTGATTTTTTTTTTGATTGGGGGAGGGGGTAGCAAATGAGGCTCTGAAAGAGAAAAACAGCTACAATATTTGTATTGGTGGAATGTAGGTGGGCCAATAACAACTGAGGCCCAATACTTCCCATGACTTTATGAAAGACAGACATTGAAAGGGGGCCCTACTACAGTTCTGCCCATTCCTAGTTCATTTGTTTTTTGTAACATGGTCATGTTCAAACTAAACGAAAGGTGTATATAGCTACATTTCTTCATTTTAAGCTTTATTTCAGCAACAAAGTACAGATACATGTGTGCAATCAATTTGTGTGACCACTAATAAAATGCAAGACATCATGTCAGATATGATACAGGAAGATCTAATAGTCATACTCTGCTTATGGGAGACATTATAAATATCTGACTGGTATGGGTAGAGCTAAAAGAATAATATCAAAACTCCTGATTAAAAAAAAATTAACTTGTTGAGTATTTGGAAAGGATTGGCTACTGAAGAAAACTCAAGTGAAATCTATAATTGGATCAAAGTGCAAAGTAAAATACAAAGTAGAAATGGACAGAATGACTACCTACTTTTAGGTTTTCCTGTATCAAAAACCTGTATTTGTTTTTTTTGTACTAAATGTTGAGAGTGACTGGGCTCTAGGTTTATCTTTCTCATAGCTTCTCTTAAAGTTATCTCTCAATATTCCTGGCTTTTACTGATATCTAAGCTAGTACTTTTCTCAACAGCTAAAGCTTATTGTGCACATCCAGCATTACTGATTCTTACCTTGTCTCTATTCTTGCAGTAATGCAATTTTCCTTGGAACAAAGACTTTCCAAGATTATCAACATAAGATTTTCTCCTTTTCTTTCGTGTTGTTTCCTTGCGAGACATGTTTTAATAACCTCACTGTTTTTTGTACAACCTTACATGTCACTAAGTCACACTTAAATTGAAAACAATGCCAAGGTAACTTATAAAACTTAATGTTTTTATTTTTAGTCCAGAGTGCTTGAGAAGAGCCATTTCAGACTTCACCAACAGTAGTGTTCATCCAACTGCTATGATAGAATTGCTCTGTCCAACAAAGAGCTCTCAAGTCAGATAAACAAAACTGAAAACTTCACTTTCAAAGGTTAGATCATAGCTAGAATTTACATCTAAAGAATCTACATGGTATGTTTTGTTTTGTTTTTATCTAGCTAATACAGCTACGGGCTGATCTCATGGAATGAATGTATAAGCAACTGTGCACCTGCACATGATATGAAAATGGGTTGCTACTTGGCATTTCACAGTGCACACTCTAATCACAAAATATGGCTACTAGTGTACTGTTATCTCATTAGTAATGCTGCAAAACTGTTGTTGTTATTACTTGATAATAGCAAGGTTATAAGTAAAACTAAGAAAAATGCTTTTAGCCATGGTTGCCTAATTCAACCATATGCATTTAGATTTGCATAAGGTAAAAATAGGAGAGAGTTATGCCTTTCCAACAGTGTTAATCAACAAGTTAGTCTGAAAAATTTGTAGTTTCATGAAAGGTTTGTTTTTACTCTCAATTTTCTCAAGTGCCTTGATAGTTCATTTACTATTTAATAGCACGTGCAAAATACTTAACATTTTGTTTACATGCTGTTTGCTGTGTGTTTGAGATCTTAATTTGTATATGCACATCTGGTTCATTCCTTCTACAAGTACTACTGTACTTATAAAATTTCAACCTTTTATCTTCTTGATTTGTTAATAGATAAATAAAATTGTCAAACCTACCAGACAATCTTTTTCTATCTTTTCACACCCCTCAAGGCAATAATTAATGAACAAAAACATCTTATTTATATCAGTAATCTATATATGTTAACTATAAAATAATGAAAAGAAACAAAGCTATTCAAAAAAAGCAAAATCATCTCGACACTTACTGGTCAATCTGAAAATAAATACTTAATATATCTACAAAACACTAAAACTGGTTTTTAAACATATGAAGTGGAATAATTTTTTCTGACATATATTTAATACTAATGAAAAATCACCAAAATATAGTTTAAAAAATTATATCCTAAGTAAGTGTAAAATAACACTATGGCATTTTCTATCCTTTAATTATGGTTACAAACTCTTGCATACCCATCACTAAATGGGCCTTCCCACTCTTTTCCTCCCCATGGATTACGAAGTCTAACCATGTATATTTTTTCTCGTCCTGTGAAGAATGAAATTAGCCCAGTATTTCCAATGTAAACTTTCTTCACAGCAGTAATACCATATGCATGACCTTTTACCAATCCAACTTCAGTACGTTGTTCCATCTGCTGCTGATCTGTTGCCTATAAGATAATTAATTTCAAATACATCACATGGTTAGAGAATTAAATGTAAAATATTAAAAATAATCATGTTCAACTGTTTTTTTAAACTGTTAAACCTGTCTCCAATAACTATGCTTATTTATAGAAAAACCAATAGTAAAATTTTGTGAATTGCTTCATTTTAAAACTAGTTCTGAATAATTAAAAAAATGTTCTTGGATTCACGTCAAAAAAAAAGGGGACTAAAAATAGAAATTACATCTATGTATGATAAATCAATTGCTGCTTAACTAATAACACCTCGGGTGTATTTACACTCCAGCCTTAAATCAATATGGTGTTGAACTGGCTATACATTTACATAAATGACAAGAAAAAGATTTTTTGTATGGAAATGCTCTATCTTCTTACAACGCTTTACTACAGAAGTTGTAGAACATCAACAGCAGCGTGACCATGTTTTTACTGCCAACTCTCTGTAGTAGTGCTTTATCTTCAGATTCTGATTCAGATAAAGGTCTCTGCAACTGTTATTTAACATCACTAGTGATTTCTGGTCATTACTTGTTTGTATTTTTTTTTTTTTTTTTTTATCAAGCCTTGAATAATAAATGGCTCTGTATTCTTACTTTCAACCTTGGAGTATGATGCGTAAAAAATAAAGCAACGAAAATCTCTACTTGACTACCTACTAAATGACAACTGAAGTTGCCCATTGGTTTACATGGTCTTTCAAACTGCTCCTACTAGAAATGTTCTCAGAATTTCCAAAAACTTTCAGGATGGAACTCTTGATTGTTTTAAAAATGGAGATTATAATATTCCTGCACATTTCATGGTAAAAGTCATACCACAGATTTAAAATAAGATGGGATACAAATGCACCCAAGATGGTATATACAAGTACAAAGAGGAACCAAAACACTCATAATGAAAAACATAGAGTTATAAGGAAACAGATTTGTGGTTACAAATAGTTATAATAAAAATTAAGATACTATATGTCACAGCTGAATAATATGGATTAAAAGTTAACAGGAGTGCAAATGTACACAAGGTTGCACATGGAATGTTAGAATGGTGGGGTGAGAGAATGTGGTGTTAGTATCTGCAATAAATAATAATGTCATATTACATTATTTTGTTAATTTGTATGGTTACAACAAACTGCTTTTAACAAGTGATCAGTGATGTGATTTAATCAGAGCATGTTTGCTAACCTCATCTTAGATAGTTAAATCCATGATTTTGTTGTATTTACTGTAAAATTATCAGAATACAGCTTATTTTATAATTAACTGAATTTTTCATGGTGATTATATATGAGAAGTACCTAAGAACATAACAGTGACTTCTGTATAATCAGTAGAAGTGATTTTTTAATGAAAATTTGCTTCCACCTATTGGTTATTCTAGCACAGTTGAACATAATCTTCACTTCAAAATTAAGCATGGAAAACAACATTGTAAGTGGGAAGGATGGGATGGAAAGTGAGAGTAGAGGTATGTATCTAACTGCAATATATTTTTACTGAAGGCTACATGTGGAAGATTATATCAGTTTGAGTAGGAAACTGGCAGAAGGTGCAAGCAAAGTGACACAAAGGTGAGAGATTGGACAAAAACCACACATGAAGACAGACTGTGAGAACAAAAGAATGAAGCACCTCTGAGTAAGGTCACTGGAGAAGAGACCTTGAGAGAGGCAATGGAAGTTGTTCCTGGAGAAGAGAAAGGTATGGAAACAATAGTTAAACCAGCCAGAAAGGAACCACATGAACAACTCAATACAGAGTGGATTGGATAAACTGATCAAGGTAGGAGACAGATTAGAGGTATGCATAATGGAAAAGGCCCTCCTTCCACTCATAGATGAACTCATCTACAGGCCTAAAGAGAGGAAACTTGGCATTCAAATGAGTGGCAAATGTATCCAGTTGGGAAGTATTCTACTGAAAACATAGCCATCAGAATACCTGGGGGTCAAGATAATGCTCTGTAGGTAGGATTTTGTCTAAATGGAACAGACAATTTGCAACAAAACTGAATGTGCCATGTCTCTGGAAATGAACTTGATGGTTATGAGCCCAGAGGAAGAGATCTAGAGTTCAGGAACACAAGAACTGGGGTCAAGTGCCCCTTGTCTGGTGATGTATAAGGCAACCATTGAACTGTCAAAAATTAATAATAATAGTCATGCCCTACAGAGATGACAGAAAATTAATCGTTACCCAAAGAACAGCAAGGAGTTTCAACAGGTTGATGTGAAGGCCTAACTCCTCTTGAGACCAATGATCTGAGATCCCCTGTGTATTACAGCATACACCCTGTCCTCACAACAAGGCATCTATAAAAACATGCATATCTGAGTGAAGAGGGGAATAGGGATCCTTGCTACTGTGTTGTTGATGTCTAACCATCAAAGAAGGTGGATTAAAAGGAAGCAGGAAGGGATACTAGTAAATCTAAAAGGTGCCACTGATCTTGTAACACTTACCAAAAGAGAAAGAACCTCTTGCATAGGCAGTTAAGTTGCTGATAGTGTCCTCTGAACTAAAAACACCATGATTCGCAAACTCAACTGAGATGTGAAATGAAAAATACCCTCAGATGAACAAAACACTGAGTGGGTAGATGACAGACTTTTCCACCTTAATAATTCATCTCACCTGAGCAGCTTCTCTTGGTAAATGCTGAGTGTGTGAAGAAAATTTGCAAAAGATGAATCCATAAGAAGCCATTTATCTCTATAGTAACATAAATTAAGCCTGCAAGAATGTAGGAAGCAAGCAAATGACCAGACCACTAAAAGAAACCACAGAGTGTCAATCCCAGCTCAAAACAAAGAACCTGGAATTGAGAAATATGATCCTCATGCACACAGTGTAGATAATGTCATAAATTTTGAGTAGTAAGGATGTGAAGTTAAGTGTAGAATATGTTGAATTTTGTAATTCAAAGCCCATTTAAGAGACAGGTAAAATTCTATGGTAAACTAAGGCATGTTAAGGAAACAATTTAGATATGAAGAATTGATAACAGAATGCCAATCTCTGGTCATCTTGGAGATGACTAAAAATTGGAAATAGAATCCTGGAAGTACAGAAGAAACTAGTTCAATGGCATTCTCGATGCGAAGGTCTTGAACCACTTCTGGGAGATGCAGGTGGGAAACAGGTATTTGAGAGGAGAAAGAAAATGGGACAAGGGATGAGATGGGAGGAAAATGAGTCTTTCTGACATACCTTGAATGGCCCAAGGGTTTTCTGAGATCAGCCAGGCCCCCAGAATATGCCAAATGTTATGGGCCTGCAAGCAGTTTTAGGAGCAAATCCTACTGCTGGTCGTAAGATATACACCATAGTGAAAGTTAACAGAAAAATAACTGAATTAAGTATCAGATGATATGTGAAACTAAAGATATGAAATATCTCAACTTCTGTTATTGTGTGAACTCACATTCATGTAAAAAAAATACTACTTCACTTTTTTCAGACCACTTAAACAATTTTTATCTGAATTAAATAAGAGGCTAATGTTTGCCTGTCTGCAAAACTCCTCTTATGGTTCAAGTCCAATTTAGATGAGTAAGTTCCTAGGGTAAGTTTCATTATAATTAGGTCTCTTTATAAACAAGTTTATTCAGGTTTTTTTTTTTTTAAGAAATACATTAATAACAGCTTTATACTGCACCAAAATGAAAAATGTTGTAAAAAAATCCTCACTAAAATTTTAAAAATAATAGGAGCTTATTTTATAACATTATTTCCGAAACTGCTTCCTTAATCGATAAATGGAACTTATTTCTTTTTTTTCAGTAATACGCATAAATTTTGTACATTTATTATTATTATTATTCAGTAAAATAATTTTTTAAAATAAATTTCTAAAAATTTGATAAGGTACTTTTAATGCAGAATTTTAAAGTTTAGTCTTTCTGGTGTAGAATCACTGTGAAGAAAAGTGACATTTGCTGCTGGAAAATCTAAATGTATGCTATAAATGAATGTATGGAGTTCATTGCATACAAATTGTATTTTACTTCAATAGAAGTATAAAGTGATAAAAAAAATCATGATGCCAAAAATTGCCAAGTGTAAAAGTGACTTATCATAAAGAAAGATAGAAACTTTGAGAAGCAAAATGAAATTTCAGGATGAAAGTTACAGCCAAAAAAGAGATAGGCATACTCACCAGGTTATGAAGCAAGATTCAGTAAGAAAAAGTCAGCAACAAATCCAAAATTCAGAAGCACACCAAACTGCTTTCAAAGGTAAAGTTGAAAAGGTGAAAAGTAATTTTGTAAAAGAACACCATTCACCTTTCCAAAATCCTGACCAACTGGGCTTTTGTGCTAGTTACATATACAATCTTTAATTTCTCTCTTAAAGCTTGACACAACAGTAACTTTTTATCTCTCTTTAGAGCAGTGCCATTTCCTACCAACATAAATAATGAAAGTAAACTTCCCACATAGCTTTTGCCACCTAGCCAACATATATTTGTAAATAAAATGTCATACACTTTTGATGGAGATATGGAAAAATCATACAATTTACATTATTTCTAACTTCATAGGAATCAGTTCTTTCATATCTTGACACGGCTGTTAATCACTCATGAATTTGAATTTGTAATAAGCACAACCATCAAATATGTAAAAAGCATGAAGATAGCTCTGAAATGAATTAGGTGGTGATAAGTTAAAGTAATGTCCTTTCCTAATCAATATAAACAATTAAAGGAATCCAGTATGAATCCTTGTCAATTGTGTTTAATGATATCCCAACATCCATTTTTGAATTCTTCCTTCATCTTCTTCTTTGCCACTCTCCTGCACTTGTTTCTTAAATCTGGACCCTGTCAGCATTTATTCTCATGTAAAATGAGCCTTCAAATAAGGATAGCTGCCATGAGGCCCAAGTCACTTATTGAAGGTGAACTGAACATGAACAGTGATCTTATCAGCTCCCAGAAAAGACCTCAGATTTCTCTAGCTGAATACTCTCTCTGTCTCACCAGACACATGATACAGAAAGCTGTAGGTCAAAGAGACCACAGATATTAGGTAGTTTCTCCTTAACCTCAGGGATAATAGTAATCCATGGCTAGCTTCTTTTGCTATTCCTGGTGAAATTAATTAATGAAACACATGTCAAAAACATGTCACAGATGCTCATGAGATTTTCACTATTATTCCTGTTTTTACATTATTTTTTGGTCATTTAAAATTATGTTTATTATTAAGTTTCACTAATGACTGGTATCAGGCTGATTATTGCATAGTCAGGTAATAATCAAGTTATATTTTTTTGGTTTAACTTGGAGTATGACAGTGGGTAGAACAAAATGTGTGTCCTAGCTAACTAATGGATGAATATTTGCTATAAAATTATCATCAGTGCTATAAGTGTAGCTATCAGTTTGACAACCAATATTGATTTCATTCCTTTAAGTCACACACACAATGGATTACAATATCATCCATGATGAAAATGGGCTTAAATCTCTCACCCTTAAATATTTATTTTAAGATTATCAATCAGCCACCTACTGCAAAATCTACCTAATATGTCATTTATGTACGTGTGTATATATATAATGTATTAAAGAGTTTATTTATGTAAATAGATACAAGATATACTACACAATGAATCAACACTGAGTTATATGGGACTGTTTGTAATATGCAAGACATCAGCATAACAAATGAAGCAAAGTATACAATACAAAGGATGATGAACATAGGCTGATAGGGATATTGTAATCACGGCAATGACTAAGTCATAACAGCACCTTCATTTACATATGTTCAACATTTAATAGTGCAACAAAACATTAGTGCAGGGGGGGGGGTAAGAAGAGAAATATCAAACCTGATCCTCCCCATTAATTCTGAAATTTTCAATAAAGAGATTTACAATTGTTGCTGTGACTCTACTATTCATGGCAGCAGGTGTGAATGTAACTATGACAGGATATATGTAACTATATGGTTATGGAGGTAAGTTATGATCAGTTTTGCAAAATGTTCCTTGAGCAAGAGCTCTGGAGAAAGTCTAAAGTAGGTCTCAAACAGGTTTCAGAAAGGACAATATGAATGCATATCCTTTTAATAGTCAATCAAGAATAGGGAAAAAAACCTCAAACAAGAGAGCAAAAGTAACAATCAAATTACTATTTTAGTCCTGCATCAGTATCAAAGTAATGGGAGAATTATGATACCAACAGCAGAACTACCTTCCTAAACATACAAAAAAAAAAGAAATATCAAAAATAAATACTGTGTGTATATTCTAGGTTTTTTAAGGATGTCGAAACACCATCAAATAATGCCTTCCTTGAAAACAAATACATAGATGAAAAAGTAAATGTTAAATACAGATGACAAGTACATGCTAGTAGATGATGAAATAAGAAAAAAGGTAATGCAATGAGGGGTCATCAATGGAAGATACAGTATAATAAAAAAGAAGAAAAAGAGTAAATGGACGACACGGAGGCAGAAATGGCTGACACTAAAGATAAAACAGACAATCATAGCAGAATAAGAGATAAGTTGAGCTGGAAGAGGGGGAAAAAAACTTAACCACTCTTGATTGTTACTAATGTGACTGTTGGTCATATGACTGCAAAAGATCACCCAAAGCTGCATGACTCTCAAAATGTGTAACTCTTCACTCAGTTTCCAAGTGCAGCTAAAATATTTAGCAAATAGCACCCTACTTTAATTCTGTATTTTACTTGTGTTTTTCTGGATTTGGCAGAGACCCTACACACTTAGTAAACTAATAATCTCTAGATGAGTCAGAGGTTGCTTGTTAAATCCACACAAAAATCAGTTATTAAAAAATCAACTTCAAAAGACCTTTCAGGTGGTTAAGTATATACCTGCATATCAAACTTTAAGTAAAAAATACTTCTATCTATTCTAACAACTTTTAAGCAAAACATACTTTAAAACTGATATTTTACTCTCTTTTTATAGCTTTATTTGGCATAATTCACAAAGAAAAACAGAAATGTTCCAATTTTCACTACTGCACAGTTTCGAGAAACCTTACCTTTAAACAGTTTAAATGTTTTTTTTTAGAAATTTTCTTATTTATAGTTGGAAGTAATATGATTACTGCAATCACTAAAATGAACTATTAAAAATATATTGATTCAAAACAAGCAAATTGAACTTAACTCTATGTATAAAATGGAATTTTCTGATGAGAATAAAGAATTAAATTCCAAACAAAAGGAAATATAAATGGCTTAAAACAACACTTATGTAAAACATCTGTTTACAATTGTAAGGAATATAATACGACTTTGTTAAAGTCATAACAAAATAAATAGGTATTAAAAAAACACTACATGTTTTGGTATCATAGAGGAACAAAAAACATTTTAACTGTAAATAAATTCAAGTATTTTATTATTATTTTATCAGCAGTATCTTACAGTAAAAATTTGTAAATTTTGACAACCTCAACTCACAGAAATACTAAATATAATTCTATGTATTTCTTAAAGCTTGAGCTATGTACTATTCAGCAAGTTATACTAGTTGGATGCAATTTCTAAGTATTTTCACTGTGAGAAAGAAATAAACATCAAGGGATATCAATGACACTTCTCTAGTCATGAAAGGTTTTACCTGTATCAGTTGATCTATCACAGCCCAACTTATCTGAGGAACATTCTCTATTCAATAACATCATTCTTAACCCACACTAAAGGTAACAATGCTAACAACACAGAAATCTATCAAACCACCTTAAGTAATTAATACTCACTGCCTCAAACCAAGTGAAAGAAAGCCAAGCAATCAACAAATGTGGTTGAAAGTGTCACCCATATAACAGCTCAGACAGTCCAAAACAACAGTTAAAACATGAATGTAACAAACTATAATGGAGAGAAACCTTTATATTTCTAGGCTTGAGTCTACAAGCAGGTTTACCAAATAAATCCTACAAAGTGAGCTATTACAATTTGATATCTTTACTTACTTTTAATTTTTCAACACAAAGCAAGTAGAAGAAAATCTATATAATTGTTACTTTGAATATAAAATTCTATTAATAATAGTATTCCATAATATGATTTTACTAACTTGGTTATAAAGATGTTAGAATATAAATGATATTTACAGCAACAGCACAGCACATCAATGAATGTTGTTCTATCTCTTTTAACATAATTTTGAAAAGTTCTTTCCGTTTCACTTCATCATCAGAATACCCTCCTTTTTGAAGTTCTATGTTCTCTGAGATTCCACCTGTGAAGTCCACTAATGCATCAGACAAGTTTCCCCCTTCTAAAGCTTCATAAGAACCCGCCAATCTGTTTAATTAGAAAAAATAAGTAGATATTTCCAGAAAAGGAATTGCTTCATCCTCAGTAATAGACAATTTTTTTAATATTAAGTTTATGCATAAAAATGATTACTGTATTTAAAAACTCAACAGATCAACCTGAGTCCACAGAATATAATCAAATTTACTTTAGAAAACTGGTTTCAGTATGTACATTTTTTAAAGTTCATTTTAAATTCATTGTTTTTTTTTCAAATACACCAAGTATTCCATAAAGAGTTTTCATAAAATAAAGTAAAAAATTCTTCATGATTAATGAAATACTCTAACTGCTTACTAACACAAAATAATACATTTAATAAAATATTAACAGTTCTTATCAAATAGAAATATTACAATTCAGCTCCTTCTGACTTTTGCAAAAGAATTACAAAAACATAAAAACAATTAACTAACTTGGTATAAGCTTTTTCAAGCAAAGGGCCCCAAAATTCAGTTTTCTCTCGAGAACGTAAATAAACAAGTTCTCCGTTGATCGTTGGAAGCCGATCATCAATTACCACATCAATCCATTCACCAAATTGCCAAAAACGGAAATGAAAAATACCACAGTAATTATCTGGATTTTCATCACTCCATTCTTGATCTTTGTAATCTGGAATAACCTATTTTAACACCCAAGTTAAAATTTTTCTTGCACTGACAATGTATTTCAAATAGGTACTTACCTCCTCTTGTACAAAGCTATCCCAATCTCCTTCAGCCCTCTAAGCATTGGTAAAAAATATTTGGAATCACTTTCAAACCATTTTTTAACCTGTATGTATATCATGTGACTACTCTCCACCAATAGTACTGCACCACCTATGTTAGTGCAACTAACTTCCTCTGCTAATCTTACTCAGTCTTCACTTCCAACAATTGGAATGTTCTATGAAGAACACTCTTCATGGGGAGGAAATGTGTAAGAAGAGGTAAAGAGGCAAGTACTTATTAGAAACATGTTTTCAGTGTAAGAAAAACGTTAACTTGTGATGAAGTCTTACCTCTCTCATACAAATCTAGAATCCTGCATTGCAAAGGTGAAGTAACTGGTTTAGGTGCACAACATAGAAACTAATTGTAAAGTGACTGTCCAGAATGACAGATATGCTTCGAGTTGAAAACAAAGCACACTTTTGGGTGTGCCACACTAGTTCTCATAAACATATGCTCTTTGCCCATGAAGTATAAAATGAATGTAATATGAGTAAAAAAAAAAAAGCTATAAGTACAAAAAAATTTGATTGATAGGTGCAATCCATAGCAAAATATAAACAGAATTAGCTACCAGAAACACAATCTCAATAATGAAGATGAAGTTAGCTTTCGCCTAAAACTGGACAAAGTCCCAAAACCACAATACAAGCAAGACGTTAAACAAACCAAACCCAGCATAATTGGTTCATGATATTGCCTCAACTGAACCATAAGAAATGAGCAATATCTTTAACTGGCATTATTGGTAGAAATATTAAGTCACACAACCATAAATGTAGAGAAGAGACCCTGGCATCTGAAGTTACAAGAAGCATTTGCTCAACCATAGGAACAGTGTGTGTCCATCCTGCAACCAGCAGTACAAAATCCTCCAAATTCAACAATGGGAGTAGGAAAGAAACCTCCTGCAACCAGAATTAACTTGAAGATTGGCCTCTAGTTTCATATCTGTAGGAACAGAGCAGTGCCATCCCAAACCTCGTATTAAGAGAAGGATACTGCATAGATTGTCCTGCTCCACCCTATTGGGTATTTCTTTTAATAGCTGATCACCTGGAAAAATCTTCCAGAAGGAAAACCAACTTTATCTTCTTTGCACTGAGTGTATAATCATGATTGGGTTTGATAAAGTAAATTCTAAACTCACTTTAGAGAAAGTCTCCATGGTCCACCACTTCAATGACAAAGAACTTAGAAGGACAATTTTGCTCCACTGTGAAAAAAAAAGGGGGAGTAAATGAAGAGTTAGAGCAACATCACACAAGAGAAAGTGAAATGGGTGTCAGTGATTCCCTAGTTTGAAAAGCAAAGTGTGATCCAATTTATTCAATCAAAGGGTTTGAAAGGATGGGAAGAAAACTCTTTTTCCTTTACTCATGAAGACCATGAATGATTGTCCATCATTTAGAGAAATGTACTGATGCTGGAAAGAAAATCAATACACCCCATCTCTACAGTGAACATTATAGTTCAATTAGTAAATATTGCAGGTTTGAGGCAAAGCACACCTGACCAGGCAACACCCACCACAAATTGGGATCTCATTATCAGAAGCTAAAACTAAGAGTTGCTGAAAATAAAAACAACAATGAAAGGAAGTGATAAAACTAATCCCAGTTAAAGGTGAATGGAAGTGTGTAGAACCTCCATCTGAGGGAGGCAATATCCATCAGAAAAAAATATAGCTAGATCATGCAGATAATGAGTGATGAAGGTATATGGAGTAGTACAAATTTCAGCTTGGACAATCTCCTTCAATGGATGGCAGAGATGGAAAGTCAAAGATATGGTGATGTAACAAATAAGATTAAGAGAAAACTAGGTGGAGATGGTGACCTTCCATGAAGAAGTCTAAATATGCCAGCCTAACAATATGATGAACCCAACCAGTTAATGTGACAGGGGAAAGATTGCAGGAAAAGGAAGGGTTCCAGGGAATAAAAGTGGGTAACTTCAATCCTGAAAGAATGCAGGATGTGCCACATAATACTGTAAGGAGTGAAGCAGAAAAAGAAACCAATCAGGATCAGAATGAGATACAGAAAGCCAGTAAAAAAGGAAGCAAAGACCACAATCTGGTAACTGTAGGCCCAGAAAGGAGATTCAGGATGTGAAAGCCCAGAGGTCTATAACTGGTATCCCTGGACTCTGTGATATGTGAAGATGCCAGGATGTATCAAAAACCCCTCACCCTACATGAAAGGAAACTGCACAAAGTCCAATCAAGTGCCAAAGGCTCATGAATGGTAATATAGAAAGAAGAATGCTGAATTGCAGAGAAAGTAAAGTTCCTAATACCATAACCATATGAAAAGGAGCCAAAGCAAAACTCAGGTCTAAGAATGGGAAAGAAATGAACATGTTAATGATGGAATAAAGTACTGACATAAATTGGAATGATAAGGTACCTAGTAAACAATTACAAAAAAAAAAATTATTCAGCTAAAACAATGAAGCATATATTACTATTAATAATCATATGTAATGTACCAGCTATCTAAGTCTACCTAGTTAATGAAGTACTGATATATATCACATGGACAAACTATCTAAATTGACCTTTTCTCAAAGTAAGTAACAATAATAATTGCTATGAAAGTACCAAGAAAACATATTAAGAATCAATATTTAATTTACAGATCCTTTAAGCTAACCTAGATGTCTGGAACACAAAATATTACACTGACAAAAATTAGGATAAAGCATATAGTTAACAATGACGAAAAAAT
The DNA here is from genome assembly GCF_004210375.1 of Tachypleus tridentatus. Classification (NCBI taxonomy): domain Eukaryota; kingdom Metazoa; phylum Arthropoda; class Merostomata; order Xiphosura; family Limulidae; genus Tachypleus; species Tachypleus tridentatus. The sequence goes on from NC_134835.1 coordinate 60,836,864, forward strand.
TTACTCAAATAAAAAAAATGAATTAGAAGTTATTAGTAATAATGATACAAGCTTACAATTTTAAACATGCCTAGCTAATGTACTTATTAATAATAAACTAACAAACACTCAAAATTAGTCGAGTCTACAAAGCATTACTAACACACTCAAAATGATTAAATTTACCTAAAAAACAAAGTAATAAACAATATCTACTACACAATTTGTCTTAAGTAATTTAAATAACAAAGGATATAAATTTCTACTTTATTATAATCAAAGCACTGACAAAATGAAATACTTTTTTGTGCATAAATGAGGACAAAGCCATACAAAGGTCATCAGAGCTGTACCTACCACAGATATACCAACTTGGTGTAAGGTGTTGAAAATGTATACCAGGTCACCTGGGAGAACTAGAATCAATAGGAAGATCAATTCACCACCAAATTGAATGATATGGCAGCACTGCAACTGGTGGAAGATAAAAATACCTGAAGAGGTGTAGTGTGTGACAGGCCAAAACAAGATGCTGAAAAAAAAGAGAATCCAAATACTCTTCTCATCAATTATATTCTTCCTCGTAAACAAGTTCATGTTGAAAAGATGAAGAAATTGACAGCCATATACATGAATCTAACTACACACAAACCGAGGCGTGTACCTCTTCTTCAGACAAAGTCTAACATGATTCCTTAGAAGTCATTCACCAGTAGCATTTTTTACTATAATGAAAAATTCCAAAGTAGATACACGGATTGCAAATTAATGTGAATATCTCTTATAATTTGCTAACAAGAAAACAAATGCAAAAAAGCATGTTCATGAAAAGGAGTCACATGCAGAAAACACACATCTGAACAAACCTCTGCCAACTGAGAGAGTGAGGATTTCACGTGAATAGCAGAGGGAGCAAGGTACACCAATACTGGTACAGTTCTGTTGGTAGAGAGCAGTTACATGATACATGTATGTTAAAAAATTGCATGAAATACGAGGTCTGTTCAAAAAATACGAAACTGTTTGAATTGAGCGGCTCCAGTTGGTTCCAGGGGAATCCGCTTGGTGTCACTAGGTTTGCACAGATCAGCTGATTACGACGCAATTTCCCGATTGCAGATATCTTCATTTGTGTATTAGCTATGCAGTTTTAAGTGAAGTGCGATTTTTTCGTTTGGCGGATTTCAGAATGAATGACCTGAAGGAGCAACGACTTGCTGTGAAATTTTGTGTTAAACTTGGAAAATCTGCGACTAAAACTTTTGCTGTGCTTAACACGGCTTACGGTGATGTTGCTATGAAGCGTACGGCATGTTTCAAATGGCATAAACGTTTTAAGGATGGTCGACAGTCCATTAAAGATGATGAGCGTCCTGGACGTCCTTCCACGTCAACTGACGACCCACACGTCGATAAAATCAACACCCTGGTGCGGGCAAATCGACGTCTGACTGTCAGGGAGCTTGCTGAAGAGTGTGGAATATCAGTTGGATCTTGTTACGAGGTTTTGACCGAAAAATTGAAGATGCACTGCGTTGCTGCGAAATTTGTGCCTCAGAACTCGTGAGTTTTTGACCAAACACTCAAGCACTGTTCTTCCCCATCCCCCCTACTCACCTGACCTTGCTCCTTGCGATTTCTTCTTGTTCCCCAAACTCAAAAAACCCTTGAAAGGAAGAAGATTTGAGACGATTCCCGAGATTAGGGCAAATGCGACGAAGGAGCGAGAGGACATTACAAAGGAAGCGTACCAGGACTGTTTCAACAAGTGGAAACACCGTTGGAATAAGTGTGTGCGTTAGGGAGGAGAGTAATTTGAAGGGGTCCCAGACCTGTAACTTCTAAGTAAAGTATATTTTGTTTTATGACTTCAGTCCACGTATTTTTTGAACATCCCTCGTAGATGGGATTAAAAGACCACATTTTTTAGCAATGCTAAGAGGGCAGAAGAAAATTGAGACAGCTTTGGTGACAGAAGGTAATACTATATTGGAACCATTAACTACAGAAATAAATTAATCTTTAAAATTAAAATTATTGCTAAAAGAAATCAATATGAAATTAAGTGATTCAAAAATATTGAACAAAAGGTATGTACATCAAAAATAATGCAATTTTGCTGACTTTTTTAAAAGAGAAAAGTAAACAACAGAAACTTAACAAAAACAGAAAGACTGTATGCAAAACTTTAATAAATGTTGTTATTGCTACTTCTCTTTCTATTCACAGCACAGTTCAAGAGAGATGATAAAAATTGTTTCAGTAACCATAGATCTATTATGTCTTACATCAGTTAGAAGTTTCCAAAAGACTGATAAAAAATGCTTTGCAAAATCATTTAACAAAGTTTAGAATTTATTGGACAGTCAAGGAAAAACCTTGCCTTACAATTCTTTTGACATACTTTGAAAAATGCAAGTGTTTACATAGATGGGGGAAAGGATGTAGATTTTCAGAAAGGTATTGCATAAAATGCTTGTAAAATCTTGTTAATAAGTATGAGAGATAAGTATGATAACTGGATAGAAGAGTAGTTGGATGGAAGAAAGAAGAGGATTATTATAAATAGAGTTCAGTTAAACTGCATTAATGTCATTAATGGGGAGCCTCACAGTTCAGTAAAGGTTTTTTCTTTTTGATTTTTAACAAGAATTATTTAAATGTGCTGATGATATTAAGTTCTTGCTGACTGTAAGGATGCTAATGCTGCTCTACAAAAGGATTTAGATTATTTAGTGAGTTGAGCAAGTAAATGGCAAATGGGTTTTAAGCATAATAAATGCAAAATAATGCATGTGGGTTATCATAATTTGAATAATAAGTATAATTTGAATTAGAATAACCTTAACAATGTTATAAAAGAAAGGGATTGTGGTGTAATAGTTAATAAATCCATTAGACCATCCATGCAATGTGCTGTCGCTAATGGTAAGGCAAATAAGATTATAGATTGCATCAACACGAATACTGAATACACGCTTCAAGGTTATAATTTCATTGTACAGGTCACTGGTTAGACGACACTTGAAGTAATGCATTGAGTCTTAGTATTGTTACGTGAGTAAGAATATTGAATTGTTGGAAAAGGTCCAGAGAAGGGTTACTAGAATAATATCTGGAATGGAAGGGTTATAATACAGGAAAAGGTTGAGATCTCTCAAACTGTTTTCTCTTGAAAAAGAGAACTCATTGAGGTGTTTAAGGTTGTAAAAGGAATTGATAATGTTGATCAATATATTAATGGTGAAAATAATAGACTAGGGGACACACATAAATTTTGGAAGGGTGGGAGTAATTTTTAGTTAAGACAGTTTTATTTTTCTAATGAAGGGGTTGGCCTTCAGAGCAGGTTGCCTTCTGATGTTGCAGAGGCAGTAAATTAAGCAAGGTTATAATGAATGACAAAGGCTGGTTTAGAAGGCATTCCTTTATTTCTTTTTCAACAGTTGTTTCTAACTATTATGTTATAGATTCAATACAAGTAAAGCAGAAGTAAACATTAAAATGTTTACTAAATAATATTGACAACAGTATAGTTTCAGCATGTACAAAGTTGAATGGTAAGTAGATAATTAATAACAGAAAAGTCTTTGCATCAGAATTTTGAATTATTCAAGAAGCAATATAAAAAAATTAAAGGGATATTTTTTACACAACTAAAAAGAAATCTTAGAATTATTCTGAACAAGCTGAAGTAAATTATAATGAACACTTGCATTATGTATGTAAAATATATTTTAGAATACATCTATTATTGAAGTTATCTGGGACTTTAACAGTGTAAGCAATAATTACTCATCTCAATAAAAGTTTCATTCATCCAGTTAATGAAGTTGATTGTGAAAACTGTATTTTTCATTGTATCCTGTCTGGAACTGAGTAAAGCTTGTGACCATTTATATGTTTTGCTTTCTTATTATTTTCTACAAACAGCAAAAACAGATACATACTGTTAATATAATAAAGTTTGTTTTTACTAAGAAAAGAAATATAATTATTTGTATACAATACAAGACTGTCAATAACTTGTAATTTTATCCAGTGACTTACCTTATTCCAAAGCTCTTTTTCTTGAGCAAGGGCAGAGCATGCTGCAACAAACCAGCAATTTCCAAGCATGCCTTGCACAACATCACAGCTACTTGCTCCACCTACAAACAACTTTGGATTTTCACACAATTCCTGAAGAAGAAAAAATCCATGCAAATTATATAAAAATACCCTCATTTAATTGTTTAATATTAAGAATAAAGGTAACATTATTTGATGCGCTTACACTGCAATGTTCAACCTGTTCAAGTCATAAATATATGTTCAAAATAGTACCACTGAAAACACATTATAAATTTGAAGAATAGAAGGTAGTGTGTGCAGTTCAGATATTATCTATAAATAGTTTTTAAAGAAATTGTTTTAAAATGCATGTTCACCTTATAAGAAAGAAAGCCTCAAGTGAAAAATATTTACAAGGAATTTGTTACAAAATAGCACAGTCTGTTGTAAATTTACATTATTTTTCTGTGTGGAGAAAAAAAATGCATATCAGCAAATTGTTTATTTATCCATTACTATTTATTCACACCACTACACTAACCTAACAGCTATATACTGTGTACATATTAATGGTTTTGCAGTATTTGCTATGCACTGTTCATAATACAACAATTCCAATAGTCTGTCATGATACAACAGATTATTTAGTGTAGATATTAATTTATTTTTGAGTGAATATTTTATGATTGTTTAGTTTTGTTCATAACAAGAGAGTAAGAAGCAATTATTTTAAAGTAAAATATATGGCAATGCATTGTGTTTATAACTCTCTGATACAGAAATTATAAAACATTGTGTGAAATTTATTTATGCTGAAGATATACAGAGGGCAGATAATTTAGTAGTAAACAATTTGAAACGAGTGAGAAAGTAGACAGACAGACAAAGACAGAGCAGACGAAAAACAAAGTCATGTAAAAGAGATGGTGAGACAGAGAAAGATGGCCTAACAATAAACACAGGCCCAACAGTTGATATATAAATTAAAGTGGGACTAAGAGTGTTGAAAGAAATGAGAACAGTTTATTTCATAAAAGAGAATTCTAAAGTAATTAAACCTGTCTGTCTGAACTTTGACAAAAAGTAGACATTTATTAGAAGTAGTCCAACATACAAAAAACATGCAGACAATTTTAAAAGTATAAGAGATAACTGTGGTAACTTGATGCAATATAAGTGAACTATGCTTGGACAAAATGCAACAGTAATAAAGAAAAATATATTGGTGTGTCAACTGAAATTCTAAAGATAATTGAATAGGCCTCAGTAGACTTTTGACAAGAAGTATATAATGTTTATGATATGATTATGATCATTTATAGTGTAAAGAATTTGTTATAACTAGTTTCAAATATATATATTATTTTGAAGACAAGCGAAGTGAGTGCTTTTTGTTTATTTTTTTTCAAATTCACCACCCACAACTCACAAACATGAATCCTAAATCCTCCCCAAAAAATATATTTTAACTTACTGTATTTAATATAAAAACATTTTTTTACATAGCCACACTATATTATTTCTATGAGTGCTTACATTAACAGTTTTTACAATAAAATGTACAAGATTTAACATCATAAGCACAAAAACTTAATTTATTATCGATTCAGCTGAACAAACTTGAATTAATTAAAAATAACAATGAGAATTCATAATGACAATGCACAGATTACTTGAATAGTAAGCATAATCCAAAACAATACTAATCAGAAATGTTATTTCAAAAAGTTTATTATTTTCAAGACATTTTTCAATTTAATCACAACCTTGATTAATTATTTCATGTGAAACTAATTAACACTCAGAGATAATCATCTATATTAGTACTAATTTCAGAAACTCAAGTCAACAATAAACATGGAACTTTTGCCTAAACAGACAAAGGATTATTACTTGAAATGCAAGGAAGTCTAGTCAAAAGTAAACGTATAGACCTTTGCCTAAAAGATGCTGAGGTCATTATAATTCTAGTAACTTCTTTCTACGCCATAAGTCAACAAAACAAATCATTATCATACGCTGGAATTCAACACACCTTTGGTCTTCTCCATTCCACTCGTCCTGGAAGCTGTCCATGGTTACCTTTTAAAAACAGGGATGAGTCATCAGCTGGAAACAAGGGATCAGAAAAAGGCACACCAGTATCTTGTGCCTCCTTCTTTAATGTATCATATTTCTGGTTCTTATACGATTTTACTGAATTCAAGAAGTCAAGGACCATGATGCCGTAGCTAAAATAAAATACCACGGTGATTAATAAAACATATTATGGCAACAAAATCACTAAGAAAATCTTAATTTAAAAATAAAGAATAGAATGAACTAAAAAAAGGAAGTATATTCATAAATTATGACCTTCCCAATTTAAACAATAGCTGTACATCCAACAAATTTAAGTTATAATTGTCTTATACTGAAAATGAATTTCTAGTAGGTATTTATCTCTACCCACATAATTGATTATTCTTGTTTAGGGATGTCCTCTATATGCAAAAATATTTTTTAAACATGCCACAAGCCTTTTGCCTCCCTTCCATTGAATATGACTCATTCCAGTGTTGTCTCTTATGTAAATGATCATGCAACAATTCTCAACCAATGAGAGTGGCATACATTATTGTTACACATGTGACTCCCTTTGTTCAATTCTACAAATTATCACCTTGAGTTTTGGTAGAAAATGAAAACACAAGTTTTCTGTGGGAAAGAAGTTAAAAATTCATTTTTAGTATAGGAATATTATAACTTCTGATACAATATATTATTTCTACTCATATAATTAGCTTGAACCCCACACTGAATCAGTACAGGGACCAATGCAATAAAATAAAAGAAATTCAAAGTACACACCTTGATACTACAGAGTGAGATTCAAAGGTCTGATGTAGGAAACTGCACTACATCTGAACCAGACATACTCTTTGCCTTTCTGGGAAATGTGCCAAGTGAGGGTAAGGGCAAATTAAAACAACAGGAGCACATCCAATTGGTGTAGGAAAGAAAAAACAACTAAAAGTCCCTAGGTGTAAGGGAGCTAGGGTGTGATAAACTATATTTAGTAAATCAACTAAATCCAAAATCCATGCTGCTAGGAACTGACATCCACTTGGACAGTATGAGAATTATTCCATTTTCACCTCAAGTTCAAGTGACAAGAGCAGATCTCAAACTTCCAACTCAAATGGTAAGAATAGAAAACATATCAACCCAGGAACCCAACATTCAGAATAAAAAAGATGTCTACTAGAAAGAAATTGACTCCTTCAACATTGAAACTGACCAGATCCAACCCAGGTGCAATAACATCCTTGGAATAAGATAAATCCAAGGAGAGCAGAAAGGAAAGAACATGAATAATTCCAAGAACCTCCATAATGATGCACAACACAGATGGAGTATACCTAAAGAAGAAAGACAGACATCCATAATACAATTGTGAAGACTTGTGTTGAATGGTTCTATTCTAAGTTGAAAACCCAAATAGTGGTAATTGACTTCCCTGTGGGGGTAGGATCCCAATCAAAGGAGTGAACTACAATTTGACAGACATGTTTCTCCTTTGTTTAAATTATAGTTAAAGTTATAGTGGAGAATATTATGTCATCTACAACAGTAGAACGTCAGAATCCTACTCTGCATTGAATGGTATTTACATATTGATATTTATGTCATTAAACCATTCAGGAGGATGACTCCATGAACCACCACCCCAGTAGTTTGGAACAGAAAAATGGTAAGGGCTCCCAAACTCCGGTAAAAGAAAAAGTGTGGGTGAAATGTGGTGGAGAGTCTGAAGGCACATCAACACTTGAGACAGTGCAATGTGTGATCACAAAACCATTTTTTGAAAGCAGACCATACTGATTTATTTAAAACACAGCATGACAGGGATGGACAGCTACCTCTTTCTGTTTTACCCATATAGTCCCATGGATTGTACAGCTCAGGATAGGCAAAATTATGAAGTAATTTCAATGAAATGATAACCTTCAACTGAATCTTTAAAATCAAGATTTGTAACTGGAATGTAAAAAATCATTTAGATCTCAGAACAATCCAAATCTACTTGCCAAAGACTGGATAAAAACAAGAATGAAGGAGGAGAACAGGAAGAGCAGAATGAAGCACTTATGATTGAAGATGGGAGGAAGACAGTGAAAGGGGTAGTTAGGGGTAAGTTGGAGCTGAATAAATTAAGGAAATCAAAGTTAAGCCTCCCAGTAAAGAATATGCAGAAGGATTTGACACAGAGTAGTATGGATAATCAAAATAACCTGGAGAAGGAGTCAAGAGAATAAACAAAGATATTTGTCTGTGTGAAAGCATAAACAGGCAGGGCAAGATGATGAAGTACCAGGGACCAAAATAGAAGGAATCTGTGGTAAATACATTGATGGAAAAAGTACCCCACTGAAAGTAAAGCTATTGGAAAACCAAATGATTGAAATAACCCTTTATTAGATATATTCTGCCTAGACAAGAAAGACGATATGCAACAAGACTGAAAGCACCCAAAACATGACATGCAATGGTTTAGATGTCCCGTTTGTGGGCCCAAAAAAGAAGATCCAACCCTGAAAACACAGGGATTGAGAATGGGTGCCACTTTCATACCTGAGATAAGCAACCACTGTTGAATTGTCAGAATGAATCATTTCTAGATGATTTATGGCTAGATGGAGGAAATTATCTGAGGCCCTACTGATAGCAGGAAGTTTCAGTGTGTTAATAAAACTTCTTGAGTGCCAACCAACACTCTGAAGCCTCCTGTTGATTGAAACACACCCCCATCCCTAGAAGGAAGCATCCACTAAAATATGTGAAGCACGACACCCACTGACATGTTGGTCCTGTCCAACTGTGGTAAATCACCCAATAATGAATAAACCAAAGATATGGTCACAAATGCCAAGCAACTGGTATATGTATGTATGTATGTATCTGCAATGTCCATCTTGGTCATCCATACACCTGAAGAAAATGCCCACCTGTGGTAAAATGAGGAAAATTGAAATGGGTCAAGGCTATAACTGGCTACCAGTCTCCAATTTTATTTGGAACAATAAACAGCCTGGAATAAAAATGAGGAGAAAAATGATTCACAGGTTTGATGCTGACAGATGCTGGCTGGTTGTGGGATTGCAGGAGATTTTGTGGAATGGAAAGGATTTGTAGGACAAGTCCATCTGAGAGAACCTGAACAGCCCAATGATGTGTAATGAAATACTTTCAAAGGATAACAAAGTCATACAATTAAGCTCTTACCAGACTTGAGCCCACTGGGTCATCACCAGTACTGATACTATTGTGCTAATTTATGTCTAAGGAAATGATGAAATATGGAAACCCTGGAAGAAGAAATAGGTACAGGCTGATAAGGACTAAGAAGGATGGAAAACAGGAATGGTGACTTGTATCTATTCCAAGTGCAACAAATGAGCAACCAAAAATGAAAGGGCAGAGTGTTGACAGGGAAACAGGAATGGTGACTTGTATCTATTCCAAGTGTAACAAATGAGCAACCAAAAATGAAAGGGTAGAGTGTTGACAGGGTTTCCAAACAAGGTATCTGGGACATGGTTAAAAACATGCCACTTAAAAAAAGGAGATATTTCTAATTCCCTAAAATAAGTGGGTGGCAAACGAACATGACTAGGTCACATCTCAACCAAGTAGATCCCAACCACTAAGAAACCACATGTATAAGGCAAGAGAAGAGGATGCTAAACAAGCCAACATAGAAGTAATAAAGGAGAAGGTATCCCTAGAAAAATCCTCAGGATTTTAGTGTAGAGTCTCTGAAAGAAAATGTATGATAAATAAATTCTGTAAGGGTAAAATTAAGACATGGAAACTGTGCATGGGTTAAACACACTGGAAAATTGACAGTCTGCCTGATGGTATGCCAAATAAAACTGATCAGTAGCCCACTGGGAGCAAGGCATGCTGGTACCTTCAATCATTTGAAGAGCAAATGCTCAGTATGAACCCTAATATCTAGGGAAGGTAGAAAAACTAAATAAGTAGAAGAATTATTACTGTGGAACATAGAAAGACAAGAAATGTACAAAACATTATATATTCAAGAAATCATATCTAACAATGTGTGTTAGGCCTAACTGATTCCACAGATGGAGCATTGGTAGACACAACAAAATCCAGTGGTGGAAAAAAGCTATCAAAATTTTCATCAAATTAACAGATTCAGACTGTTCATGATGAAGTGCTTCAACTTTAGAAGAAAGTAGTTGACCCACATAACTATCAATATCTCAGCAAACAAATGCAGACTAATCCATCAATGGGTTGTCCCCACCTACAACCATTGAAAAAGTGCTTGTAGTAGATACAAGACCCAAAGTGGTCACATTAACCTCATAATTCATGCTAAGTAATAATAAATCAAACAAAATATTTCATTGATAAATAAAAAAATGCAAAAAAACAGACTAGAAAGGAATCTAAAAACTAAAGTGATAGCTGCAGAATAAACAATTAAGAAACCACTTTGGAAATATAACTTAAATTTACAATGACAAATCAAAATTTCAAATGTCTAAACATGAGCACTGCAAAATAAGAAATGATAATCTGGTAGAATTGAATAGGAGGAGTCTTGTGTATTGAGAGTGTATGGCACTCTTATTGGTGGAGGGTTGTAGTATGATGATTTCTACAAGACACACATCAGAATGACTCATTTCCAATGTAAAGACAAAAGGCCTGTGGCATGCCTACAAAACCTTTTTTGCACATAGAGTGCAGCACTGAATGAGAATAGCTAATAATATGAGTGGAGGTAATTTACTGTGTTGGAACTTGCTTTAATATTTCCAAACTATATGTTGAAAGCATTTTGTGGCTCATATGCTCTATTCATCTTTACTGTCATGATGAGTATTTTTGATTTAAATTTATCTTCATTTTTTTTTCACTACATTCTCTGAAAACTTTATAAATATTGTAAATATTAGTTTATACTTTATTTGTTGCATATAGAATTTGCTGAAGGTAGAAAAGACCATTCCAAATTGTTTAAAATATTTTTTCAAAATTTCTGTAATCCTGCTTCATAATGAGCTGTATTATAAATATAAAATTATGATGTGTTTGCATGTGTATCACAGAAATAATACTCATTGGATATAATATCCATTCTGTAATAAGTATATCTACCCAAGTTTGTAAGTGAGAAAGAGGGGGAGAGGTGTTAGTTTTTATATCATCACAAATTCAGATTTGTGCAATTTAACAGAAAACTTTATTACAACAACTGTTGTAAATTTAATTATACAATACAGATTTATAACCAAATTATTAATAAACATCCAAACATTATAAAACATGTAATGTAATTCAACAAATAACTTTACTGGTATTTACATTAAATGATAAGCAAACTTCAACATAAGTACATCTGTACCAGTAGACTGGCAACAATACAGTTTTGCCCCCTTCCAGTTTTCATTAGGGTTTATATACAGTGTTCGGAAAGTCACTGTGCACTTATATATTTATTAACAGACAAAACTGCACAGTGACTTTCCGAACACCCTGTACATACATGTACAATTAGCAAAAGATAATAATAATGAAAAAACATAATTGCAATACTTCAATTACTGCATAGCTTAAATAACTGAAAACAGAAATTATCAGACTTCACTAATACTAATTGTTGATTATTTTTGTGACATTAATCAATTTAATCATAATTTTGATTACTGAATTGTTGGAATGAGCAGAGATACTAATTCATTATTTTATACGACTCTAATTGATGTATAGTTAAACCTCGTTAAACCAAACATGTTTGTAATGAACTAATTCATCTGGATTATCAAGACACCCAGCTTGTCAAATCTGTCACTTTAATTTCAATGAACACTATGAACAACAGGTTTATCAAATGCACTAGTATCAGTACAGCTCTAAATTTTATTAACAAAAACTCCAAGATAAAAGTGTCCTGATCATAAAAAAGCCATAATTACTGTATATAATCAGTAATAGCTTGGATATTAACAATAAAATTGCTGTTGTCAATATTATTCTTTGACTTTCTCCAAGTTATTTTGAACAAAGTCTTGGGAACAATACAGATACCTTAACCCTTACTCTATGGGCTCGGTATAAGATACGAGTCTGTCTACACATTTGCACACATGAAGTATTTGCACTATAACTTTTAATATAGCATGTTTATCTTAACAGAAATTTGGTAGACTTTGGTAGATTACAGTTATTTTGTATACCAAAAATCTTATTTTGTAATGAAGTATTTTTACTAAAGATTTGTTTGTGAAAATAGAGTCTGTTTTGTTACTAGTCTGAGTGCAAAGTGATTTCATGTTATGATTAATAAAACTATTCTTCTTCCAAAAAGATCTCAAATATTATTTTCATAATCTCCAAAACATGCTAAATATTTTTCAAGAAATTTTTTCAGTAAAACTTCATATTTTGATTTCTACACTCTTAATTGTGGGGGGCATCTGTTATTTGGCCAACCTTGCAACAATCATAACAAAAATAAATATAAATTATGCTTTTTTCATACAAGAATGACTACATATTATAACACAAAAATACAAATGTTTAGTCTTAGTAGTTTAAGTCTCATAACACTATATATTTACATATATATTCATTATTTTTTTATTATACTAACCTTCCAGTTATGCCTAGCTAACATTATGTAATGTGCATTGGTGAGGTGCATGTGCACTCATGTTACATATACAGTAACATAAAACTGCCCTTTAGTTTTTCCTGTCTTGGCTGCGTTTTAGTGGACTAATATTTTGTAATATATTGTCACATTTCAATTATTATAAATTATATATACATGTGTATAGGTTACTACTATTTAGAAATAAATTATTAAACTTATTTTTTTTTTAATGCAGTAAAAGAAATGAAGTAAAGCAAACAATTATTTGTTCTTGCTGTGACCTATGTACATAGTTGCTGCTTGACATATGTTGCTTATCCTTTTAAAGCTTTGCACATGGAAGGTATCAAAAATGTTTCTTAGGTTTTATATAAACAGTTGAATAATCAAAAAATAAAAAATAACTACAATTAAACCACAGACTATAGACTTAGTATTTTGAAAAAACACAAACTGAAAAGGAGCTTTAATTACATATTTAAATCATTAACTTACGACTTTTCAAAGCTGAAATATAGGCAATAGCATTACACCATGACAACTAAGGTGGAAAAGCAGTGATTGGCTAAAATTAATAAAAAGTTGCATTAGAAATGTTTGTTTAAAATTCATTCAACTTTCTTTGTGACTACAAGTGATATAGATATTTTTGCATCTGTTTAAGAAGTAAGAAGTGAATATTTGTATTTATTTCATAAGTTTGGTAAATTCACAATGCAAACATACTTTTAATCTCATCCCATTCAAATTACTTGGGTCTTACATGTTCACCAAATATCCTATTAGTAGTACACAATATCTAAACTTTTAGTGTCTTTCATTTTCTTTAGACCATACGTGTACCACAGCAACAACATTGGATCCTCAAGTTATAATTTCTTATACGTAAAATATATTTCCCATAGGTACATATCTTTTATCACAAGATTAGCTATTCTCATTCAGTGCTGTCCTTTATATGCAAACATTTTCTTTATGCACGCCACTAGCCCTTCCCCCCTCTCTTCGGAATTGGATGATTCCAACATGTCTCTCATTCAAATCATCATGCATCACCTCTTAACCAAGAGGGACATGACATGCTCACATGATGCATGTGGTTCACTACACACACCTCTACCAAACTATCACTTCAGAGTTTGGCAAAATATGTCAGTGTTAGGGAAATGTGGGGAAAAATGGTGGGAAATATAAAAGTAGGTAAATATCTGTGGAAAATACATCTTCTGTATGGGAGAATCTTCCTCAGAAGATTATCTAGAATCCCACATTGATAAGGAGAGACCAGTGAGAGGAAATAACAGAAATACCCCCAAAAGTGTCCAAAGGATACTCCTGATAATGAAAGAACCAGATCCAAAGATCAGAAGAGAAGAACTGCATCACTTCTGAACCAGTTATATTTTTAGCCCAGGTGTAGTGTGTGTAATACAAAAGTATGGAAATTGTGAGAGGTAGAGTGACTAAGGTGTAATGGACTGTACGTGGTAAACAACAATATCCACAACCTCTTCACAGGATACTGACATCCACGTGATGGATAGATAAGGATCATACAATATTCACCTCAAATCCAAGAATCAGAAACTAAGGCCTGTGATGATATCTGGATATATTATGAGGATCATCACAGATCCATCAATCTGAGAATTTGCATCAGGTATTAAAAGTATGTCTACTGAAGGGGATTGGACAAGAAATCACTTGATAAAAAAATCAGATGAATGAGACACAAAAATGCTATTGTGACCAATCCAGGCTGAAAGTATCAACTAACAGCCACTAATTAAGGTATAGGTGAACAAGAGAGAAGGTACTTGGTGAATGGGCCCATAGCAAAGGCATCCAGGTGTAGATTCCTAGTGATGGCAAAAAAACTTGAAAATGAGTATGTATTTGGTCAGGGTGCAAAGGAATATCCACAACCATGTGGAAAGAACCCTGCACAGAACATGTAATAATGCAAAGGTGATGTGTATGGTCCCAGAAGAGGAGACTGAATGATTAAAACAGTTCTCTGGATCAATGCATTTCAGAACGGCTGGTATCGGTATTTACACTTTTACTAATAAAGCAGTGAATAATGTTTTGACCTTCTAGGTCATCTTCAGGTTAACAAAGAGAGAGTTTACAACTGACTGTTGCCTGCACATCTTAGGGATGAGAGTGTAAATGGGTGTGAGATTACAGGGGGTGTTGCAGTTAGGTGTTAGGTTATTAATTAGTATAGGTATAAAGGTGTTCCTTTATAGTGGTCTAATTTTGGTTGTAGTTGTTATATAAACAAGGCTTCTTTGATTTTGGATTTGTTTATATTTAGAAAATATGTAGCATCAACCAGCTCCTTTTTCAGACTCTTTTAACTTTAAATCTATTCTTAATCAACTAACTCAAAGCCTTAATGGCTAAGTTGTGATGTAATCTCCCTCTTCACAGAAGTCCCAATCACTGAAGCCTGCAAGATAGCTTTGGAACTTCATATCCAAGATTCCAACCCATTGAAACACATCCCAGCAACCAATTGGCAACCAACAGAATTCACTACCACCAAAACTAACTTTACGTTCAATGACCAAAACTACCTACAAATAAATGGCCAATATGGGAAATCTCATGTCACCAGTTCTAGCCAACATTTTCATGTCACAGACTGAATCTCAAGCAATCAATTCAGCCATACACCCACCACTACACTGGTATAGGTATGTTGACAATACAATTACTGGATTCATATCTACAGAACACACACTTAAATATTTTCAACTATGTTAATTCTATACACCCCAACATTAAGTTCACCTGTGAACAGGAAAAAAACTAACCAAATAGCATTTCTCAATCTCAAGATCACTAGAACCGATACACAATACAAAACAGAAATTCATCATAAAATCACCCATACTGGACAATACATTCCCTGGGACTCATCACATGAAACAAAACAAAAACTCAATATATTAAGAATCCAAATAAACATAGAAACAAAACTATGCTCACCTGATATAATTAATGATGAAATCAACAAAATAAAACACTTCAACACCAACAAATTTCTTCCAAGAACCACCAAAAAAACACTGTATGCATACACCTATATCAATAACACAATTAACAACAAACAATTACACTGCTGCATATTCCCAACATCAGCAAAAAAATAACCAACATTTGGAAAAACCTTGTAACAAAACAGAACATTCCAGTGAACTCCAAATTTATTCAAAAACCAGGTACAAAACTAAAGTCCATACTATGTTAAAACTACACTGATAAACACAACACCAACATTATTTATAAAATACAATGTAACAACTGCCATGACTTCTATATTGGAGAAACAAGCAAAAAATGGAAACCAGATTCAAAGAACACAAAAATACACCTTCACATGTTTTTGAACACTGCAAATCAAATAAACACAACAAAACACAGAGAACACCCAGATACTAAGAGGGAAACAAATATAAACAAATGCAAAATCTAAGAAGTCCTAATTATACAACAAGTAAAACCAAAATTATACCAATATAAAGGAACACATTTATACCCATACTAATTAATAGCCTAACTGCAATGCCCTCTATAATTCCACACCTGTTTACACTTTCGTCCCTGAGATATGTCTGGCAACGGTGGGTTTCTCATCATCACAGATCTCTGGATCAGTTGCTTGTGAACTGGGTGATATGTGCCACTGCTGTAGAATTAGCCAAAGGAATCAACCCAAGACAATGTTAGAGAAGGAGATAATGCAGTTCCTGACACATGGACAGGAGTTCAAGAAAAGCTATGTGCAAAGTGCTCAAGTCCACAGACCAGTAGCCTAAAATGTTGTTCTGACTTACCCACACTCCCCCACGCAAAAAGTGTCCATCAAAAGATGTAGAACGATACATAGGGAAGGAAGTGGCATAAACATCAATGTACAGGTATTGTCCAAACACCAATACAGATTGTCTCATAGAGAAGAATGAAGGGAGATTGGAGTTAAAAGAGGATCCTGATCAAGATTCTATAGTTCATGAAATGCCTTTGGAAAGGATCGTAAATGAGTACGATCAAGAGAAACCAGTAAAGTCATGGAAAAACCAAATCTCCAAAAGCAATAGAACCTTGAGGGCTGTAAGTGACTAAGCTGGGAAGGCATGGGAAACTAAGTTCCATTAAACTGAGTCATGAAGGAGAAAGCAGAGCTTGACAGATATTCAATTAATAAAAGACCTCCACAACTGGACAAGATGGCATGTGGATCAGAGAAATTATGTCTACAGTTGACCAACCAGCTCATCCAAGCCACCATTAGAAGTACCTTCTTGGTAAAAGCGGTTGACTCCATTTCAGAAGGAGCCAAAAGATGTCAGTCCACTATATAATAATGAAATATCAGTCTCTGAACATGGAAATTACATGAAAAGCCTGGACTATTTGACCAAACATGCAAAGTGCCAAAGCAAGTCCAAAGGGAAGGTGTGAATTTGATTAATCAACCTGAGAGAGACAAAGTAAACAGAAGAACAAGAAAGAGGTGATATCATCATATGAGGTAAGTGTAAAAGACATCCATAGATGATATCTACAACCCAGGAGAAAGCAGCTATCTCAAGAAAAGAAGAACTCCAACTAGAATGTGGATACTGATATGAAGAAGCAGTGAGAATTATCAATTACTGGCTGCCAAACCCTGGTTGGTTTGGGGACACCCAAAAAGCAGAAACAAAAATCTTAGGAAGGATGAGAAGAGGTTTTAATACCAAATGCCAGAGCAATCACCAAACTGCTTCCGACAAATGTTAGTTGGTCATAGAAACTCAAATAGAAGGGAATGAAACAAAGAAAGAATAAATCAGAAGAGGTGATTTATTTGGGCAGAGGGAGAAATAGACAACTGATGCTCTAATGGAGACGTAGCACTAAAAGATTATACTAAATGTAAGTGCAGAAAAAGTAACTTGAACAAACTGATAAAAATGAATATAATAATTGAGTTAAATAAATCAAATTAAACTGAAAATTAACCACTTTTGGAGGAAAAAAAAAAAGTCAAACATGCAGCAGTGAAGGAACAAAAAGCATGTCTGAACTCAAACACTGCCACTTTTTGTTTGACAGATGAGTGCATCACATGAGCATGTCATACTCCTACTGGTTGAGAACTAAGACATGATGATTTGCATTAGTAACATATTGGAAGAAGACATGTGGTATGCATAAAGAAAAATTTTGCATACAGAAGGTAGCAATGAACGAGAATAGCTAATTTTGTGATAAAAAATGTGTACCATATCAGAATAATTTCCTCATCCAGTGAAGAAAGAGTCATTCCATGCCAACTCATCCAGTACAGCTTTAAGATTTTACATGGTTGAATAAATTAAAATGAAGTTTTTGCTTCAATATTTTAAAGAAAATCTATGACATGACCTGGGAAGCTCTAAGTGAGTTGGCATAGAATGACCCAAAAGAAACCAATCCAATCTGCCTTTTCATGCAAGATATTTTACATATGGTATAAAAACTCGTGCAAAAAAGTTACTGTAATTAACAAGACATTTGTATCTGATCATTGAAAGAGTCGTTACTATTCCCAATACTCCAGTTTTCATTTCTAACCTATTATATCACTCTGTAAGCCTTCCTAAATTCCCACCAATTTCAAACACATAAAATAAGGTAGTCTACACAAACTTATTTGTACTAATATGATCAAAAAGTGAAATAATTCAGTTCATCACTTGTGAACAAATGTATGTTATTTTCATTATTTGTAAAATTGGAAAATTTGAACAATTTTAATTTTTCCTATCTAAGAAATAGTTTATTATTGTCTAATGTGTGATTTTGAGTTTCTGACTAAAACAGATCTCCAAAATTGATTAAGTAATGTATTTAAATGGAATATGTTAACATGTATGTTGCCTCCAAATAATTTAAATTTGAAGGAAAAACATTTTAAAATATAATTCAACTTCTAACCAAGGACATTTTTGTATATAAAGACATGTGTTTTAATTAGAAGTTTGTGCACAAATTGTAATTGTTTAAACATAAATGTCAAGTAAAAAATTACATTTTTAGCCAGTAATAGTATGGAACAAGTTAAACATTATGGATGCTAATTTAACACAAAAAAGTATTTTCTTATAAAACTTAAAACTAATAAGAGCTATAATTTTTATTAAAACATATGTAAATGTTTCATGTAATTTGTGACAATGTTAGAAAACACAGAGTATTACTACTACATCTGCAATGAGCTAAGAATTGTGATTTGGTCCAACATTCATATTCTGTGGTACCGAGACTAAAAATATTATACATGAAAGAGTAATACTCATAATGCAACAAATGGTAATCCAAATACTAAGCAAAAATCCAAATTCAAAATATATATTGGAATTATGTTTTAAAGTTAAATTCCTTTCTACAATCCATTATCAATATGATCATATACTTAAGTCAAGAGAGAGTCTGCAGTGTGTATATGTAGAATGCTGAAGATAGCCACAAAGTATCTTTTATACCAAAATATTTTAATCAGTTTAAAGCCTGCCACAGTTCTTTGAAGAAGCTCTTTTCAATAGTACCACTGGTATGACTATCACACATTCTATCCTTCTCTAGCCCATCACTCAGTAAACAATGCTTGATATAACTTGATTCTAGTGCTAAGGGTCACTCTAAGATTCAAAATTTAAGAGTCAGCTTTGCAAATGAGATATAATAAAAATTTCTAAAATATGGCAGAAAGTATTGGTCATTCAAATTTCTTATTAGTAATTTGTTTATAGGACTTCTGAGTAACCAAACCAACCCACAAAAATAAAAATAATTTTCAAAGTGTCAGAAATGGGGCTTAGAGAGATTTCAAATATAAAAAAAAAAATATTGTCAAAGAGGGTCATTCCATTTTCGGATACCAAATCATTTGGATCCCCTCTTCCATTTTGAAAATCCTAGACCATCCCTGGAGTTATTTAAGTTTTAACTGACAATGACAGTATCATCAGCAGTATCAGTGTCAGCTGGTACATTTAGGTTTAGTTACTAATATATATGTAATATCTTATTAATCAAAATGAATCTTTATAGCATTACTGATTGCTCGAAACAATCAAATTTGCTCAGAACTTAATTACCTTGAGTTGTCAACACCCTCTTCTCACGAATAAGTTCACTGTTTTTTTAAGGCCTAAGACTTAGGAGCTTAAAAAAACCACACCCAACAAAACGAACTTATTTGTATGAAACACGCGGTTGAACATCTATGAAAAAAACAAGCTGTAATGCCCCCACATGTCTCATAAAGTTTAATGTTCTTAGAAAATCTCAATTACACCCGTATATCTGTAAATATGAATTTGAATTTCATGATAATTTCAAATGATTAATATACTCTAAAACTAGAAAAAAATGAAACATCTAAATTGAGACAAATAATTGCCATAAAATTATTTCATCAATATAAATATACGACTGGTTTTGAGCAATGTGATGATTATACACAAAAATCGTTTTTTCGTAATAATTACATAAATAACCTCAGTGACTCATAAGGCTTGGGTTCCGATACTCGTAGTGGGTGAAGCATAGATAGCATGTTGTGTTACATTACACTGTGGCCCGGTATGGTTAGGTGGGTTAAAGCGTTCGACTCGTAATACGAGGGTTGCGGATTCGAATCCCCGTCGCATCAAACATGCTCGCCCTTTCAGCCGTGGGGGCACTATAACATGACAGTCAATCCCACTATTCGTTGGTAAAAGAGTAGTCCAAAAGTTGCCGGTTGATGATGATGACTAGTTGCCTTCCCTCTAGTCTTACACTGCTAAATTAGGGACGGCTAGCGCAGATAGCCCTCGAGTAGCTTTGCGCGAAATTAAAAAAACAAACAAACAAATAAAATAAATTGTATAAGCTGAGAGAACCCCATAACCTAGAATTTCTACGTTAAGAATATAAAAACTTCCGGTACAATAGAATTATAGAAACAGTGAACTAATAATTCATTCCCTGAAGCTGTGAGTTAGTGACTAAAGCAGTTCACTGCTAAACTGTAAGATTTATTTCATCTATTCATCTGCAGTGGCGGCACCCTGGAGCGGGATGGGGGCATTTGTCCCCCAAGAGTAGACTCTGCCCCACCTGTCCCCTAGTAAAAATGTGAAAATAATTTGAAAAAAAAAGTACTGAAAAAGTAAATATGCAAAGCCCGTTGATAAAAACGTTAAAATATTTGTTCTTCAACGAGACTCAGATTTGGGTTACTAATCCACCCTGACAAAATTTTAGAGACAAATAGTTCCTCCAAACACAGATAACAACTGCCTCCCCAGAAGGAGGCCTTGGCCCTCACTTGCCGATTAAGAGAAATCTGGCGCAGCCACTGTTTGTCTGCGATTCATTTAGCAACTTAAAGAGCGAATTGGATTTTGTGCTCGTTATCAATAAATTGTTGAGGAAATTCTGCAAGAGCATTTACATGCAAATTAGACGTTCCATTTTTTCTTGGAATTTTTGTTCAAATATTGTTGGTGAATTTACCTCCTTTTGATGAAATACAATAATGTAAACAATTTTTCAATGAACTTGTTCTTGTTAAAATATTTAATGATCAGTGCACCAAATTTGGAATAAAATCCATAAAAGTTGAAATTGTTATTCATCAATTAACTTTTCTGTAAGAAAATCAAAACTGGAGATATTATACAGTGCCTTGCAAAAATATTCGCTCTCCCTTAAAAGATGTACCCCGTTGATACAGCGGTAAGTCTACAGATTCACAACGCTAAAATCAAGGGTTAGATTCCCCTTGGTGAACACAGCAGATAGTCCGATGTGGCTTTGCTGTAAGAAAACACACACTCTTAAAAGTTACCACTTTTTGTTGCTCTGAACTTGAAGTCATGAAATTTTGTTTGTTTGCTTGTTTGTTTGTTTTGGAATTTCGCACAAAGCTACTCGAGGGCTATCTGTGCTAGCCGTCCCTAATTTAGCAGTGTAAGACTAGAGGGAAGGCAGCTAGTCATCACCACCCACCGCCAACTCTTGGGCTACTCTTTTACCAACGAATAGTGGGATTGACCGTACATTTTAACGCCCCTACGGCTGGGAGGGCGAGAATGTTTGGTGAGACCGGGATTCGAACCCGCGACCTTAGATTACGAAGCGCATGCCTTAACACGCTAGGCCATGCCGGGCCCTTTTTTGAAATGAGACTTTATATTTAGAATCTAGACAATTTACTCCAAACTGAGAAAGCAGAAAAAGCTGGTATTATGTGTGTTAGATTTACAGAGAGGATTAAATAAAATATTCTCAGTTACGTAAATATTCAACCCCTCTGCTACTGCAACTGTAAATCAATTTGTGGGCAGAAAGTTCACAAGATCAGTGTAATGGTTTCTGTCTGTGTGTAATCAAAGTTGGTTAACTTGACTTCAGAGTAAATGCATCTGTTCAAGTCACAACTCACATAATGGTACGACAAATCAATCACAAAGACCAAGGAGCTTTACAAACAGATCAGGGATAAAGTGGTAGAGAAGCAAAGAGCAGGAAAAGATTACGATAAAAGTCACTGATTATCCCTTTCGAGTATAGTGAAGTTCATCATTAAGAAGTGGAATGTACTTCATACTCTCCTGTTACTACTCACATACGGCTGCCCTTCATAGCCAAGCAACAAACTGGTTAGCAATGCTACTGTGAAGCAAACTGTGAAATATCTGTAAAGTTCCATGTCAGAGATGGGAGTCAGTGTTCATACAATATCCCAGTCCATACATAAAGCTTTCCTGTATGGGCAAGTGGCAAGAAAAAAGAATCATCTTAAGTTTTGTATAAAATTTCCAACAAAAAATGTAAAATGATAGTGCAGACAATGTGGCAAGAGGTTTTGCAATCAGACAAGACAATAATGGAGTTTTTTTCGTTTCAGTTCAAGTTGTTACTTCTAGTGAGAGCCTGTGATGGGAAGTATATATCGAGAATATATTTTTAGTATAGGAAGATTTTGACTTTTTATGTTGGAAAGACTTAAAAAATGTTTTTTTTTGTTAAACAAAAGGGATCTTTTTTATTAGTATCAATGTGTATTTGCATCTGTCTTAGTTTCCTTTATAAATTTTGTAATGTACTTTTATTTGTTTAAAGGGTTTATGAATGTGAATTACTTTCAGTTTCATTGTGCAAGAATACATTTGTATTGCATGTTTGTATCTTTGTTTATAGATTATGATATGATGTGTGTCATGGTTTTGGAAGTCAAAGAAAGGTTAGTGCATTTCTTGACCAGTGCAAATGTAAAGCTTAATTGATATACAATTAAAGTTATTGTTACTTTGGGACAAGTATAGAATAGGAAAGACAGAAAAGTTTGGTATATCTTATACTGTGTTTCTATCCGTCTTATATTATAATAGACTGAGTTGTTACAAAATGTTATAGTAATGAGTATCCCCAATGAAAGAGACCAAGATTTGGTTCTCTGCTGGAGAACCAATGCAGTAATTTATTTTTTGAAGGCCTACCTATTATTCTTTGTCTTAAATTTGTGTCCAAAACCTGTAACATGTCAGGCTAATACTCTACCAACTCAACTAAAGAGTTAACCACACTAATGCTTGCTAGTAAGCCACTTTTTAACAGCTAAAACTACTACAGTTAAATCTTATTCTGGATTCATTCTTTGTTTTGACTATGTGCTGGTTTCGCATAAGACTGATCAAGGATATATTAGTCTAATTTTGCTTCAAGTTACCTTTCTCCCTTTGCTGTTCTTGAAGTAGGTGATATTTATTATGGACCAAGAGAAACATTGCTTAATGTAACATTGTATAATAATGTATGCAGTAGTGTCCTTCAACTGTTGTTCAGTTGATATCCCTGATTACAGCCTCACTTGTGTTGTAAAAAGAATGACCAATTACATGTTGCTCTGGGTATACAAAAAGTATTTTTGGAAATTGAAACACATTGGATTTAGTAGACTGATCTGGAACAAAATTGAATATAGCCTACTAAAAGTTGATAGTCATGTAGTGACCAGTCTAATGGCACAGTTAAAGTGACAGTCCAACATAAGTTCATTTTACATCAACTTGGTCAGTAAGAGATTTCGTTCTACTCCATAATAATCAATATCTTGAGTGAATCTTCTGTTATCTAGCATACCTATCTAGTGCAATGCTAAAGTTATTTCAGTTTTGCCTGAAAGTACCACAGGAAAAGCCTGTGGCATTTGATTATATTATGAGTTTCTATTTTATTTTAGTGTCATAATATTTATTCTGAATCTTTTTCTTAATACAGTGGTACCTCAGTTCTCGAACTTAATCCGTTCCAGAAGGCTGTTCGAAAACCAAATCAAATTTTCCCATAAGAAATACTGTAAACTAAATTAATCCATTACAGACCTCCAAAAATTATGCATTATTAAGCATTTTAAGTAAAAATATTGCTTATTTATACCTGTATAATAATACTTACATGCATAAAGTCAACCACAAAAACTATAAATACAATAAAAAAAACAATAAATGAAAATTTAACTGCACTTTACCTGTGCTGAGGAGAGCTGATGGCATAAGTAAAAGGTGGTGAGGAACGTGGAGAGTAGGAGGGTTATTATTGTTTGGAAGAGGAGTCACCTTCCATTAAAACGTCAGCTAACTCTCCTTCTGGGGTTTATTCTCTTTTCTGTCTCTTTGCATTGCTACAACCTGCTTGAGACTCACTGGACCTGTTTCTCACTAAAATCTTGGCTAATGAAGTTTGTTTCTGCCTGCATTTTAAAATGTTTCTGAAGTAAGACATGGTATTGTCATTGAAAAGGTTTGTGTTGCAGTTTGCTACAGCTTTGTCAAGGTGAAATATTTCCACAAAACTTTGTAACTCTCCCCATTTTCCACATATTTCCTTGATTAGTGAACTAGGAACATCCTCCCTTCCCTACTCCTCATCTGAAGACACTTCCTCAGTTGCCTTCTGTTGCTGCTCCTTCTGAAGGTCTTGGAGTTCTTCTGTGGTGAGCTCAGTATTGTGGTCTTCCACAAAGTTCTCCACATCATCACCACTCACATTCAAGCCCATACATTTGCCTAGTGAGACAATACCCTTGACAACAGGCTCAGCCTCAAAGTCTCTATCTGCTACTGAGTTTGGCCACAATTTCTTCCAGGCTGAGTTCATGGTCCTCAAAGACACTTCTATGATTCTAAAGCAATGGAGGATATTAAAGTGATTTTCCAGAACTCTCTGAGGGTTAACTCTGTGTCAGAGGTCACTTCAAAGCACCTTTGAAACAGTGCTTTGGTGCAGAGTTTCTTAAAGTTCGATATGACCTGCTGGTCCATGGACTGAATGAGAGGAGTCATGTTAGGGGGCAAGCGCTTCACCGTAATGAAACTGTACTCCTCCACCAACCCTGGGGGGTGAGCAGGTGCATTGTCCATCACAAGAAAGGCCTTGAGTGGCAACTGTTTTTCCATGAGGTAATTCTATACACTTGGGGCAAACACTTTATGGACCCACTCCATAAAAATTTGCCTGGTTATCCATGCTTTACTATTAGCCCTCCACATGACATTTAGTTTACTTTTCAGGACATTATTTTTCTTAAAACCCTTGGGTTCTCAGAATGGTACACAAGCAAAGGTTTAAGTTTTAAGTCCCCACTTGCATCACTACATTAATAGAGTTAGCCTGTCTTTCATTGGCTTGTGTCCTAGCAGTGACTACTCCTCCTTGGTGATGTGGGTCCTCTTTGGCATTTTCTTCCAAAAGAGGCCTCTCTCATCACAGTTGAACACTTGTTGGGGAATAAAAATCTCAGTTTCTACATAGTCCTTAAATTCCCTAACAAATTTATCACCAGCATCTTGGTTAGAACTGGCACCCTCCCCATGTCTCACCACACCATATATGCCACTTCTCTTCCTAAATTTTTCAAACCACCTCCTACTAGCCTTAAAGGCATCACTTGTATCAGCACTCGTTCCAGGGATGTTTTTCAGGAGGTCAGCATGCAACTGCTTTGCTTTCTCACAAATGATGGTCTCAAAAATGCTATCACCAGCTAACTGTTTTTTGTTTACCCAAATCAACAACAGTTTTTCTACTTCTTCCATTGTTTGATCTTTGTTTCATAAACACTGTCACTCCTCTTGCAACATCAGCTCCTTTGATGACCTCTTTATTTTTCAGTATGGTGCAAACTGTAGACTTTGCTATACCAAACTGTGTAGCAAGGTCAGACATATGAACACCACTATCATACTTTGCTATGAGATCTTTTTTCACCTCTATTGTGGCTTTAATAACTTTTCTTTTTGGTTTGCTGCTTTCATTATCCTTCTTTGACCCCATGGTGGCTTATTTAATCAGAATATTTAGAAAAAACAAAAAGAAAAACAAGATTGTTCACAGCAGATTTTAGCAGGGGTATGGACTGAGCAACAGGTGCGGGTAAAATGTTTTGGGCAAGCTTGGCGTGGGCCGAAAATGGTCGAAGTGTCGTTTGGGTCATCAGTCTGGTTATTTCGGGGTTCAGGCTATGACAGCTTGGTTCAGAAACCAAGTTTATGTTCGATAACCAAGATATTTTTTTCTAAAACAATATGTTCGAGAAGGTAGTCGGTCGAGAACTGAGGTAGCACTGTATATGCAAGATTCACATTACATATTGTTGAGAAAACCATTAGGTTGATCTTGTTTCAAGCTACCATTTTTGTTCTCCAAGCAGATACAGGTTACTGCTTGTGGAGAATGTTGCTGAATACAAATTGTATATGGATGTTTACAATAGTATCTTTCAACAATTGTTTAGGTGATATCTAGAGACTACAGCTTCACCTATGTTGTAATGAGAATGATCAGTTGTCTTATAATTAGTCAGTCTTGAACTTTTCTCATTCTATATATCAAGTGTATTTCTAGAATTTGGTTTGTTCAAATGAATCTGGGAGAAACTATTTGCAGTAATCATCCAAAGTAAGAACTCTACATTAACCTAGTTAATTGATTTTGTGTAATACTTGTGTCAGTCATCTCATTTTACAATGACTCAGTTAAGTAAGAGTTTTACATTTCACAATCAATATCTTCAATGAAGCTGCTGTAATTTAGCAGTCCTATCTAATAACTTGAGCAAGTATTTGGTTAATTTGAATATACTAAACTCCAAGTACACAAACAATAACGAATTGTATGCAAGAAAAACTGGGAATTGTATCACGTTTTAAAAATTGTAATCACTGAAATATTCATGAATTTCACCTTTTCATATAATATATATTCAGGCATATTGAAGTACTATTTCAAAAATTTCCATACATTATTTGCAGGTATGTAGTCACAATTGAGTTCACCAGATGCCTCAGTGACATAAACATGGTTTCATCCTTTTGTACAGGTAAAGACTATATACTGCACATTTTATTTCTAAATCTCATGAAGGCATGTTTACATTTGTGTGTGGATTTTTGGAAATTATTCTATTTCAAAAGACAATATAGAAACCTATATAACTGGCTTGGATTAAGATTGTGTGTGCAACCTACTGGTTGAAGTAATCTGTGGAATACCACAAACTTTCTGTCACTAGGTTTTTTTCAGTCAGGTGTTTCCACAGTGCTGTTTCTTCAGGTTTGTATCTGAGCATCTTATTTCTATTCTGAGTTCCTCTAGATTTTCCTGTTGTCAACCCCAGCAGCTTACCAATAAAGACAAAGCCTAATTCCATTTTGAGTAAGTTAAAAAATTAATTGTAGTGTGTCTAAAACTAACTTTTATCTGTTAGATTTCCTTTACTGCCTATGTTAATTTATTCTTCACCTAATAGTCCTAAGCCTGTATTTCTTTTAAGAACTTGTACTACATATCATTGGACCTGAATACTACAATGGTTTTGACACCTATATAGTCTCAGGCTGTAAGGGAAAGCCTACTATATGGCAAACTGAAATAAAGTCTTCATATTAATTGGATTAGATTTTGTTTACATAACTTCTCATTGCTAAGTTATTTGAGAGTACTTAGTTTTTAGTCTAATGGTTGTTTAAAGAATTAATATAGTTAGGAAACATAACTTACTACAGTGAAACTTGTTCTGTTGATGAACAGGAAATTCAATGATTGGTGCTGTTACTTTCAACCTGAACAATATACGAACAAGATTTAAATGTGCAGGTCAAACACCCTAGTTCAGGTACAGCTGTCCTAATTTTTAACAACTGACTGAAAAAAAAGCAGTCAATCAGCAGTATCCACTGACACGAGGGCTTTGCCAAAATAATAGGATAAACTCTAACATTTACAATACATAAAGCATTTTGTTCAGTGATATCACTTTAGCCTTGCACAGTAATTACTAGGATATACTTTGCTCTGATTTTAATTGTATGTAGAACGTCTTTTTGAATTTATGAATTCTGCATCTAACTTAAACAACACAACTGTTAAAAGGTGATTTGTCTTTACGTGGGGTAGTAAACTACATATGTGACTCACCCACATGTTTGTTAGGAAGGGTCTTACAAATTTCTAAAGCTAAAATGTACTTCCTGTAATATACAACTGTTTCCTTGAAACATTGAGCTTCAGATCATAGCATATTCATTGGTTGTCACCTACCTCAACAGCTATTCCTTGATCAACTGCCTCATGCCTATATAGTTAAATATATAGATGGATAACTATAACATGTGGTTATTGTTTATTTGTTAAATGTCATACTTTCCAGATGCAAGTTTGTTTTTGTCAAGTGACTAAGCTATTTGTATTTCTATCCAAAGTGGTATATTACAAAACATATCAGTTGGGTTAAATGGCTATCTCAGTTCTCCAAGGTTCAACTATAGTTACCAATAACTTAGAGCTGCTGACCAGGTTGAAGTCAATCAGGCAATGGTAACCACTGCCTAGGTGGCCACTCTTACATGAACAGTGGGATTGTCTGTCATATAAATTTATAATTACACAGCTGAAAATATAGTTTGCAATGTGTAATATTAAGGCTTGAACGTTGGACCCTCTAGTCTACAATCCATTGTACAAACTACCAGGCCACTTGTGGCCCTCATATGGCTAAGAATAAACAGTTGTTCTTCAAACTTATTAAAATTAACTTGAATTTATTTTTAACATTTAGTAGTTCTTAAAATATTAGTCCTTGTGACTTAAATATCAATGACAATAATAAAAGTTATTCTATGATGAACTGTAAAATGTTTACAGATTTATTTTTTCCATAAATTTAAGCATGAAAAACTTACTCAATGTGAGGAAATGGCTCTAAAAATAAGTTGTTTCACTAAAGTATGAATATTCTCAAGATACATCAAAGTCATTATTTGTAATTCAATTTAATGGCAACAGTAATATCTTACATTCTTTTTTTACTAGAGACAGTATTATAGAATTTTTGTCAATCATTATTCTCATTTACAGAGCGTGCAATTACTACAACACATTTCTATTTACTTTGAGGTGTGAGATAACATTTATTGTGGTTAATCCACTGTTAATACAAACACAAAATAAATTAACAGCTGTCATTATGTTAAAAATGTGAAAGTAAAATTTATCTTGTATAAGCACTTAATCTACTATATGTCCTCTGTAAGTATGACTTACCATAGAATGACATTTGTATATTCAGAAAAAGGGTTTATGATAAATTAAAAATTAACCACAACAATTTTCAGGTAACATTTCACATATTTCTATTTTAAAGCATCAGTTACTGTGATATTAGTAGACAATGCACCTGTGGACATATTTTGACTTCAAACTTATATGAAGTTAAATGACAGTGAATATAATTTAATTACAAAATAATATCAGATCAGTCTTAGCTGTTATTTCAGAGATAAGAATAACTGTAGGGATAACAAGATGGTATAAATATAATTTCTAGGTTTCTCACTAATCAAAGTTTTATAAGTAGGTTTCATTCAACATTGCCTTCCCATAATCTGTAGTTACACACAAAATCAAAAGTCTGACTTTAAACAATAAGGATATACTCTATACAATACAACATGAAAAATATGTCACCAGATGAGTAAGGAGCTAGAAGATTTATTTTAACCCACTAATTTCCAGTCAAAGAGTTTAGTAAGTAGTAAGTTAAAGGCACTCTGTTCTTATGAAAATCCAGCCAATTAAGGTTAGCACCATTTGTTCAGCATTATTAATGTACAGTTAGTATATAACTATTGTTACTGATTACAATCATTACCCACCTTTAGCTGTAAACAATGAGTAGAAATCGGTAACCAAAGAACATATTCAAATCAGTAAACATGTAATATCCATAGCCATTAAATTCATATTGGTAGTACTTTTAATCCAATATTAATTGTCAACAATGAATAGAAAGTAGGGAAACTAAAGAACCAAGAAATATTTAATTCATTAAACATTTCTTTATAAACACAAAGTGAATTTTACAATATACCTGCAAAACAAACTTGCTTTGCAAAATCACAAGGATAAAATTAAAACAATACCAACAGTATAGCAAAGTGATCAACAGCAAAACATATTTGAACCATTTTGTCCTACTCTAACAAAACCATATTACTTTAAATAAGTGACCAAAGTTTTAAATTTTATTTTTAATAATAAAGTAGGCTGTTTATGTAATTCTTCCCTTTGTCAACAATTGTAACTATACAACATTGGTTAAAGCTTTTAAGAATATATTCAAACATATCGGCCTCTATTGCTAAAAATTCCCCCTTTGAATATTCAAAGCAGATGTCTGAAAAACTGGAGTGCACTTCATAATCACAAGCTTAATTCAATGAGTACATGTAAACAGGACTTAACTACAACTTCATAAAATACATAGTTCTTCAACTGTTTAAAAAATAAGAAATAGAAGAGTATTAACCCATGCATATATTTTCAATGAGTTACCATGAATGATATAAATAAAAAAATTCATATATTTATAATTTCTGTACTGGATTTCAATAATTTTGAGATATACATGAACAGGTTAAAAATAATCACAAACTGCCACATGTTTTAGTGAAGTTAATTTTTTTTATCACATTATGTTATTTATCATATCACAAATACTCATAATAGGTATACGACAATTCACTGTATTCCAACTATTAGTTACAGATTATAAACACGTTAAATTTGACATACATTTATTTGGGAGACTGAAAGTTTCTTTGACCAATAGGAAACATTACAATAATAATGATTACTTACAACTAATGTTACATGAATTTCATGATGGATAAAACAGAATACGAAGTATTTTGAATTTTCTGAAAAGTTAAAAATAACAATTACTACTTTTGAACAAGTTTTTATTATATTTGTAAAAAACATTCAAGTATGTACAAAATTCTTATCAGTGTACGATATAAGCATTTTGTAGAGTTTGAAAGAAATTAACAATTACCTTTTTTTTAAATTTTACATTTTTAATATTTTAGAACATACTGTTGCATTAAGCTGAAATATTGCCAATCAAAATACTGATTCAAGAAATAATAAAATGTTACATATTTTATAGACTGAAAAGGATGAAATTGGGATTTAAACCACACAAATTGTTTGGGTATGACATTTCATCCTAGGAGGTCAATTAAGGGAAGTGAAAGATGGCTGTTTGTTTTTGCATAAAGGGAAAAACTTCCTTAAGTCTGGATTAAGTTGGTTGAACACTAAAGTAATCATACAAATGCTAATAATTTAGATCCAAGGTACATAACACTCATAAGTAACAGATTAACTGGAATGTATTATCACTTTAGATAAGTCTCAAGTTAGTTTTTGAACTTCTTGGAATCTCATAAGAAAATAAATTAAATACTATAAATGGTACACAAAATTGCCAAGAAATCCAATATGTTTTTTTAGTGATTTTCATTAAAGTTAACTTTTAGTTTGAAGATTGTCCAATATGTATTTCCTCTGACAGTCAATTTCAGGAATGTTTTGACTTGCAATTTAAAGTGTTAGAGTTTATGATTATTAGAATTATTAAATTTTTATTAAGATTTATTTTTTGAAGTCTAGTAACATTTAGTAATTTATATTCTAATATGTCAGACTTTTTTATATTCACTTTTTATAGCCAAAAGTGACTTTAAAAAGCAAAACTATCATGTTATGACAAATTACAAATATAAAAAATGGTAAATAGATAAAGAGCTATTAGAATGGTGTATAACAAGACATATTGTAACCAGATTTTGATCAAATGTGACTGATATTACATTTTGGTTGTATGTTTATTAACAATATCATTAAGGTTTGCTCCAGTTTTTATTCATTTTCTACAAGGATTTTTTAATGTTAACATGTATCACTCACAACTACTGAAAAAACTGTAGAGCATCCAAATTTTTCCTAGAGGCACAAACTGTGTCAATAATCTTTTGTCATAAGCTATCTTACAACATTTTCATAGGAAATACCTATAAAATCTTTTAAACAAAGGACCAAAAGTTGAAAGTTACTTCAACCAAATGAAAATCTATAAGTACCATCTTAAAATACTATTTAAGCTACAAAGTTTTTTTTTAAGTTACTGATACGTGTTAATGATCACAAAGCTTAAGTATATAAAATGAAGAAAAATATTAGTAAATGAAAACAATCTGACAGGTTGCATGGATCATGTGAACTTGTAATTTTATAACACAAAGTTGCACTTTTAATATTTAAATGTTCAACTTAATATAAAGAAAAAAATCATGCAAGTTTGAAATTTTTCTTCAAACTAAGTAACTTCACATTACATACATATATTTCACTAAGGAATATTACTATCAACTGTATACCTGTTCATTTCAATACAAAGGAAATTCAGTTTTACTATATATCTAATGGATAGCAAATACTAGTACACTATATTCTTTTTTTTTTCACTTTTAAGAAACTTTCAATGTGACACTGATTACGTATAACATGCAACATTAGTAACACTTTCACAACAGAATGCAAACCCCAAGTCAAATATTATGATGAATACAATTAGTCTTTTGTCTATCTCAATGACACAAATATTACTGTATTACAAAAAAGATATTCAAACAGGAAGAGAGGAGTACTGATTAAAAGACAGAATAGTTTTGTCACAACTTATACCATGATATTTATTTTCCTAACTATTATACATAACTTACTCAGATGACATTTGAATAAGTAATGTATAATTTTGAAAACTCAGCTTCCATCAAAATATTTGATGGGAAACGTGCACATACAAAACAATATTTTCAATTCAAAATACATAGTGAGTGTCATGTTCTCACACTGTAGCTTTAAAGGATTATTTGAGCATTAAATTGATGGCCAGTGGCTCAGGTTTAGAACTTACTTTAAATTTTAAAACTTATCTATTTTGAACATAACACCAGAATTTAATCATGATTAAACTGCAAAGTAGACTAACATTTAATTACTGAAATGGAAAAAGACAAAACAGGATTCAAACTTGCAACAAACCCAGAGTGGGGTAACTAATGAGGAAGAGTTCAACAGTTCAGGTCATAAGAATATGAACCAACAAATCTGAATATAACACCAGGTAAATGGCACAACATTTATTACAAGGGTTAAACAAGTTTTTATCTTTTAATCTCACAATTTGAACTTTTTAGATGTGACTGCCTTTCTAATAATATTTATCTTAAAACTAATTCTAGATCACACCTTTTTAAATTTATAACCATTAGAATATCTTTTCATTTATATTACTTTTTATTATTATTATGCAGCAGTGTATGAGAAATTCTAATGATACAGTAAATAGTATTAAATCAAGTTGTTTTAATCTACATAAAGATATACCTGTGACTCCATTTTTCCACACCATTGTTATGTTGTTATAATTTCTTATTATATTTGGGTGAATAAAGAACAGAAAAAAGTTATCTCATGTTTGAAATAAGTTATATTAAGCTTATTTAAAGAAAAAAACAAATACTAAAACAACAAATATCTTATCTTTTGGTTTTACTATTACATTTTATAAACTTACAGATAAAAAAAAAGTCAAAATATGAAATATGTTATTGTAAGACCTAAAAGAAAATTCAACTTCAAACTACATCTCTGAAGTTGTTAAATGCAATTTCAGGGGTAGAAATCATTATTATTATTTTTAACTTCATTGGCAGGAACAGGTATATTTATATTCAAAGCACCTCCAGGTTCAAAATATATTTGCTTGCTTTATTTTACATTCTGAATAGATTCATTGCACTTCTGCAGCTTTAAAACTGCTTTTCAACCAATCTACTTAGAAACAATACATAACATATGAAATACATGTAATAATTAACACAGTCAAAAATATGTATACAAAATCATGAACATTCCAGTAAAATTATTCTAAAAAAATTTATATTAATATTATATAAAATCCAGAAACAACTAAAACTTATACATAATAAAACACAATTAAAAAACAAAAGAAATCCACCAGTTATTTAAATAAGATTTAAAGCACTACCAAACTTTTTTTATAAACTAACTTTCATAAAATCAAACTGGAAAAAAAGGTTCTTGTAGCAGATAATGGGTACTTAAGATACTATTGTAAAAGTGTTCTAAGCAACTTTAACTGGCTGTGATTTGGATTTCTAACACAACCTTAAGTTGATTCATTTTAAATCTTAAATTTTCTGATTTGATAACATAACTTTCACCATATGTTGTACATTTTAACATGCAAATACAGATTTTAGAACTACAAGAGAAAGATCTTTTCATTTTAAACGTGATAGCCACAAATGGGCTTTAAACAATATTGGTATTGTTAATATAACCTACACTATATAGTGACCGTCTTAAGTTTGTACACTAAATAATACCTTCTGTTTATAACAAAATAAACAAGTTTTTAGGTTGTCTATAAGCTACAGTAACATTACTCAGGGCTCTTCTTTAGTATTAGATGTACAGAAAACAATCATAGACTTTAATATTAACTTGTAATTAAGCAATATATGTACATGATAATAACTGGTGATCCTTCTGACTAATTATTAAACTTTTGGACCACATAATTTGGTAGAAAATACAACCTTGTCAATCAGTAATTTCTAGATAATAAAAAAAAAATTTGTGCTCTGATACTTTTTTTTTTAATTAGTAATGATTTGTGTTGTGTTTTCTTATAGCAAAGCCACATTGGGCTATCTGTTGAGTCCACTAAGGGGGTAAAGATTTGTATAATTCTCTTTGCTAATGTATATGGGATATTTCTTTTGATGTGTCTAGGATGGTTACTACTAAAATCTAAATAAGCAAGAAATTGGTTAGTTTAAAAAAATAAAATAAATGTAAGTCAGTATATAAAAGGAATGTATAATTGTATGATCCTTTTCAACAGTAAATTCAATGTTTAAATCTAGATTATTTAAAACTTGACTAAACTTAAACCACCTTAAATCTTCACTTCAAATAATAAACCAATTATCATGTATTGGAGCCAATATAACACAATAGCTAAAAGCTGAATTAATTCAGTCTGATTAAACATGATATACATCTTTTGTAAGAAACCCATTACTAAAACAGCAGAGCTTGGTGCACTTTTTGTACCGTTGGTGGTTTTTTTAGTTGGCGATTGAAACCATTATTATAAATAAAATAATTATTTTTCAGTACTAATTTTATAAATTCAGTTAAAAATTCTGAAATGCATAGATTCTGAATAATGTTCCCCAAAAAATTAATAGTTGTAATATTAATAGTGATATTTTTAGAATATTTTTACTGGGATGCTTGTGTAAACATATGTATTTTGTCTTTAAATAGGTCGGCTGAAGAGTAATATTCAAACTGCAAAACCAATTAATCCAGAATATAAATAACAATAATTAATATTCTGAAATTATTGGTGCTTTGAATATTTATATATTAAATACACTTGAGACAATCACACCCATATGTACATATATATATATATATATATATATATTTCATATTTTGGTTATCTACATATCTATCTATTACTTGACTGACCCTGTACTGGTCAGAGATCATTCCTTCAGGTTTTATTGAATTTTTCTCTTTCTCCACACACACATATATATACATATAAAAAAAAATAGCAGCTTTCCATTAACCAAACCTATTACAGCAACACACTTCTTATATGTACAAACAGCACTTTCTACTATATAAATAATTAATGAACTTATTATTTTATTTTATTTCATTTGAAGTTGTAACATTTACTAAGTGGAACATTCTTGCACCATACTCAGACTTCATAATTTACCAAAGTTCATGTTTTATCTCTCAAGAAGACTGATGGAGTGCTGACTGCGAGCTTGGCACACAAAGCATGTCACATCATGTAGCAAGAATGTTAAGTTTTTAACAAAGCATCAAGTCATAATACAATACACGAAAATTTGTAGGTACCAAAACTCCAAGATTTTTTTGTGGGAGCACTGATGAATTGGCTTGGCACATGTGAGAATGTCAAGCTGAAAAACATTAAGAGTAAAACCTTTTGCCAAGAATCTACACTATCATACCTATTTTTATAATCTACTAAAATTCATGCTTTGCTCATTCTTGTTCTCAAGACAATTGCTTGGAGTATTGACTAATGAAGCTTGACAACAAATAGTGTAAGGAGTGTCATGTTTTCATTTACTAACAATTTTAACTATTTTGAAAGTACAAGAAAACATTACACACAAACTTGGTAACCTACCAGAGCTTCCAAATTATTCTTTTAGAATAAAAAAAAGACTGCTAGAATCACTAACTTAACAGGCTTGGGAGGTGAGAAGGATGCCATGTTGAGTAACAATAGAGTA
This sequence comes from Tachypleus tridentatus, assembly GCF_004210375.1. NCBI lineage: Eukaryota > Metazoa > Arthropoda > Merostomata > Xiphosura > Limulidae > Tachypleus > Tachypleus tridentatus. The sequence continues at coordinate 60,873,383 of NC_134835.1, forward strand.
AAGCATTTTTTTTAATAATTCAAATTATAACACAGAACTACACCTATACATTATCTTGGGAAATCTACTAAAGTTTATGATCCATTCATTCTTCTTAAGCTTAGACTGAACAAGTTGACACGAGTGAAGAACATGCTGCAGAGGGAAGCTTTGTGCTGAGAATCTGAACTAATATACAGACCTATACACAAGCTTGGTATAACTCATGGTTTAGTCTATTCTCTGGGACACAGACTGAAAATGTTGACACAAGTCAAATACATGGTGTGGCATTAGAGGAAAACTTCTTAAGAATAGCTTGAACAACAACAACCAAGTGAGCTGCTTGAAAGACTAGATGACGTTTCTCTTACTCTTCTCACTTTTTGGTTTTCTTGCCACTTCCAAAGTGGAACCATCCAGATCCTTTCTTTTTAGGTGAACTAAGTCTTGAACCTATCATGACCATCATGCTTGGTTGAAAATTGGATGGCAAACTACTTGTTCGAGACTTAAAAGACATTGGAGCATCTGATAACATTTCTGTCATAACAGTACCTGGGTGGGGATTAGGTCCTTTCATTTGTTTAACTGAAATGGTAATAAAATTATTTAGCAACCACACACCTTCTTGAATGCATACCACATATTCCTTCATTACAATATTTTTAGTATAACAATAAAAAACACATTTGATTACACCAAGAAATTTTCCAACACTAATAAAACCCTAGCCTCTATAACAGTAAGATTTATTTATTTATTAGTATTCTAATACAGTGACTGTGATAATGCTGGTATTTTATTTCAATGTGAATTAACATAAATATTTCATATTTTAAAGAAAATCAACTTGATTTAAGCTCTTCTAATGTTAATATATATCAGAAACTTATAATGGCATTTAAACTTTTGAAATAGTTCAAAGTTTCATATAGGTGAAATAAAAAGGACAAAAACAACTATATAATAAGATGATTCTTCTCACTAGTAATAGTAATGCCAAATTGATATATCCTAAACAATGCATATTGCTAAATGTCTTGGAGAAGTGAAAGATTTTCATCATAAGTATCTATCAAACTTATTAATAAAGCAAGGAGTCACATATTTAATTTTCTCTAATCAATGAAAAATTTGATTCAACTCACGTTTTGGCCTTTTAGCTTTCTGTTTGTTTAAAAAAGCTAATCTGGCAGCTTTCTTAGCTCGTTCTGTAACAGTAAAACCTAAGGAAATTATAAAAAGATTATCATAATCTTTATATGTAAAACATCCTTACATTATTTACTGTTTAGCTTCACAGGTATCTATTGTTAATTAGTTTTCTATAATTTATTCTAATTATTTGTTACATAAATGTGATAAAGTAATTACAGAAAGTAAAATCTTAGCTAGAGTTAAGGGGAAAACAAAACAAAAGGAGATGGAGGGCATTCCAAGATTACAAAGGTTCCATTTCAGGTTTTGTAAATACACAGAGGTAGTATAAAGATTGTAGAAAGCCGAACAAATGTTGGCTGTTGTGTATATTACATAGCCATTAGGGAATGGATGCATCTTTATGCAAGTTCCAAATCAGAAGACAAATCTGGAAATCCTGCTTATACAGCAAAAGCAATTCAATATAAATCAGTAAAATCTTAATACATCTCTCTCATTTGTTTTATCATACAATGCAAAAATCTTTGTATAGTATTAAAGTGTACAAAGAAAAATCCAGCAAAGAAACACTCCAACTGATGTACCACAGGAACACACTACTACATTAGCAATTCCTACAGATGGCTAAGATAAGTTTCTTTTATGCTTACTAGTATGATATTGAAGTCCTGTAGAAAGTTCAAAATATAAACAGCTTTCTTCACATTTCTATAAATTCACACTTGAAATAGGTAAAAGTGAATGTTGAACTATTACCATTGGAGGTTATTGTTAAAGAGAAACTAGTACATTACTGTTGCCCTAGTATTGTAATAAGGAAGATAAAAGTTGAAGCAACTGGATTTTTACTCACTGTATTTTATCCTTTTATTTACTTTCTTAAAAACATAAGTAAGTGAAGGGTATTATGCATACATTTGATCTTAAGCTGTAGCAGCTACAGTATCAGCCTTGAACTGTCTTTAAAATACACAAGTTATGAACAATTACAGTGAAGTTTAAAATCTAATGCTAAATATAGCATACAAAAGTAGGTGTTGATTTTATTAGCAGGAGCATTTGTATCATTTGTGTAACAACAATTTCTTTATCACAGAACACAATTTTAAATATAAAGTATTCCCCTCACAACAAGAGCATGATTTTCATTAGAACTACACATGAGGGTCTTATTATATCTTTATTGATGTAATTTGTAAATATAGTACTAAAAAAATGGAGTTTTAAAGAAACTGTCATTTTTTAAATAAAGGGTACCACTTTTAATCTATAAAGCATTATAGTTTATATTCCGAACTCTTTTCCCATAAGGTACATCTCAGAAAAATTCTACTTGTTAAGAAAATGTTCCCCTTTTTGTAATGTTTTTTCAATGAAGTGTAAAATACTGTGATAAGTAATTATTAACATAAACAGTTGCCCAAAAGACAGTGTTTTGCTAGTACGTTATAATATGTCAACCGTGCTACATCTGTATAGGCAGTGTGAACTAGGCCTATTATATCAATAATTATAAACATGTGACATAAATGTCTTCTGAACAGCATTCTTTATATATTTAACTTAAGAGTAGAAGTAGAAGAGATAGGGTAGACTAGCATGTTTGTTACTATTGCTTCTTTAGGCAGTACCACATAGCTTCTAATCTACTGGTGCCAAATTGGATTTATTATTTAACATTTACTGATTATTGATGGTATTAAGATAGTCAAATTTACTGTTAGTGATTCAGTCATATATGGTACAGAACAAAATAATCACAACTGCTTATCAAATTAATATAGCAAGGCAGAGAAGTCATTATAAAATTGCACATTTCTACAACCACTGTAGTTATTGTTATGTTGAATATAGATCCAAAGGGATTTTAACAGTTACATTGAACAAGTAACACCAATGATGGTAAATTGCACAGATGCTAAAACTTTAGTAAAATAAAACATGTTATTTTTAAGCTATGCATGAGGTTTTAATGACTGGGGAAATAAATAATCATCATTCATAATGTAAATTATAAAGCATCTTAATCAATAAAAACAAAAGCTAACCCTGTGTTTCATCTTCCATAACTCTTTGCCTTTCTTCCCCAAATGCTTCCAACCATCTTGTCTTTTCCTCTAGTGTTTTAGTACAGAACATGAACCACTTGCCTCGTGAAGCACAGAAGATTTTCCAAGCGTTTTTTATGGTTATTCCAAACTGAACATCTAGATGAGAAACACTTTAGTTTAACAAATATAACAGTTAAAGAAAAAATAACAATTTGAAACTGGAAGATAAATGGTAATGTGAAAAAGTTTTCACTAACCAAAGAGGAGTTGGGTCATCCAAAGAATACAGTCAATCTCAATAAGATGTAAATATGCAGATCTATTGTATTCAATACTGTTATTACAGAATAAATCGCATATGAATTACAAACATCTTTTAAAAAAATATCGTTTTGAAGCTTATCATTTAAGTTGAGTTGTAACATGTAATAGTATACTATTATGAAAGTTTCTTATGACAAGTTTCACCAAGGTTAATTCTTCATTCTATAATAAAGATTGTTCACTGAAGTTGCTTCCTAGCTTATGTTTCTTACTCAGTTACCCATATGAAATTCAAACAGCATTCATAGATTATACTTTCACTTAGAGGTTAAAAGCATGTTCAGCACCAATTGATGGATATTTGCTATTAATAAAAAAAAGGAATAAAATACTTTGAAATTTAAAATCAAATGTATAAATTAAAAGGAATTTAACAGACAATATAATACCATTAATACAAAGTTCAAACACTCACTATCATTTACAACACTTGAATCTTCTTCTGAATAAGTCAGGAAAAGATATGAAACATAGATTGGAAAGTTAAATATCTGTAAATTAATAGCAGAAAATACTTAAAAACAGAAATTGCATCATATAGTTTTTATATCATTTCTACAAAAATTTAGATTTTGTAAGGATTGATAGATGATTCACAGCTTTATTGAGAAGTATGCCTTTTCTAATTTTATTCCTGCTTTCTAGTTTTTGGCTGAACACAACAACATAATATATTTGTTAGCTTGCAACATATGAAAAAAAACCTAATAATTATTAAGTAATCAGTATTACAGGTAATTCAAAATTTTTCATTTAAACATTGTCACAAAAAATTATTAACATAACTTGTGATGTTCCTTTATCAATTTTCATAGACTTTGGAGGACTGTAATCATTCGAGTGAATTAACCTACATCATTTGAGTTCCTTATATCTAGAAATATATTCTGTATTTGAAGTTTTGATTCATTTACTCTCCCTACATTAAAGTCAAGGAACATCAATTTGAGAGTTATGTGTCAAGGTTTCATTTCTTATTAATTTTCCTTAATATGATGAATCTTTAGCTGAAAAATCATCATTGTCTCTTAGCAATTTAACAATAGGTTATTTTACTACAGTCAGAATTTTCATATTTCTATACACAATATGCATTGTTGTAAAGGCATGTTATTGAAATATTTTTAGGCATAGTAATAAAAGTATACAATACCCTGTGTAGAAATTTCTGGAAAACCATAGTAAATGGAACAAGTAAACAAACTGTTAAAAGTCTTGATATTAGAGAAACCAGTTTTGACAGTTCTGTGTCCTTGGAACTTCAAATTCTTTTAAGGACACAGAAAATCAGAGCATTGGTTACCTTGAAGTTGCCTTGGGAAGTGTTTAACATAGGCAGGCTTTTGACTAAGCAATGTATGCTGATTCTTTTGGTTTTTTACTTAGAAAATGGCTCATTCACAAATGATTCACAAATAAAACTCCATGATTTATTGAACATATTCAATAAAGTACACTAAAAACATTTTTTTTGAAGTTTCACAATTCAATGAAAGAATTTTCTTAAACATCCAAGACACCAACCATCCCTACAGTTACATACTGCCATATAATTTGACTAAGGTAAAACAATCTTGTTAAGCCTTAAATAACATGTAACAAACTTCACGAAAATAGGCTTGTCTCAACTGAAGCATTTCTGAGCATTTCAAATGCTTCAAGTATTGAGCAATTGTATGCACCATGGAGAAGAGTGATACCTGCTCATAAAGGCATAAAAATGATTGACTATGAAGAGAAACATTGAGAAATGTCTGTGTTTGTACTATTTCCTAAACAACACTGAGGTCATGAAAGGTCAAGAATGCATCATTAGAGATCGCTATCTACAGACTAGCACCACTGCAGCAGTAAGAAAGCTACAGCAAATGTTTACATTATTGTGCTTAAAAGATGGCAAGAGGAATAAGTCAAAATGTTGATGTTGTAGCCATATAAAAAATGTGTGTATGGATACAAGTAAGAAGGCTGTTAATTTACCAACTTTATCTGCAACCAATGAATAAGTGGTTTTAGTTCTTCTGTTCAGAAATAATAAATGATCAAGGTAAAATAACCAATTAAATGTCAGATCTATTTGTGGGTAGTTGTGTACACTATTTAGAAGATCATAAGAATACCAGAAGGGTTTAGAATAAAAAAACCATGTTAGAGGATTGAAAACTGAGTAAAGGAAATCAAAGAGTTGAGAAGAAAATGCAGCAGAGAAGAAGCCAAAGAAACAGTCACATAGTTGAAAAATTATCAGCCATTATATTAGTCAGTTGCAGTTATTAATGAAAGAAGATTCAGCCAGATAAAAGATGACTACCCTTGTGATGGAAGTACCCAGTTTCTTGCCCAAACTCTCTGCAAGTGACATATCTTTCATGGCATTGAGTAGCATAGTTAACAAGTGGTCAGTTCAATTCAGTATTGACATCGGAAATATAATTCAGGAACATTTATTAGTTATGTTAAAAGAGCTTTTTTAGTTTAATCAAAGTTATTCTACAAATTGACTATAAAAGAGAATGTTGTGAAAAATACGTTAAAAGTGTTTGTGTTTTGAATCTTAGTCTCAAAGTCAGATTCTTTACTTTAACTGTAAACTTCCTCGAGTTAGTGTGTTCCACTCACCACTGGAATCCTCACTTAATATAAATAAATTGTGAATGGTAGTAATACTTGATCTCCAATCGCTAGCTTCCTGGCCTACCTGTTACACAACATTAAAGAGTGTTTATAACCTGATACTTTAAATAAACAGTTACAAAACATGTCTCACCTTTTCCATCCTCAACATTAAATATACAGCACGAACTTAGATGTATTCTTCCTTTATATATATAGTTCTGTCTTTTTAAAAGGTCCTAGGAATGAAGAAGTGCAGCAATCACATTAGTATCAGTTTTAAAGTTTATCACAATACTAAACAGCACATCTAAGGGTTCTAAGGACAGAGACAAATGCTGCTACCAATTGATTTCTTGAAAATATTTAGAATATATAATTTTGGAAAAATTTCTTGATGTTTTCTTTACCACTGTTTAAACAGTTGGCTTCAAGTGTTATAAAAAAATCCCTATATGTAAACACCACATGTAAAGAGTTGCAATTACTTAATTCATTGACACAAAACTAATTTCAAATACTGTAATCATGATTTAGATACAGCAAAAACGAGTTCAAAGTGTTTTAATATTCTCCTACAAACATAGAAATTAAATGCAAAATATTTTGTGGTCTTCTACTGTCTATATTAGTACTATATCGTAATTTAGATACAAATTGTTACTGTATATAGTAGGATAATTAATATGCTGAATTTGACATAAGGATTTACTATATACAGTAACAATTTGTATCTAATATAAAATGTACTTTATTACATATAGTAAAAACTATTGTCAAATGCAATTTTCCAGAAATAATTAAACTTGTTTTAAGATTAGTTATATTTTCATAAATAAAACAGTAAAACCAGAGTATTTTAATTATATCAGTGTTAAGTATGATAACCATTTTGTGGAAACTAGTATCTGATATAAAGTACTCCAAATTTAAAGACTGCAGATTTAACTAAATTAGCATAAAGTTAAATTAAGTTTAGATTTTCTTTTGAATGCCACTATATACAGCTTATGAATCAATTTCATTGAAAAGTATTGCAAGTTACAAATTACTGAATATGGCAAATTCAAGGTGGTAAGAATTAGAGTCTAACACAAAAAGGTTGAATCACTTTTTGATCAGAAAAACAAATAAACCAGTGATGCGTATGAAACCCTCCATCATTGACACAATCTTTGAATTTGTGTGGTATACTTCCAGTTGGTTAGCAGATGAAGTTATGGGAGATTCTGTCCCACTCTTTAGCCAGTGCAATGCCAAGCTATCTCATAACACTCCTAAGGTCAGAACTTTGACATTCATGGCATCCAAAAAATCTTAAATGTGTTTTGTGGGATTAACATCAGGACATTCGTTTTGCCAATAAATTATCTTTATCTTTTCTGGTTCAAGATGATCACCACAATCATGGCAGTATGAAACTGGATATTATTCTGCATCAGAAGAAAGTTTGATTCAAATGTACCCATGAAAGGTCACATTATTGGGACTAACTCTATATCTGGTTCATGAAAGCTCAATAAAGAATAAATATATTAATTCAAACTGATGTCTTCTCATATCATAACTGATATATTACTGAAACTATCATATTGAATGATACTGTGCTTATTACTATTTCATCATCTCTGGCTCTTCACTCAGACTCTAACCATTTAGTAGTTGGTAAACAGATGTAATCTTAACTCATTTATAAAAATCACAAGTGCCCAATTCTTGTAGCCTTGACAAAAGTCCAAATGAGCATTGCAATAAGTTACAGAACTAAAGCATATCATCTTGACTTAAGGCAGACTTTCAACATCTATTCCTTGTCATTTTGCCACTGATAACACTTCAATTACTGTCCAACACTTCACACTGAGTCAAGATGAGATGCTTTAGTCAACTATGCCATTTTATGAACCTATGTTTTCTGTCTGTTAGGAAGGTTAGTCGTCTAATAGATTGTCATCAATCTTCTCACTATGGATTGAGATAAACTAAATTAAATAACACTTTTCAATGTGTTTGTTTGGCTTCTAACATTTTGACAACTTTGATGGTATGCACTTTTATCAAAAACTTCTGCTTACCACAAGCAGATAACAGTCATGCAATTACAAAGAAAAAATTACTAAACTTCAAGTATTCACCAATACAGCAAATCTGTATTTAATGAAATCCAAGGCTGAAATGGTAGATACTATGTTTCCACAGTGAATAAAACACAAAAAAATATCTGCATTCTCATAGCATGATGCATCCAAGTTTAATGTTTCAAGCTGTATAACATTTTTGCTGTTGTACTCTTTGATGCAATACAGCTTCTATATCTTATATATATATAAACAATTATTTCTTACATACAGCAACAATTAATTTTATATGTAGATATTTTCTGCTAAATACAATTACAGCAAATGTCAGATTAAATTATCATCTAACAAAAATAAGAAGCATCAGAATAGTAATATACCTTTAAATATGTGAACAACAAACATCAAGAATTGTAAGAAACATCTAAACATAGCTTTTATGATTTGGTTATTCAAAATGAAGTAATTTACCTGAAGACAAAAACTACCAAGTTCTCCAAGAAAATGAAAAAATGGAAGACACCAATGTGATGTTAGTTATATTAACAGTCTTTTTAAATATTATACAAACTTGTGTACATTAAATTTAACTACCACATATACGTTTTACTGTTGTTTTATACACAGATGGGTTTCTTAAAAGCTAAATGTAATCCCCAGATTTATCAATATTCTAGAAAGCATATCTGAACAAAAAACATGAAAGTTTATAATACAGTAAAATCATTAAACATACAAAGCTAAACTCACTTTTTTGCAGTAGACTAAAAGATGATCAAAAAGAAACAGAGTGTATTCTCGGGACCATCCAGAAAATGCTCTTACAACATCACCTGAGTGAATGAGGACAGAGCAAAAGTCTAATACATCTGGACCCTTTAAAAATAAACTAGATTTAAGTGAGTGAAACTTAGCTACACATAGAGAGAAATTAAAAAACAGATTTAAGAGCATCAAGTATAAATTTCACTATCCTGTTCATAATGATGATATAATTAAGCAAGACCACAGCATGATCAAAGTTTGTTGCTATTAAAAGCTTGTGGGTAAATGGTTTGAACATTATTCTAACTAACCCTTTCACTGCACAATTAATTTTCAGACTGATTTCTAAAAGCAGCAATTATCCATCAAAAAATAAAAGTATGCATCTAACCTTTTGTATTAAATTTCTCAATATTGAAAGAAGCTGTATTTTCTATATTTTACAGTAATATTCCTTGAAAGCTATACTGAACAGTGAAAAATAATGATTTAAACAAAAAATTGAGGAAATGTAAGAGAAAGAGTTCTCCAGTAAATTACATAAATACAGATAAAACTAGGTCAATCAGAGACCAATATCATTACAACAAATAAAACAAATTATTTAAATAATAATATTCAAGGTATAAAGAAAAACTGTCTTTGTACAAATTCTGCATGTGTTCCTGTAAAGTTGGCAATTTTGTAATGAGTCAAATAAATATTCAAGTTTCATGGCATAGAACAGATGGCAGCACACAAACACAGGTTAGGCAACTGTTTTAAGTACATGGAGATATTCCCATGTGTTGCACTATGGAGAAACTTTTTTTGGTTGCTGTGGGGTCAGTCTGAATTTCTTAGTCAATGGGTATAAATGTTTATTTGGATATATCAGCATTACACAGCAAAAGGGTTAAGAGAGAAATTGTTTAAAATTTTTACATGCTTGTTTCATCGAGTTGTCATCAGGATATAGCAAAAATCTAAAGAACAAAATATTTGTCTATTCATAAAATAACACTGAAGTATAGTTAAGATCTGAAAAGTAATTATAATGATGTATAACTAATTCTATAAAACTAATTCTATAAAAATTTACAAGTATTCCACTGAAAGTTTTTGTATAATGGCATTTTACAATTGTTTTAAATACGTTTTTGAAAACTCAGAAAACTTGTAATGAAGTAAAAAAAAACCTGCAACTTTTTCAGAAGTTTAAAGTTTTATCTACAATCCACGTTATATATTTTTAATCTATAAATATTGCATTTTCTTATCTGCACAGTGTTTCTTTTTTTTACTGTTTATTAAACAAATAACTAAAAGTAGACAAAACGTAATTTTGATTTTTTTCCCTTTAAATATACAGTAATTTACCTCCCATCCATCAACAGTCTGCTGCCACTCCACTAGATGCTCCAAACACTCCATTCGACGTTTTCGTTCATTCACAAGCTGGGCTACTTCTCTCATAGCAGACAAGGCACTTGTGACTGGAATGTAGTCTGGATGATCGATGTCTGTGTATTTGAGCAGTTCGGCCAGCTGAAGTGGATACTTACAGATACGCTGAACAGGTGTTAGTAAGAAACCATCCATGGAAATGTCTATCATTTGCTGTAGGAGTCGGCAAGCCTGCAGATTCAGAGTAACTAAATTTGTATTTACTTAATTTATTGAGTAACAGATTTCAGCCCTTGGCTTATGTAGACAAGGATCTACTAGAGAGAGGGAAAACAGATGGAATAAGGATAAGGATTATGAACTTAAAAAGATTATAGTTATAAATAATTTCTTGACACAGCATGTGGATAAAATAGTCTGTGGGGTAAACAGAGGCAAAAAAGTTGGATTATATTATGCTGGTGCATAGCTGAAAGACATATCTGACTGAGAAAAAGAAATAATGGAGACTGGCAATGATGCAGTTTTTGTTGTGTGCATAGGGGATAACGATATAAGAAACAGTGACTTGGAGGAGTTAATTAATAAGTACAAGGGGATGATGAAATTCTCAGTTGGCCACTACAGTTAAATGCTAGGCTGAAATTAATATGTAAGGATAAGCAGATTAGCTGGTTGAACTTGTGTGATCAGTTCAATGAGAGGAGAGAGCTTTTTGGAATGGATGGTTTACACTAAAATACAAAAGCGTTTGGCATTCTTGCAGTGGGTATTTACTCAGCTGTAAGGCAAATTTTCAACTAAGACTGGATATTGATGAGGCAAAAGATAAATTAAATGAAACAAAATTGAGATTTAAAGGAAAGTTTAGCATAGAATATCAGTAAAAAAGCAATTATAAGATTAGGCTTAATTGTAATTACTGCAATGCAATGTTATAAGTACAAGAATAAAATGGATAAATTTAGAGGATTTCAAAATAATGGGAATAACTGAAACATGTTTAAATATAGATAATTTTGATGAAAGAAATTTCTTTCAAATACATGGTTATAGATTATTTAATAGGAACAGAATAGTAAAGACAGGGGAAGGAGTGACTACATGTTAAGTGTGAATTAGATCCTGTTGAAGTAGAGAATATTAAAGATAATAACAAGGATATTAAATCCATATGGGTTTCTGATAATAGATAACAAGGGAAAATTTCTTGACAGGAATTTATTACAGACAACCAGATGAAACTGATAAAATTAGTGAAAAACTTTACAGTGAGATTAAAATTTCAACTGTTAATGAAGTCATGACTGTGGATGATTTTAATTTAAGACATATTGACTGGGAAATGCTAGAGTCAAACCACAAGGGAAAAAGGTTTCTGGAAGCTGTTCAAAATGAAGTTCTTCATCAACTGCTTAAGGGATCTACTAGAAATAATGATATTTTAGATTTATTGTTAAACTTCTAATAAAGAAATCATTGAGAGGGTGGAAATTACAGAACAAATAGGTACAAATAATCACTGCTGTATTAAGTCTGATTTTGCTGCATATGGAAATCAGGAATAATGATATCTTGATTCCAAATTTCAAAAAATAAATTTCGAAGGGATGCAACAAGAATAATATGTTGTGAATTTGGTAGTTGCATTATCTGGAGACACTGAACAAATGTGGAAAATTTTTAAAGAAAATTTCTTTAATATTCAAAACAAATATATTCCTTACAGAAAGCAAATGGTAGCTGTAAGTAAAAACCAGGTTGGCTAACAAAGGGCATAAGAGATAAGATTTAAGAAAAGCATCACAAATTTAAGAAATGTAAATTAACTGGAATGATAGAAGATCAAGGAAGTTGGTCAAAGAGGAAATTAGGACATTATAAAGAATGCATGGAAAACATTTAGTTGAAAACATAAAAATTAACAGCAAGGGCTTTTTAAGTACATTAAGGTAAATAAAATGTTAGGATGGGGATAGGACCCTTGAGGAATTATAATGGAAGACTTATGCTTGCTGATTATGAAATGCTAGGTTATTAAGTTCTGTTTTTTCTTCAGTTTTTACTAATGAAGACTTAAGCACTATACCCCATCTTGAGCAATTTATAGATGAAAAACAAAGTTGAAAATGACAATTGCACAAATTTTGAGCTTGTTAAAATAAAATTGGGAAATTTAAAGAATGATGAGGCTCTTGGGGCAGATAATATTTATTGGAAGGTTTTAAAAGAGGTCAATAATTGGATACATCAGGCACTTGCCAACTTTTGTAAGTCCTTGAATATTGGAAATGTACCAACAGATTGGAAATTAACTATTGTCACTCTTATCTGCAAGGGTGGTAACAGAAGTTGTCCCAGTAATTATAGGCCTATTAGTCTTATATCAGATGTGGAGAAACGTTTTGTAAAGTCTGATAAAAGATACTCTGTAAAATCATTTAACAAAGTTTAGAATTTTATCAGATAGCCAAAATGGTTTCACTAAGAGAAACATCTTGCCTTACAAATATTTTTGCATGTTTTGAAAATTTTACTGCATGTGTAAATGGGAGTAAAGGTGCAGATTTGGTATATGTAGATTTTCAGAAAGCATTTGACAAAGTGCCACATAAAAGGCTTATAAAGAAACTTATCATTGTAAGTGTGGGGGATAAGTTAACTAACTGGATAGAAGAGTGGCTTGATGGAAGAAAGCAGAGTTCAGTCAAACTGGGTTAATGTTGCAAATGATGCATTTCAGGGCCCAGACACAGGACCATTGCATCTTTTTATTTTACATTAATGACACAGATGAAGGAATAGTCAATGAATTACTTAAATTTGCAAATGATATCAAGGTCTTGGTGTTGCTGGCTGTAAAGAGGATGCTGCTGTTTTACAAAAGGATTTAGATCATTTAGTGAGTTGGGCAAGTAAATGGTAGATTCGTTTTAATTATGATAAATGCAAGAAATTGCATGTGGGTTATCAAAATTTGATTTATAAGAATAATTTGGATTGGAATGACCTTAAGAGTATCATGAAAGAAAAGGATCTTAGTGTAATGGTTGATCAGTCTCTTAAGCTATCCAAGCAATGTGTTGTTGCTAGTGATAAGGCAAATAGGATTTTAGGTTGTATCTACAGAAATACTGAATACAAGTCTAAAGAGGTTATAATTCAATTGTATAGGTCACTGGTTAGTGCACATTTGGATTATTGTGTTCAGTCTTCTCTACTTATCTTAGAAAAGATACTGAATTGTTGAAGAAAAAAAGGTTTAGAGAAAGGTTACTAAAATGGTACCTTGGATGAAGGAGATGTTATATGAAGAGAGATTAAGATCCCTAAAACTGTTTTCTCTTGAAAAAAAAAAGGAGTTTGAGGAGATTTGATTGAAGTGTTTAAGATTGTAATATGAATCAATAATGTTGATGCCTCAATATTCTTTAAACTTAACAGTGATAACATTTGAACTAGGGGACACAATATAGATTTAGGCAACGTAGAAGTAGAAACCATTTTCAATTCAGCTAAATTAAGCTAAAAATGAAACACCTTCTGATGTTGTGGAAGCAGTAAATTTGAGTGAGATTAAACAAAAGTTTGATAGATATACGAATAATAAGGGCTGGCTTTAATTTTTTTAATTTATTTTTTTAATAGTTTTAGTTTGGCTTAAAGTATGAGACAGGCAAGATGGACCAACAGGTTACTTGTTGTCCCTAAACATTATGTATGTTAATACTAAATATTCAAGAACTTATATAAATTTACACAACCCTGAATGTATATGAAAATGCTTGACAACATCATATAACTATTTATTTATTAAATGTTTCAATTTGTAAAATAAGTAAAAATGATATACATGTTCAAGAATGGTGAAACTAATTGAAGAAGTTTAAAAACTCAATCTTATGCACTACATATATATATATACAAAATCAAAGTTTACCTCAAAAAATTGAGAGTAACGTGGATCACTGTATAATTCCTGAAGTTCACTCACAGCTAATGGGTGGTTGTTACAGTAGTCAGAGTAGATTCTAAACTCTGTTTTCTGAATAGGGACAAAATATATTAACATGTAAATGTAAACTACTAATGTGAAATTCACTTATCAGTTACACAGAAAACTGCTGAGGTAAGTAATTTTTTATATGCTTTCTCATTTTAAAAAAACTATATTATCATGTTTTATGTTCTTTAAAATTCTACACAAAAATTGTTTTCATTATAAACGTTTTTTACTAAGAGGTTTATTGTTGGACTAAAATATATTTTATAATAAAGGTGTAAATGTAGCTACTGCTATATGGTACATTATGTGCCAAATAATAATCTAAAAACAAAATCCTACAGTTTACTTGACTTTATTATTAAATATTTTTTGCCATTTAGGAATAAAATCTGAAGAACATGTTATTCATGTCAATGAAAATTAAAACATTTATTTATTAAAATTGCACAAATTTACTCTTCCCATAGCTGTATATACAGAACTTTCTGATACCAAGCTTTCTATATGATTTTAAATAAAATGGCAAATATTGCATGTACATGTAACACCATTAACCTTAGATAGTCCAACTCTAATAAGTAGTACAAATGCAAGAATATTGTAATCTTCTCCAATATTTCTAAATTGACGTATATTAACACATGCTCTTGATGAACATGAATATACTGGTGATCCAAACTAACATATGACTGCCTTACAAGGATTCAAAACTTAAATAAACTCATATGATGTTAAATAGTTTCTTATGGACTGCACTTGTCTTCTTTCAAGTTTTGGAGACAGTGTTTTATTGTCTGAAACAATCTCCTAAATCAGACATAACGAAGAAGCAATCAAAAGAGAAACTCTTTGACATCTCAATACACTACCTGAAACTTTCTTCAATAATACCTTTACAACATTCTATTAAACTATTTAAAACTGTAATCTTACATGTTGCAAAAAACAATTCCCCACCAAACTTAAGTGTGGTCTATTGTGATCAATGCAAGCTTCAAGCCTTCTTAAAAATTCTTTTTGAAACTTGTAAATTTCTTCAATGTTACCAAAGATTGTTGTTATTCTCTCTGATGAAAACATGTCTGGTCTCCTTCGAACCTGTCTTAAGTAGCCCTATAAAGAATAGAATAAAAGATGTTAAGGAAACATCTTATCTATTTAGTTTAAAGATAAAACAATACTCTTTGAGAATACATAAAACTGTTGTAACTATGGTTTAAAATTAGTCTAAGTTTCTTTGTAAGTGTGCATAAATTTATTTGAAAAAATTACACATGAATAGGTCACTGATCTGCCAAATATGTTTTAAGTTAAAGAGGCATAGGAAGGAAAAAAAATATTCTGATATATACATCTTCTATTTCCTAAAATAAATTCACATACCAAAAAACAATAACAAAAAGCACATATTACTTTACATGAATAGGAAAGTAACTTCAGGCATCCCAAGTCACAATTTAAAATATTTTATATTCTAATTGCTCTGTACGATTATGACTAGTATCTGTTTATTACAATACCTGAACAACATCTTCAAGATGTTTAACAAAATCTTTTTCTGTGCTAATAATTTCTTGAACTATGTTAGCACGCACTTGCTCCTTAGTCAGTAGACTAATGTTCATTCTGCCTCTGGAATCTCCAGTTAGATCTCCAGTGGCTAATTTTTCAACACAATCTTCTAAGGTATTCTCTTGATTTACTCGAAGCTTAAATAGTTAGGTAAGAAATCAGATATACATTACTTATTTTGATAGCTATATTAATTAAAAATACAAAATTAAGTTAATTTACAGCTGTGGGAAAAATGTATATTAAAAATCATAATCTATATTTATAAATACACAAATTTTACTTCAGATTAGTGTAACAAATAATACAACTTGCAGCAAAAGTTATGAAAATTCAAATAACTAAAAATATATTAGTTGAATAATAAAATTAAAAGCTCAAATTAACACTTAAACTAAGCATTATTTGGGAACAGCTAAAATAAAGATACTGAAAGTGTCTTACCCTTACAAAAGTGGCTGGAAACCAACCACTTTGATTATTTATAGAACCCCACCACCAATCCTCATCTGTAGAGTCTGCAACTTCAATCACTTCACCAGCCTTAAAACTCAGTTCCTCAGGATCTACTGTGACATGATCCCACAAAGCTTCAGCAAAGGTGATATTACTGTGATGGAACTATCATAACACAGAATATTAGAAAATATCTTTTATAATACGTATTACATTAACAAACATTAAAATGCATATTGGAACAAAAACAGAATAAAAATCTAACACTAATGCAATACAGAACATCACCAAACATATGACAGTATCTTTTCAGAAAATATGGAATATGAAACTAACAGAAGATAACTTGAGATTTATTCAAGTATTATAAAAATTTTTAAAAAAATCAGATGAATTATTTGAACACATCTTCAAGCACAAATAGTAATAATATAAAATGTTCAAAAAACAGTTGATAATATTCATATACAGTTTTTCTAATAATGAACATCAAAAAGTCTGCAAAAATATAATTTATAGAGATAAAAAATAATGTAGCCTAATTCAAGTGCTATAACATGAAACATTTTTTAGATTATCTTTATATAATGATGCACAATAAAATCATACAAAACAAAAATGACAGTAACCAAATAACCTTAAAGATAAATCTTAATTTTTTATTATAATTATTTTATTTAGAGATTAAGAGCTTTCTAATGAATAATAACTAGTTTACAAAAGCATTCTAATTATTGTTTTATTTTTTAATTGTAACTTATCTCTTTTTGATCCTATGAAATTTTTAAATATAATGATAGTAACCTTTCAAATAGCAGACCAAAGCTTGGCCAATGTTAGCTGATTGTGTGTTTTTTGGTACGATATTGGTATCTGTAAAGTTATGGACACTGGTCCAATTTGGTTTACTATTATGTAACTAACAATCCAAATAGGAGACCAAAGCTGGGCCAATGTTGGCCAAATACTAATTTGCATATCAACCCTTAGTTGGGCCAAGATATTGCTTCATCACTGGCACTACATAAACATGCATTTTAACTCTTGAGCCAAAAGAGATTTGGAGGATAACTCTCAGGTCAGCCATTGGTCAAAGGTAAGTATTCACATTTTTAACTGTTATCCCAATGATGACACAAGGCTCTGGTAACTTTGGTCCAAGAAATTAAAGAATACAAAATAAAAATATTTTAAGTAAGTAAGTATATATAAATAGGCACAGATCTATGGATATAGAAAGCTTAAAAAAATGACTTTATATCCTTATTATCAACATTATTAAAAACCTTTCATGTTATAAAATAACATGAGTATAAAACAAAAAAATAACAAAGCACAGAAATATTACTGTTGGACTTTGAAGAGTAAAAAGTATATAATAAAATCAGACACTAATTTAATCCTCCCAGATGTTCTGCTAGAATATTATCTAAAATGTAGTTAATCAACATCTCACAGTTTACAGAATAAATCACTGTTCTGTGCCATTTCAACAACTTTGTCAATGGATGTGTATGTTTGAACTTCTAATAAATTTGAACTACAACAGACTGATAATGTAAGTTTTTTTATGCTAAATTAGTAGATGGACTGAAAATGACAAGAGATGTGAAGTAGCTAATTGTACGAGATTACAATCATGATGACTTTACATCTTATATTCATGTCTGGCATGGACTGATACTGTGGTAGATCCCTGGATCTTAAGACTAGTGAGCTAGGTTTCAATCTGTGCAATACCATTATATATTTTTTTTACATTTGGGATCAAAATACATTAATTAGCTAAGAAGTATGGTCAATTTATATTATTTGGGCTCAATAAGAGTAGCCCTCAAATAGCTTTATGTACAATTGAACAACAAAAACTTCTTGGCAATGTTATTTAAAAAAAAACAAAAAAATAGGCTGGTTCAACATACAAACTGCAAGAAATTTATGTCATACTTTTTGTATTAATAATTTCACAGGTCTATGAAATCATTGATAGTTCCATGAATTACAATATGAACTAGTCCAAATTCTGATTTACAGAATAAAATTCTGATCTGGAGTTTGTTATGTCTGGTTAGTTATTTTTTTCAGAAGCCATAACACAATATGATCATAATTAGTCCATACCAAACCCAATTATGAACAAAATACTATTTTTAATATCTTTTTTTATACACTGTAGAAACAGAAAAACCAACAGAAGTAAGAAGTGAGGAAAATAACAGACACACAAGAATGTATTATCAATCCATATGCAATAGCCAGAGAAGACCACACAATAAATTGGAATCATACTAAAATAATAAGATGTACCACACCTAATAAGAAGGATAAATAATGCTTTCTACATCCACTTAACTCATAACATAGTCAAACACAGCAAAGAAGTCAGTAAAACCTGGATACTCCAACTGAAAATATTCAAAATGTTTGTTTATTAAAGTCCTAAAATAAATAGCACACTAGCTGTGCTATCAAGTAGATACACATTTAAATCCCTGCTAATATAGCATAAATAGTCTTTCTTTGGACCTTTCTGAAAATGTCAGCAGATTAGGAATCAGAATGTAAAACAAAATCTTCAGTACTTAATTATTAATTATACTTAGATGAACAGTACTAGTAATATACTCAATACGAGTTTTATTATATAAATTAAGCTTCATTTATTTTAATAAAATACAAGCCATCATGAAATTTCATTATCATAATAATTAAGGTCTTCATTTATTTGAAAAAAAAACTATTACATTCGACATATTGAAGTGGAAAATTACTATTCCATAGGTAGACAGATAAAAAAAGATTTTCCATAAGTGCTGGAATGAGTACAACTATCTTTTTATTTTATTTTTAAAGTAAAACTTTACTGAACACCTGCTGCTAAAATATTTCCACAGATAAACAGAATTGTTGTTTTACAGCAAAATTATAAAAGTGGATGCTTGGGTTAACACTAAATCAAACTTGATCTTCTACCTGGGTAATTAATGTTAAAAGTTAAAATATTATTGGCATCATGTTGGCTATAGTCATTTGTTAACACTAGGCTGCTGAGCAAAAAAAAATCAGTGGTCCAGTGTATTGAGGCACATTGATTTAACATCTACTTGCTAACTAGGAAGATATTAATGCTGTAAGACAGAATATTAAGATATATCTGTAAAAATATATTTACACAAGTAGCTTAACACAATAGCAATTATTTATAGAATAAAATAATTACAGTATGTGGATAAAAAAATAAACTTTTATGAAAATTCTGTGCAGAAGTAATGACAGTCCCACACACTTTAATTAATGAGTATAAGAACAGTATTCACAAGTTGATGATTCATAAGATTTCAATATAATACAGATAAAGTTGTATTAAATACAACTAAATGCATCACTTGATCAAAAACTAAAAATACTTTTTTTTTTTTTTTTAAATTCCAGGTTCAGGTTTTCATTAAACTTGAAACTTAATATTACAAGTTATATGTGTTATAGTATCAAACATTAATAATGTAATAAAGCATTACCAATTTAATACAGTTTTCTGTTTTTGACACAGGTAAAGAACGAAGTACTTCACTATCTGAACCAATTTCATCTGATGAAGCTGTGCTGCCATCATAAGACCCATCACGGTCAGATAGACCTGTAAAGTTTGGGAAGAAAACCAACTGGATTGTTGTAGAAAAACAAACAGAAACAGATGAAAGATAGCATAAGCATTTATTATAAGATCAAGTGTGTGAAAATTTTGTATAAGAATACCATATTTTACTTAATAAATGTTGGTGCCTGATAGGACAAAAAATGAATTATAATAATACAAAAATAATTTGGGAATATGTATCAAAAACATCTTTATGTTTTGTGAAGATTTAATTTGCCAATTTGGAATTACAGTTAACATTACTTTTCTAATGCAGGGTAAGTCCAATACGTGTAAGATTAACAGAGAGATCCCAGTTATTAGATAGGAAATTCATTAAGAAAAATATTTATTTTTAACTTGGGAGTGCTATTTGAAATTTTATTGTAGTTATGAATAAATAATTTCAAGTAAGATTTATGTTATTAAAATAGGATTAACAATCCAAAATGTACACGTACAAAAAATGTTTAATTATAAATATATACAAATCTGTAGGCAAAGGTGTATATTTAACCATAAAGTAATACTTGCTTGTCTTGTACAACAAAAATAATAAGCTGACATTATTCACTGTTCCAGGGCCCTAAGGTGTCTTAAATGGCCATTGGGTTCATTGGACCAACCACATGCACATTCAGTTAATAATAGGGTTATTTGAAGATACTGTCAGTTTTATTGTAATGTTTTAATACATTTGTTAATCTAAGAGCAGCCATGCTTTGCAAGCTATGATGCTATGTTTTTTAATCTAAAACACCTTATTAATCAGATGCACTTCTAGACAAAGAAAAGAAAAAAGTAATTTGATTTAAAATGCATTGATACACGTGTAAAAAAGATATATAATAATATAAACATTCATGTGATGTGAATGTTGGGGAAAATTAAGTAAATCATTGAACTCAATATGTTATAAAACATATTCAACAAGTTAGTGTTCATTAAACATTCATAAATCTTATATCAAGCACTGCTACTGCTGTATGTATCACATGAATTTTAAAATGAATTTCATTTATTAGAATACTGTGCCTATTCATATTCACTGGTTATGATTAACTTGACATTTTTTAATAGTTTATAAAATACAATTCATCATCCTCTTTTTAGAAATTAGTGCTAGAAAATGTACATTTGTTCATGATCAACTATAAGTTGTTATTTTGAGTAATATTAATTTACATCTATTCAAGTCAACTGATTTTAGGGTATTTGTACAAATGAGATTTATACATTCATAGCAGCTAGCAAATACAGTTATCATATCATTATGGTATGGTATTTATTAGTTAATATAAACAATTTCACTACATAAGATGAAGACATTAGAAGTATCAAAGTTACTTAGCCTCAAAACCACTTTAGTTAATTACAAATGTACAAAATTTACTTTAAAACTGACAAATACTTTTTATACCTTCAATAGTTAGAAATGTTTTTTTGTTTATTTGTTTCTATTATACCTCGAGAGGTTTCCTGACTTCTTTTCACTCCAGCTACCCTTTGAATGTCTAGTGGTTGGCTGAAGGACCTTCTCATGTGTGATATAGGATTATGGCATTGAACTTGCGGTCTAGACTTAGTGGGTCGGGACTTAAAGGAATGTGGATTAAAGTGTTGCTGAAACACAGATAACAAACATAAATATAGTATTAACTTGTAAATATCTAACATTATTCTTTCTGACAAACCTAAAAAACACTAAAATGATAATAGTTTTTTTTTAATTCACAAAATATATTCTACTCTAGCTATACTAAAAAAACTGTTAGAGGAACATACATTACAGTTTTGTCAGACAAATATTTACATAAAAAAAGCTCCTCAAACTATTAAAAGATTAGAAAAAAATTGTAAGTTCAGAATAAATATTTAATTTTATGTAATACAGATGGATTATAAATACATTTAATGCCATATATGCTACACATAAATGATCAGTTATTTAACCATTTGTCATTTTGGTTACTCTTTTCTGTCCTTTCAGTTTGATATAATTTTTGTAAGGGTAAAAGCAAACAAATTAGACCAAAAGCTAATTATTATAAAGTTCCAAAAAGTAAATTAACTAAAAATATATACACCAGTTAATTCAAAATATTTAAGTGAAGTTTATTTGACCAATATAATCAACACTGAAGAAACCAGCAAAAGTTTACAAATCTCAAATTTGAAAAATTAAATTTATGTCAACTACTGCAGTGAAAGCTATGATTTTGATTATAACATAGTGTAAAGATTTTTTACTTTAGGATTTTTATGAAAACTTTATTTAAGAATGAAAGATTATGTAAAAAAGCCATCCTTGATTATTCAAAATAATTATTTTGAATGATTAAAGAATATTAGGTACAAAAACAAGGACATTAATTACCCAACTGAAAAATAAATGAAAAAACAAAGAATGTTGTTATGGTTAAACAGTCTTTGAGATATTACAATCACTGAATGATTTTACATCCTACACTCTAAATAGATTATTTTAACACTGTCTTGTAAAAATGTTGATCTAAATTTCAATAGGTCAT
Source organism: Tachypleus tridentatus (assembly GCF_004210375.1). NCBI lineage: Eukaryota > Metazoa > Arthropoda > Merostomata > Xiphosura > Limulidae > Tachypleus > Tachypleus tridentatus. The sequence continues at coordinate 60,895,945 of NC_134835.1, forward strand.
AACCAGCAATTCCAAAAAAAAGAATATCTTTTTATACTGAAAAGACTGGTAAAAAAAAGTTTTCTACATAAAATATGTATGCTAAAATAGTTTTTATTGTGCAATAAATACAACTATATTGAAACAAAAAATTATTCAAATGAAATCATTTATTTTTGTAGAGAAGTAAAAAATGTTCACAAAATTATACTTTTTTATTCTTAGAGCATGATTTTACTAAAAATAACAATTATTTTCAATTAATCATATTAAAACATTGTGTTTCACCAAAGTTATAGTCTTCAAATAGTGTGAAACAGAAAATATATTACATTTTCAATGTTTGTGCTTGAAGGTGGATGAAATCCATCATGACCAACATGTACTGACCATCTATGTCGAGGGTTTATGGATTTATATGTTTTCATTTCAGCCTAAAAAAATAAAATTTGGTTAATTCAAGTTTTAAATTGAGGATAAAAAATACAATTACACTGTTTAAAATGTAGTGGAAAATGAACAAAGGTTATATATCATTTATAAATTAAGTTTAGCTTAAAAACATACATTATTAGAAAAATATAAATATTAGACAGATTACAAAAATACCTGTTTCATAATATCGTATTCTCAGACTAAGACTAAAAACAGATTTTTTATATATTTACTTTAATATATTAAGATTGTAAATGTAATACTTCTTTCAAATACAATTTTATATCAGTTCAACATTATATATTTACCCTTTTTAGCATACATCTCTAAATCAGCTTGATATTACAAATATATCCTACTTAATGTGCATCATTATCCACAGACAAGGTATAATATCTCAATCTCATCTAAGATTACAACTAAAACTGTAGAGCTTATTTTAACTTGACTCATTCTATCACCAGAATTATCACACCATGTTTGATTTCAGTCAGTTGATCCAGACTGTTTCAACATAGATGATAAACTAAAATGAAAGAATAAAAAAAACAACAAATAATAAGAGAAGTATGCTTATAATGTTGTTTATATGTACAGATTAGTATTGAATATTTAATACAGTAAGCTAGAGAAGTTAGGTTGAACTTGCTACATGATAGTAATATTAGTAATACCAGCAATAATCATAACTTCATTATACTTTTGATGGAATGAGACATGATCTGGCTTCTGAAGACTAGACTAAAGAGTTGGAAGAGGATCTTGAAAAGATGTGGGAAGTATTTAGGAAAAAATTGATATGTGTACAGAACATACATATTCCCTACAGAAAAAAGAAGGCAATGGAGCAGAATAAGTCAGTATAGTTTAGCAGAGGATTAAGATATCCTATTAGGGATAAACATAATAAATTAATGGTTTACAGGCCAATAGAAAATCAAAAGAGCTGGTTAAAAAAGGAAGAGGGCAAAACTGTACATGAAAGAGGGTTGGCTGAGAGAGTTAAATAAAATAATAAGAAATTCTTTAGGTATGTGATAGTTAAGCAAAATATTAGGAATATACCTCTTACAAATGATAGTGGGAAGCTAATCTTGGATGATTATGAGATGGTAAGCTTATTAAATAACATGTTCTATTCAGTTTTTATGTAGGAACATACAAGCAATATGGCTCAACCAAAGCACTTAACATATGAAAAATATATTGATGTAAAAGATATAATTTTAAGTTCAGAAACTGTAAGAGAAAAGTTGTGAAATCTAAACATTGTGGACCAGAAAGTTTTTATCCAAATGTTTTAAAGGAACTTAAATATTTTATTTGTGAACCACTAGCTATTATTTTTATATGTGATTGAGTACTGGAAGAATATTAGAAGGTTGGAAATTGGTTAATGTTTGTCCAATATTTAAAGGAGGTGATAAACATTGTTCAGGCAATTGTTGGCCAGTTAGTCTTGCATCAGTTGTTGGAAGGGTTTTGGAGAGTGATTGAAGAGGAATGTTAGAGTCACTTAAAAGCAGTTTAATATAATGTAAAAGACTCAGCATGGTTTCACTGAGGGAAATCCTTGCTTAACAAATATTACATTCTTTGAGGATGTTACTGCAACATAGAGTTGCAGATTTGGTTACCTTGATCTTGATAAAGCACTTAATAAGGTGCTTCTCAAAATATTTGTCACAAAAATTAAATCTGTAGGTATGGGGGAAAATGTTATTAAATTGGATAAAAAATTGGCTGGAGAGTGGAAAGCAAAGAGCAGTAATAAATTTTAAGTTAGATCTAATTGGATCACAGTTACAAGCATTGTGCATTAGGTTTCTGTTTTGGGTCATCTGTTGCTTGTAATTTATATTAAATGGTACTGACTCTGGAAATACTAATAAAATATTGAAGTCTTGCAGGTGACATGAAGATTTTTTGGGTGGCTAACAGTATCAAAGATGCTGCAGACATACAGGAAGTTTTAGATCATTTGACACATTGAGCCATTACATGACAGATGATGTTTAACCAGTGGTGGAACCGAGGGGGGGCTGGGGGGCTTGAGCCTCCAAAATGAGCCAAGCCACCCTCAGCATCCCAATATTGTTACCTACATATATTCATAAAATATGGAAAACACAATCATCATTGTTGCTTAACAATTAACATCAAAGAGACATAGATCTGTAGAAGTCAACGTCTTCATTAAGGCGGAAGTATGTGTCATGCGTCCCATAGCAACATACTGAATGCACCGATACTCGTGTGCTGTATTGCTGCTCCCTGTGTAAAGTCATTTTATCTTGAGCTTTGATGATGATTAGACAACCACGTTGATTTCAAATTACAACAGATTATCAGGAATTTTACTTGATAAACCAAAGGTTTCACAGGTATTTACACATTAATTTCACTTATCTTTTATTGAAAAGTAAAACATAGCATGCATGTATAAGTTTGTTGTGTATAGGTCAAAACTATGAAGCATTTAGCTGGTGTTGTGTCCTCTGTGAGATCATTTTGCATTGTGTATCAGCCATCCAAAATGTGCTGCCAATCACCAGAACAGGTGCATTGAAGTAATATTGACTATAAACAGAACATGATGAAAGATAGTTAGCCTGATAATGACCTTACTTTTCCTCAGAGTGTATTAACTTTACATGGGATAATTTGTTTCTGCTATGTAAACTATGTCTTTATGTTATATTTCTTTTGATTTGTAGCTTTACTTTTAATGGTTTATTAAATGTTCAATCTAAGCTAATCTTGATTTTCTTTATTATTATGTATTACCTTGTGTGGAATTTAGATGAGTTTCCTCTTTTACATATACGCATATTTTCATAAACAGACTATTTCTAATTTGTAATAATGAATTATTAATCAGAGTATGAGTTTCCAATTAAAACTGCATTGAAAACAGTTCAAAACAGCACACCTTTCTGAAATGTACCTTGGTATTTACATTACTATAATTCACCATCTGTACTTCATATTGATGGCATTTTGGGAAGCCTCTCCACAGTTTACCTCAGCCTCCCAAGGCCCCCCCCAACGTAAATATCCTGATGCTGCCACTGTGTTTAACTATCCAAAATGTAAGGTGATGCATGTAGGTTTTCACAATTTCAAATATTTTTTACAATTTAAATGGAAATATATTAAATACTGTGGAGGAAGTAAAAGATCTTGGTGTTGTGATAAAAAAAAATCACTTACATTATCTAAATAGTGTATTGTAGCTAGCAATAAGGCTAATATGATTTTGGGTAGCATCTATAAAAACATCAAATACAAGACAAGGGATATTGTTTCACTGTATAGATCACTTGTAAGGCTTCATTTAACATACTATGTACAGATTTGGTTCCTAAGTACATCAATGAATTGTTGAAGAAGATTCACAAAACAACTAAGATAATACATGGTGTGATGTACTATGAGGACAAATCTCTAAACTTGTTTTCTCTGGCAAGGAGAAGGGTCAGAAGTGATTTGATTAAAGTACTTAAGATTATTATGGGTTTTGATAAAGAATCCATCAAACTATTTTGTGTTTAACAGCAAAATTAACAGGTCAAGAGGTCATAAGTTCAAATTATGGCACCATAAGAGTTATCTGTAGTTTAGACAGTATAATTTTCAAACAGGGTGGTTGACTTTTGGAATGAGTTGCCTTCAAGGATAGTAGAGACAGAAAATTTAACTAAGTTAAAAAAAAAAGGAAAAAATTAAACAAATGCATAAGCAGTAAGGGATGCTTATAGTTTGGAGCTAGAAAGGACATCCTTGGTGGGCTAATAAGTTCCTATTTTTTCCCTTTAAAATTTTATGACGTTTATGATATTAAAAAAGTAATGAGTTGTCTCAGTTACAATACAGAAACTGAATTTTCTATATAACAACCAGTATTATTTCATAATAGTATAGCCAAGGTTAAGCAGGAGTAAACTTAGCTGAGTTTAACCTGAGCTCATTATCCCTTCATGTTTACCATTACTCTCCTGACTTTAGCCTTGATCATCAAACATTAATATATTCAAGTACTGCATCACTTAACTCAGTTACAACAGTAAATCTGTATGTAATTATAAAAAAAAGATACATGTAAGCTTAACATATCCCAATTTCAGATACAGCATAAAAATAAAGACATAACTGTTGAAATATTTAAATCAAAAGGTTAAGAGGTATAATTTTAGTTTAAGCTGCAGCATGGAAAATGACACATTTCCTACATGTATTCGTCCTAGTAAGCTATGCTAAAGTACAAAGTTTATATATTAATGTAACAATAAATATAGCCCTAGTTAGAACATGGAAGGTGAAAGACAATGGTCCATTTTGAGTTGAAACATATCACATTAACTTAAATGTAACAGTAGATCCTAGCTATTTCATTTGCAACACAGAATTATCAACTAAAACATAAATGTAATTCTAGACTGAGTTATCAAACAAAAACTGCTACATGTTAGCATAGTAACAGTTAAGTCTGACTTACAAGATGACAAAATTATAAATTCAATCTTATTTCTGTAAGAAATTAACTTGGCACACAATAGTTTAACAATGAATCAAAACTCAGTTGTATAGCTGATGATTGTACAGATGTTCTGTGTCATCTATTTAAAACATTCAAGCACTCTACCTAGACATTACAACAAATCATTAAATCCTAATTATAATATGAATGCTGTTACAATTTTAGCTTCTTTTTGTTAGCAACTCTAGATACATTAAACAATTTTTCAAGACAAATTAACAAATTTCAATAACTAATAATAATGTAATATTATAGACTTCTTAGGGAATCCTTTTATGAATGACAATCTTATATCAATTATTAAATAAAAAAGGTGCTAATGATTTACCAAAGAAATACAATTATTAATAATAATATAACAACTAATGCCATACTAATATCTGATGGTGCCCTGAGTGACATAAATTCAATGTCTCAAACCCAACCCATTAGCTTGGAATGTTAGTCAATCAGTGCCCCCTCTGTTTTGGTTTTTTGCTGTCTGTGCAAATGCACCACTCACACTAACCATGGTAAAGCCCAGATAACAACTTGTATTATGATATTTAAGGACAACAAAAGGCCTATTGGTCCATCAAAACCATGCCATCCATACACAGACAAAAGAAAACATCATCAAAGACAGCTCTTAGCACTTAAATATTTATCAAATTTTTCATTAAATATTTATAAATTTGCTGAATCTATGTTATATCCAGGCAAAATGAATTAACTTCAGATTTATATGAGATAAGTCTATTTTGTAACTGGGGGATATATTGAAATTTTTAATGAGGAATAACTCAATTTTCTCTCTTTCCTTCTCCCTTTTTTGTAGCATAACTGCTCTGTGACAGATCCATGTTTTTTTTCTCCATCACATGAGCACAAACATTATTAGCCAAAATAGAAAGAATGGGAGAATGCCATTTGCCTATTTAAATTTCACTTCAGTTTAGCTCTTGGATACAACACTCAAAACTTTCTACCCTTGGGGATGAACTTTGACTTGCTCATAAAGGTTTACACCAATGGAAAATATACATCCTCTCTTATAAATTTTTAAACCTATTCTACACAGTAACAACTTCTGTCATTATGGCACCAAACTTTAATATTACTCCTTACTCTGTGGCATTTTCAGGTGTAATGATTATTTTTAGAGGTAAAAATAGTAACTACAAATAATAGAAAGAACAGAAGATTATGTTATGTATAATTATATTTGAATTTTTGTATTTGAGTTCGAAAAACAGCCTAAATGTAATGTAAAAATAAATTGAAAAGTAAGCAAAACAATGTTTAAGGAAATTGTAGTACTTTTTTCTTTCAGAAGAAAGATCACACCAAATCTCAAGGAAATCTAAACAAGTCTAGGAGATTATGACAACTGTATACAAATTACAATAGCATTATCTCACAGAACATATTTCTATACTGACATGGGAAAGTTCTGGGTAACATCAGAGGCACAAATAGTAATTAATCAAATCAAGTGGATTTCAGAATTGGTCTCTGTTGTTAAATGTATGAGTACATTCACACGCATGTGTGAGTGAAAACATTTTGAAACTTTTAGGAAAAACTCACGTTCACTTTTCTAATCTAATAGGAAATGAAGCGTGTGTATTCATGCGGTTGGGTGAATAGACTATTTACTCCATGTACATGCACTTGATGCTAAGAAATTCTTACTTAGTATCTTCATAATGTAGCTATATATACTTCTTTTTTTTTTAATTATTGTGCTGAAGGACCTAGAATAATTCTAGAGTTTCACATCATTTTAATGAAAGACACACATAAATCCTTACAACAGTAACCAGAAATTACCCCCTCTGTTCACAATAATAGTTGACTGCAGAGCTTTCTTGCAGGTTTGAAGGTCTTTGAGGCATTTGTTAAACATACTGACTTGCAAAAAATTTAATCAATGTTCATTAAGTGGAATGTTAGAGTAACTGATATTTCAAAATGGCAACTGGAATTTTTAACAGTTTAATATCTTATTTGTCTTTGGACATATTTGATGAAAATATGTTTCATATTCTGGACATCATCTGTAAATAGCTATACTGTATGAGCTGTACTGGAAATATGAATACAACTGATTCATCAACATTTCCCAAGTGGCCTTGGTATTAGCTGATGCCATGGCCAAAGATACTTCTGATGGCCCTAATCCAATACTGTCAAAACATTTCTGCAATGTACTCTGCACTGACTCATCAGTACTACATGTGAATAACTGGCTATGGAGTGATTACCATTAAACAGAACATTCTTTCACTGATACATTTGTTTTCCCACATTAAAAAATTCCATACAACTAATGATTATAAAGTTTATAGACTGGCAACAAATAAGGTGTAGTAGAAAGTGATTGTACTTAATACTAAACACTACAAGCAACTGATGCAGACATTTAGAAACTACTTGGAATAGAAAATTGTTTAATTTTCTTTTGCCTTTCACTCATACTGTAATTTTTTTCATCATTAAGCTCTGTTCTTGAATGGTTTAGTAGTTACTGCAGTGGTAGTATGATTTATATTGCTTGAATCTATTGCTCCTTTTGAATTCTTACAATCACGGCACATAAGGGCTAGAGGTTGATAAATATTTTATTATACAGACAACCTAAGTCACATAATTAACACCATTGCTGTTTAATTGTCAACTGTTTTGCCATCTTGATTGAAAATATAAAAGTTTTAAACACATTAAATGTTCTCAGTTTTCCATTACTATATATGACTGTGTTTTGAACACAAACAACTTCAGTACAAGATTCTTACTTCAGTGTTTAAATTCTAACTTATGATCATGTAATTTTATTAAAAAGAGTCTAATGATGACATAATGTTGTACACATTTACTACTATGTTAAACTTATAATAAAGACTTTTGTTATCCATTCAAGCCCTCTCTAAATTTTATTAATCTAGAAGAAGGCTCATTTTCAAATTTGAATATCATTAAAGTTTTTCACTTTCTTTAACAGTAACAGACTTCCTGATCTCACTTTGCAAACAAAAAATTTCTTTTTATAGAATCATGTTTTAATGAATACGAAAGATAATTTCTCACCTGAGAAATTATTGCTCAAATGCTGCACTGCATATATTTATGTCTTAATATTTTACTCACTAAACAGAATCTTTTTAATAGAAATACAAACTAATGATTTATTGGATAAAGACAAGTACCAATTTATATCAGTTTTACTAAATCTTAAATAACAATCAAAGTGCTTGATGAAATTCTACTTTGTCTCAGATATTAAAAACATATATGATCTCATTTAGGTCTAATTTTAAGCTAACTGGCTACCTAACACATAAAAATACTGTTATAAAGTTTTCGTTGAAAATTCTATAGGTACAGCAATTACAATATCTTAATACTCTAACACAGTATTCCAATAAATCATAATTTTGTAGGTGTATTTATACAATTTAAAATGTTTTGCACAAGATTTTTAATATTGACACAAAGATTACATAAGCAGTTTGGATCACATGCTTTTTAGTTTCATTACTCGTATATTACACTGAACAATGAGATTATGCCAAAGGAACAAACTATTAACACTGAACAATGACATCATGAAACTGCATTTAATGGCCAAACTAGAACACTAAATAATCGAGTCATGAAAGTATGGCTAATACCATACTTATTACTCTAAACAAAATCATCACAAAACTGTACTTTTGTGTTGCAACCAAACTGGTAACACTGAAGAATGACATGACAAGATCATGCTTGATGGCTGAACTGGTAGCACTGAACAATGGCATTTTCAAAACGTATCTAACTACCAACCTAATAAAACTAGGCAGTGACATTATAAGATCATAAATAACTGCCACATTAGTAAAATTTAACAACAGAATTTTGCCCAATGACCTAACCAGTAACTGCAACCTTTTAATAACTTTTCTTATACAGTTGACCTATTTCATACAGTAAGTTATAATTTGGTGCACAGGTTAAAAAAAAAGGCTCTTTTTAATTACACAAAAAAAAAAATCACTAATGGTATTTGGACATGAGACCTAGTATTACTCCCAAACAACACAATAATAATTTCTGGATCAAAATTGTGAGAAAAGAAAAATGCAATTGAAAATAAAATGAATAAAATTTTATAATACAATAGTTTAGCATTATTTACTTACATGTCTTAAACTCTTGTGTTTTTATTATAACACAAGATATTTTGTTAAAAAATAAAGAAATCCCTTTGAGTTGATACTTGACTTTTAATTTCAGACCATGATTATTTATAATGTTAAATAAGTGAAATAAAATATTTTTAAATGTTGCCACAAAGCTCATATTTTTTCAGCTTCTAAATGTTGGTAACTTTCTCATTTTGTCTTTATTTTCTAAATGTGATTTAAGACTTTCTTTAATTACAAATTTTCTTAATCTGAATTAGAAGTTACCAACACACTTCTAAGTTTCAACACAACTTGAAATAATTTTATCTAAAACAATAAACTATGAAGTTTTTACACCACCTGACTCAATGAAACTTTTGAGTGTTTTGGAGAACCAAAAGAAGGAATATTAGTTAACTTGAGGCTATGCTGGTTTTGTCCTTCTGTTGGTTTCTTTCTTTCTTTGGAAGATCTCAGTACCATAGATCCAATGCGAAAACTAACTGTTACTTCATCATCCTTTCTGCACTTATTCATTTCACCTGTTTTTAAAGGAGATTGTTTAGAACTTTCAGAATCATCACAAATATCTGTTATACCTTCATGTGATAGAGAACCTCGATCACTTTCCCCTGACAAAGTTATTCTAGAAAGAGAATCATCTGAGCTATCATTCTGTTCAACATTTGTAGAAGGTATTTCAGCATCTTTCTTATTCTTCTGAAAGCGTAAAGAAAACGTTTTTTTGAACTTCTGGAGAACACTGTCACTTCCCAGTGATCGTGGACTAGATGTTCGGATTGATGAAAGATGGCCATATATTGAAGATGCACTCTTTCCACCACCTGATACACTTGGCTGTTGAAAACCATCTCTGCTGTTAAACCACAACTTCTTATCACTAGCTGCATCACAAGAAACTTTAAACGAGTTATCTAATACTTCTTGAGTTTCATCATCACAGTACATTTGTGACCAAGGTCGGTATTGACTGAATTCTTCTTGTCGCACATCTTCACTGCTGTGTGCTTCATATTGAGGTACACTATAGGTTTTTAGTTGGCGTTCTGATTTGGAAATAAGCTGGTTCTTTTTTAATCGAGATAAAGCCATAGCCTTCTTCTTAGGGCTAAGAAGAGTTTTTGAAGTTAATTGGATAGGGTCTGCCATGTTTGTAGTTATGCTATCAACATTTGGCCCAACGTAACTACTGTCTATACCCATGATGAGAAGGTTTAACCTTCTTGTTGAAGTATGTGGGTCATTGATATGAGGAATGGTATAATGTTCTGCTTGCTGAGAGATTGATTCTGGTACATTCGACCTATTTACCAGTAAAGGCTCAACAGGATCATAATGTTGATAGAGAAAATCCTTTGTCCCCTGTAGATTAACAACAAAAAACATACCAATATAAACTGGGATACAAATTCAAAAGAAATTCATTTGTACTGCATACTTCACAAATTCAAAAAAAAAAAATCACTTGTATTCATACTATAATGAAGTGCTCAAAATTTGTTTAGGTTTTCCTAAATCATTCAAGCTGTTTTTTTTTTTTTTCATTCAATGACTGAAATAAATGTTTGCTTAAATATACTTCTAGTTTTAATGCTAAATTGATCTGTGTTTTGTTTGCCCACATACTCTTTTCATAGTTTTGGGGCTTTACATTCTAGGGGATGCTATTTCTGAAATTGTGTTTGTACTTCCATGCACAAGTTAGTGGAGCTAAACCTGAGAGACGAATGGTTGTACTGTTATTTTTTTAGAGCAGCTGGGTGGATATTATCCTCTTTTAGGTAGTTTTAGAACTAATTGAGGGTAATGGGGAACCTGACCTGTACAATGCAATCTCTATGAATCATGATGTGGCCTTTGAACCCGACATCAAAAAATGTGTATTTTAAACTAGTCTACATACATCATTAAACAACTCAAAATCACAAGCATTTGTTTCTTTAAAAGTGTAAAAAAAGTAGTATCAAAGCATAACAAAACTTGTATACTATCCAACTTAATATGTTGCTACATCTCTGGAAGACTTAAGATTTCTTATATCCTTAACTTTAAATTATATCAAATGAAAATTATCAACTTGTCATTGTTTAGTATTCAACTATTCCATAAAACTGCACATTGAACAAACATTTAAGAATAAAATATGTAGAACTTATGGTAACAATTTTCAAACTGTATAGAGAAAAGGTAATAATATAATTTAATCTGGGTGGAGTAACAGGATTGTATCAATTTAAAGACCAGAATATAGATGTAATATAACACACTGCCCTAGGCAAAAATAAAAAACTATAAAATTGCCACTGAAATAGCCAAACATTAAATAAGATATATGACTTTTTATTGGGAGATTTAATGCTACAATTGAATAAACAGTGCATAAAAATTCTGAGACATGTCTAAAAGAAGGGAGTGGGAGCTTTGTATGCTATAGTTCAATAGCCAAGATACAACCAAACCCTAAACCCTAGTTTTTCATAACAGGTAGATGAAGGTAGATTTAGTTTACAATTTCTGTGCTTAGTAATAATGAAATCATTACATACAGATACCTATGTTTAGAGCACTATGCAATTTTATGGTATTTGTCAGTCTTACAATATTTTTGGACAGGTCACAGATAAAATATCTTGTAATGCAAAATGGGGGGTAAGATTACATTATATACTACTTTACACAAGAAAGATTTAACAGCTTCTGCACATGAAATACCAGTTATTTAAAAACTTTAGCACACATGTTCTTTACAGTTTGTGAACATTTACGGTAACACATCCAAAAATGATGCAAGACAATGTTTATAGATATTTTAAGTGATATATATATACAAGTAGAGCAAAATATCAGTTGTTATGCATACAGTTGAAATAAAAATTTTATGGTGGCACACATTAACCATAAAAATCTTATCTTTCACCAAATTTTGTAGTATTCCTAAAAAAGCAATATGAGTTCAAAAAATGCCTTTAATTAACAGTGTTTTATTCTTTGCCAAAATCAATACTAAGCCAATACTTGAATAATCAAATTACAGTTACACAGGACAAATAGAAATGCCAATTTGTTATTCTGTTTAATAAGAAGCTTTATATCATTCATATTTTGAAATTAAAAATGTAAAACAGCTATTAACCCCTTTTGTTTTATGTTTAAAATGCAACAAGAATGTTGTCTTCACTTCTTTTTTACATCTAAAATGAAACATGGCTATACTACTATTCTGTTTCTACAGCTAAATTTAACAGGATACATTACTCACTTTTTATTGTGCCTTTAACTCAAAATAAGAGTAGGCAGTTGAAAATATTGTTTAAACAATATGAATATGTATTAATTCTACAAAGAAATTTAACAGTAGTATCAGTTACAAAATGAACAACACAAGGATAAAAATACTATTTGAAAATATTTTGCTTGTTTATTTCCTGAATTTCATGCAAAGATACTCAAGGGCTATCTATGCTAACCATCCCAATTCTGAAGTGACAGATTAGGGAAAGGCAACTAGTCAAATGTCACTACCCACAAATCCTTGGCTACTCTTTAATAATAAATAGGGTGATTAAAAAGGGTGAGCATGTTCAGTGATGGATTTTGATCCTACAATCCAAAAATTGTGTGCCAAACTCCTTACTCACCAAGCCATTTTGAAAAGAAGAAAGATTTATTTTGCAGCAATACAAGTTATATAAAAGTAAGTTTAGAATAAAATGAAAGTGAATAAAATGGTGTATGAAGTAAATGGAGAGAAAAGAATTAAATTATTGTATCTAGAACTGTGGGTAGGCAATATAATTGACTGAGCAAATGATAAGCAGAGGGTGCTTGTAGTGATGCAATCTTAATAGTACATATATAGCTAATGATGTAGGGAATGGTAGGCCAGAAGAGTTAATGGTAAGTATCAAGGTTAATAAACCATCTAAAAGAAAAGAGTGATAATTTAATTCTGTCAGAAGTATGGCAAAAACTAATTGTGGAGATGAGATAAGTGGGCACTAAATCTGAATGCTAGGCTTAGGTTTATATGTAAGAATGGGAAGACTGACTGTATGGACTTGTGGGGTCAATTCCATTTCAAAAATAATCTTTTCAGAATGAATGATTTATTTATAAGGGTAGGAAATGACTTGTTTGCAAGAGTGCTTAATTTATATATCTCAGAACGGCCTCTATGGGTATTAACATTTTTACAAATAAGGACAGAACAACGTTTTGACCTTCCTTGGTCATCTTCAGGTTAACCTAGGAAGGTTGAAATGTTGTTCTTTACTTCATTAGTAACATTGTTGATAACCATACTGGCTGTTCTGAGATACATTTTATTTCAAATGTGTTTCTCATCATCAAGAAGTGCTTAACTCATTTGTAAGATCAATTAAAACAAGGTGGTGGAAATGACCAGGATAAACTAACTGCAGAAAATAAGATTATAAATGTTTGGAAGTAGTTTTACTATTTCAATGCTAGAAGTATAAGAAATAAAACAAAATACTTTAGAATACTAGTCTGAATTGAAGCTTTTGATGTTTCTCAAATGACTGAAATTTGGTTAGATATAGACTTCTGATGACAGGAACATTGAATCATAGGCCTTTAAATAGTTACTTCCGGTGATAGGAACATTGAGTTATAGGCCTTTAAATAGTTACTTCTAATGACAGGAACATTAAGTTATAGGCCTTTACATAGTTAAAGAACTAAAAAGAAAGGGAGATGTGGTTTTATATGTAAAATAGGAGTATACAAGTTACAGCCTGTTGATGAAGATATCAAAGATAATAGCAAGTAAATTAAAACTATTTGGGTTTCTGTTAGTAGAGTAGAGGAAGAAACCTTTCAGTTAGGATCTGTTACAGATTACTAGATTAAACTGATAATATGAATAAGAAACTTAATAGTGAGAATTACACTTCAGCTGTTAATGAGGTCATAATTATGGAGAATTTTAATTTCAGATATATACATTGGATATTTGAGTCAAGCCATGAAAGGAAAAGGTTTTCACAAGCCTTTAAGGATAATTTGTTTTCACCAATTGGTCAGGGAACCTACTAGGAACAGTGATATTTTAGATTTATTGTTAACTTACAATACAAAAATAGTAGTCAGGGAAAATCTTGCTGGACGTGATTATTGCTGTTTAGCGTTTGATATTTACTGTATATGGTAATCAGGTATAATGAGATTCTTATTATATAAATCAAGTGAACAAATTTTGAAAGGATGAGACCAGAATTATCCATTACAAACTGGACAGATGAATTAATTGTAGAAACTATTCAAATGTGAAAAAAAATTTTAAATATTAAAGATAGATACATTCCTTACAAAAAATAGTATGCTGCAAGTAAAAGACCATATTGTTTAACAAGAAGTAGAAGAAATAAAATTGAGAAAAACATACTGAACTAAACTTAAGGTTTAAATTGAATGATACGATAGGAGATAGAGTTATGCAAGAGCAAGAAGGTTAGCCAGAAATAAACATTTGCAGAAAGAATTCATTTAAATACTGTTGTAATATCCCTGAAACACTCCTAAATACACAAACTAAACATTAGACTAAACTGTCACTGAGTGATAATTTGACATCATACTTCCTATCTTTTGCCTCAATTGTGACTACTTCTGATGTTCTATGACTTGAAAGTATTACCTTTATAGCTTTGTCTTGCAATGTCACAGACAGATTTTACTTGAATTTTATGGTCTGTTGTGTTCATGACCCTTAATATGCATTATTCCTATAGTTAATTACCCATTTATTATGAGGTGTAGAGGAGCTTCTTATATTAAGGGTAACTTCCAACTTTTGTTTTTCATTCATTGCTGGAGACAATCTCCTACCTTTCATTACCAACTCAGGTCAAGCTGTTCTAGCTGTAGAACCAGCATTGATAAACATACTGCAAGGCTTCCCATCAATAGATCCACAGACTTGTAGATTGGTTTCTTGAAATCGTGGGCTTACTTTATTTTGGGCATAGTGCCACTTCTTTTTTCCAATGTATAGTTACCTCTTTGTTCTTCCTTTGACCTAGATGAGCTCAAATACTCATCCTTAGGGTATTGTTTCCTTGGCTTATTAATAGTTGTTGGTTCCTCACAGTCTTAGCTGTAATAACCAGGTTTTCCAATTCTATAATAACTCTTCTTTTCTAACATCTTTTGATGGTACATTTTATTCCCTCACACTTTTGCTCGAAGTTGCTGGCAATATGGCCTTTCAGGTTACCCAGAAAATACTTATTGTTTTGTGGTTTATTTCCTCTGTTTTGCATAATTGTTTGTCTAACTAATCCTTTTAAATCTTTTAAATTACCATTAGGAAGAGGTGGTGTTTCCATGACATCTTTATCTAGTGATCCCATAACTTCAAATTGGTATCTTTAGTTGTTTATTTCTGATTCAAGTTTCAATGTCAACTGGAATAATTCCTTTAAAGTTGTAAATCTACTTTGCTTTAACCTATCTCTCATATCCTCATCTGTTATGACACCTAAGTCATGTGTCAATGAATCTATCATTTCACATGAAGCACCTGTATAAGATAATTGGTCAAGCCTTTCCAAATATTCTTTAAGTTCAGCTAAAATAACTTCTTTGTTCTAGCACTTTGGTATGGAGACTTTCTGTTGTGTTATTTCAAACTTCTTTGATAAAACTACCAAAGCTTGATGTTTGTTTTCTTAAATGGAAGGTCCTTTTGCATAAGAAGCAAGATGAATAGCTTGTCCTTCACTATTCTACCTGTTCTCTCTTAAAGTTATTTTTAATTGAACCTAATGTGCCTCCCATGATACCTATCCATTATAGTTTGTTAGTTTCTTACTGAGTTGATCATTCAAATTCTGGAAGTAGATGCAATTATGACATAGCTGGAGTAGTCCAGGAAAGTCTTGCACTAACAGATAGCATGGCAGTGGTAGTAATAGGTGTAGACAATATATGCTTTCCTATTTCATATTTTGTAGTAGATGGTTTAATCTTTGTATTTAGAATTCATTTTCTAGATGTTTAATTGTGTCACTTATGTTATTTTCTACCTAAATTAATGCTGCTTTCTATCTTAATGAACTTTTTAATATACTTCTTTAATATTTTTGTTATAATACATTTCTAATAGCTTCATCAGTCTTGTCGTCAAAAACATTTACTTTGTTTTAATTTCTTCCTCAAATATTAAGTCTCTTTTTAATTCCTCTCTTGAACTCCTATTTTAATTTTCTATCTCTTTCATCTAGGTAAACATATTTCTGTCTCATTCTTATTATCTTCTCTTAATTTCATTTTATCTTCTTCTAGTGCTCTGTCTTTTTTATTTATTCCTTTTTCATCTTATCATCTTCAGAAGATTTTCCATCTTGCTCTGTGCTCATTTGTTCACCTTGAAAACTAAAGTTTAGTAAAAGTTCTATTTTATTTTCACCAAAATAATCTCACTTCTTATATCAGTATTGTAAAGTTGTTCTTTCATTGAACATGATGTTTAGGATTATTCTGTAAAGATAATGCAAAGCAGTTCACGTAATGTCGACAACTAATTTCTTTGATAAAGTTTGCTACAGGCTAAGTTCACTCTGATACAGTTATAAACCTAAGTTTACAAACAATTTTGCAAGAGAAATTACCCACTAGTGGTACCTATGGCTAATTTACTTAGCTTTAATTGATAAACAAAGCTAACTGAATAGCAGAGTAGAATTGAAACATTCATTAAATACTTCACTAAATCCTCATTAAATCTTCATACACTGGTTATTTATATTTAACATACTCATTTCTCCAAATTCCTCAAAACCTTTATATTACATCATTTGGAACTTTCTAGGTTCCCCAGAATACTTTTAAGAACTTCATACATTTAGCATTATCATCCCAATTAGCAGTTCCCTGTAGTAAGAAACTAAATGGTAACATTGAAAATACAGCTTACAACAATACATTCAGAGAAAGCAAAATGTTAGACTGAGAGTAAGGTCTTTGAAGGAGCTAAAAGGAACTCATTTCTGATAATTATGAGATGGCTAGGTTACTGACTTTTACTTTTTCTTAGAAATGTTTCTAATGGATTTCATGCTATAGTCCATGTTATCAACAATTGCTAGATATAAACATGACCAAACCAGAAAAATTAAAAAGTTTCAACTGTAATAATACTCTTCTACCAGATAATATCTTCTCGAAGGTTTTGAAGAAGGTCAAGAATTGGATATGTGAACTGATTACCAGTATTTTTTTGCAAGTCCTTGAATATTGGGCAGATGCTAGAAGACTGGAACTAGAATAATTACAGGCTTATTAGGTTTGCACAAGTGTTGGGAAAAGTGTTTTGAAGGTTGGATAAAAGATGCTTTACAAATTTATATAAAAAAGTTAAAATTTTGCTGGATAGTCAACATGTTTTTTCTAGGGGAAAATCTTATTAATCTTTTGATATTCTTTGTAGAGACAACTGTTTACATAAATGATGACAAGGTGTGTGGATTTGATTATTTGAATTTTCAAAAGGATATTACAAAGCACCATAAAAAGGGCTTATTACAAAATTACCTCTATTGGATTGAAAACTGGATGGATGGAAGAAAGCAGATGGTTGTTATAAATGGAATTTATTCAAACTGGATTAATGTGTGATGATCTTGTTCTGCATCATGGCCACTAGGCTATCTACAGTAATATTTATTATATATGTAATGATTATGTACCAGCACATGCCTGCATCTGAGAAAAGAAATAATCCTAATCAGGGATGACACATATAAAAGTCTTGAGAAGTCCCCATACAAACTGTCTTTCACAAGGCATTCTCACTAATTAAAAAAAATATTATACTTGTAGAGAGAAAAACAGAATGGAGTTTTATGTGTCACTAAGGGGAATTTCTGTATATAGGAGCTTGAACTGATTACTCCCAGTCAACTCTGGCACTACGTAAAGAATACAAACTAATGAATGTCAGGGCAACATATGCACTCAGGAGAACAGACAGTATGTTGGATGTTTTGAAGAAACATAAATCTGGTAAAAAATAAAGTTTTTTGTTAAATTCTTTCATTTTCTTGAATCCATTATTTAGTTTTCTGAAAGTCATTCTTGTTACAAAGTTATATCTTCATTTAAATGGTAAACTTTATTCATTCTTTAATACAAAACATAACAAAAAAGGATCTATGATGAGGGCACCAACTTATGATATTTTTGTACTTGTGGCAAAATAATCTTCTAAAAAGATATCAAAAATCAAACGTATAACATGCACTCATCATTCATATTTAAAATATAATGGCAAAATGTCTTATAACAGTTCAATATTTGATTGTAACACATTTCCACTCAGAAAATTATATCATACACTCGCAATGTTGATTACAAAGGTTTAGACCTAATGGGGAAAAAAAACAACAACAATAAAAAAAACTTTTTCAGAACTATATACACACTCAGCACCTCAACGTCTAAAAAGTAAAAAAGGTATGTGATACATTGTTTAGTTGTGAGGTTAACCAGCGATAGACTGGCTTTGTCTTCCAGAAAGATGGTGTAGCCATCATCATCTGCTTGTGCCAATATAGTCAGTTATCAATGCCAGTTCTTGTGTACTATCATGGCATAGGAGTAGGCAGGGTTGAGTATTTCATGGTACACCGTTAATACAGCATAATCAAAATTTATTGACAGTAGAAATAAAAATGTCATACTCTGTTAAGTAATTACTCTCACAATTGAATAATAAAAAAGAGACCAATCAATATTTCAATACAATGATATAAACAAACATTTCCTGCAATTACTTGCTAATTTTTTTAAACAAAGCCAAAATTTGTTATTGAAAAATAGTGTAAATACGATACTTGTAAAAACAATTCTAATTGAAAACAAACAAAAGAATAATTAAATCCACAATATACTTGAATGTGCTCTTATTCAATTTCCTAACCCCCAGAGGCACAGTGGTAAGTCTATGGACTTGTACAGCAAGAAACCGGGTTTCGATACACGTGGTGGGCAGAGCACAGATAGCCCTTTGTGTAGCTTTATGCTATATCAATGCCAGCTCAATGTCCTACACATCTACAGTATTAATATTTCCATGGTAATCGTGTATAGAATATTACTGTGTAAACAATTTATTGTCATGTGCTTATATGGAAAATAATAATTAACAATGAATTAACACATATTCAGAAAACAATAACATTAAAATAACAACATAATAATAAATCCAACAAGAATAAAATCTAATCCTCGCCCTCTCTCATGGAAAGTAGACTTCATAGCTCTAACATTAAATTAAAAACCTCAGATACTGCCAAGTTTCTCAGTGTTTGTTATATTACTAGCTTTATGGTGGTTTCTGCCAAAAATTTCAACTGTTTCATAAAACTTACAGTTCATAGCTATTTTGTAGTCACTAGAGGGCACTAGTTTAGAAACCAATTAAATGTTTAAGGAATAGTTGTTTTTTAACGAGGAACAGCTTATATATATATACTCAAGTTATTACGTTTATACTGTAAAAGTATAACCTATATAATTTTATTGCTAAGCGACACGGCATAAAAGCCACTGTTGGAACACGCTGTTACCAAAACAAACTGGCTTTTCTATATAAGAGTATTAGAAGCTGTCACAAAAGGAACCACTTCTTTTCGATGTGCTTTGTCCCTAGCTTGCCTCATCACAAACATTCACGCACATGCATGCACACACGTGGATAAGTACTACCCAGGTGCTCACCCTCAAGGTCTACTCAGTATTTGTGCGAAATTTTAGATTTCTAGGTTTTTCGGCTTGAGGCTACGGTGGTCACTTTTTTTCTACATGGTTCTTCATATAAAAGGATGTGCATAGACGTAGATAAGTAATAACATTAAGGAATATCGTAATACTGTTCAACCAAATACTCTGCACTATATCAAAGTGCCAGACAGCTATATTTCTACCTTATGCCAATTGTAATTTAGTTTTGTTTGTATTATATTTCGTTTCGATGCACAGTAATCCTGATAAAAACACCTAAAATATTGTTTCAACCACCTTCTAGGCAGCAAAGAATAATTTATGTTTACAACTTTAGTTAAGATAATTATAAATGCGTTTATTCAAGAGAAACCGGTGTTTTCCTTCGACTACTTAGCGTTTGGATCGTTACGCCTCTTTGCAATGCTTGAAATGGAATCTACAAACAGTAGTATCATCTAAAATGTTAGCCACTACGACTGTTACATCACAGAGCGTTAAATGTAGCGCTCTGGCGTCGAAAAAATAAACTTGCGTTTAATTCATTATTATTATATTCTTAGAAATGATATTTCTGCGGTAATAACTGTAGAGAATAAGGCTGCAATACTAATTTAACACAACCCAGTGGTTATCGTGCCGGACTGTGATTTCAGGGTTCCGTGATTCGCACCCCATAACAGACATACAGCAAATAAAAATCGCGCTACACATTTTGAGGGTGGATGCGTTATAAGAGTGACGGTAAAATCCCACTACTCGATTACAGTAGCCCAATGAGTTGATGGTGGGTGATGCTGAGTAGCTGCCTTCCCCTAACCTGTCACTTCAAAATTAGGGTCGGTTAATGTAAATAGCCCTTGAGTAGCTTTGCGTGTAATTCAACAAACTAAAGTACTCGTAACATCTAACCTCATAAATCTTTATCGTGTGTAAATTCATATCATGAAGACTTTTGTCGTTAAAATAACCAATATAAACGTTTTTTCTCAAACAATAACATAATCTATACCAATACTAATCATTTTACGGAAGTAAACTTGTTACTTCCCTGATACACTGAACCATAGAAGAAAAAAACACATTAAAACAGGAGATATGGGCGCTTGTTTACATTTTTGATGGCCTAGCTCTATCTCCATGCGCTGGCTACTTTCATCTGTTTGTATTTGTTATTTGTTTTTTGAATTTCGTGCAAAGCTACTCTGCGCTAGCCGTCCCTAATTTAGCAGTGTAAGACGAGAAGGAAGGCAGCTAGTCATCACCACCCACCGACAACTCTAGGACTACTCTTTTACCAACGAATTGTAGGATTGACCGTCAAGTTATAACGCCACAATGGCTGAAAGAGTGAGCATGTTTTGTGGGATGGAGATTCGAACCCGCGACCCTCAGTTTACGAATTGAGCGACTTAACCCACTTGGCCATTCCCGATCGAAGAAGCCAACTGAAAAAGATAAAAGAAATTCCTCAAGCACAGTTAAATTCTTTAGTAATGTAGGAACGTAATATCTTGATCCTTGGTTATTCTAAATGTTAATAATAAAAATATCTGGACTGAACGTGTTCATTTTGGAATTTGCTCTAAGATATTCTGGAAGATTTTGAACTTTATTCTTTATTTTCTGATCGCCTACTTGAGACTAAAGTCTAACGTATCTTATCGGCGATTTTGATTATCTGTTCGAATAACTGAGTGGTAACCGGTTCTTTCTCGGTTTGTATTATATAAACAGTGGTGTCGGAAGGATAGCAAGGTGTGTTGCATAGTTAGACATGCAAAATTTACAATGAGAGATTGAAAGTATAAGTAGATGCAAAGAAAGTTCAATCTAGAGGGTGGCCTGTGAGGAAAAATGTTAATAAATATAATGTATAGTTGCTATATAAATCAAATTTATAAAAGTGAGATTTCTGTATAAATAACATTACTTTTATTGTAAGTTAAACTTTTATTTCACTTTCTACAAATTTCCTTCTGGTTGCCAAACATGTGCAAATTTTTTCGTAATGTTCTAATCAAGAAAAGCTCTAGCTATAATAATTAGAGTACTTAAAATACAGCTGGTAAAAAACGTTAAAATTAAATTATTCAATGAGAAGGTTGCTACATGATAGGTTTAACTTATGGTTATAAATTAAAGTGGCATAAGCGCATTCAGGACGTATATTAAATATAACAGGAAATTTTGGATAAAATAATGGCATTTTTTCCGTGTCTTTATTTAAAATATACTGATTCTTCCTACGCCCTATTTGAGAGCATCCAAAATTCTATACTAGGCACTATACTGCCAATCTATACCCCAGGTCATGATTTTATCTTGCTAAATTACAGTGCTTAGGGTAGATTGTTTTGAATTTCACACAAAGCTATACGAGGACTATTTGCACTAGCCGTCCAAATTTTAGTAGTGTAAGACTGGAGAGAAGGTACCTAGTCATCGGCTACCCACCGCCAATTCGTGAGCTACTTTTTTATCAACGAATAGTTACAGTACTAATAATAACACAGTTTTTCTATAGGCATAACTTCTTCTTCCAGGTAACGTAGATGTTCGTGATACGTCACAGTCAAACGTTAACTTAGAGTGAGATTATTCATCATTATGTTAACGCCGTGGTTCTTAACCTGAGTTCAATCGAACCCAAGGGGTTTGGTGAGTCAGTCATAGGGTTTGGCGGAGGTCAAGACACACACACACAGTGTGTCTGTCCGTTCCGTTCACCCCACTAGTATGATTCGTGACGTCATTCTCCACTTGGCCATCAATGGCTGCGGCTGATAAATCACATCACTTGGCCTTAATATCTGTGCTGCAGGGAACTTCGTGCGCTAAGCAGTCGACTTGTGACTGTAGTAATCGTGCGTCATTTGTGATTTTTTCCTAATCTTTCAATCCCTTCATACTAATTATGTCGAGCAAAAACAGAAAGTGGTCGGCGAGTACGTACAATATGAATTCACTTGTATAACGAAACATGATGGAAGTCAGCGTCCTCAATGCATGATTTGCAATGCCAAGTTGAGCAATTCTAGTCTAGCACCGGCAAAACTAAGAGAACACTCCCTAAAGCTGCATGGAGATGGGAAATACAAGAACACAATGAATTCAAGGTAAAGAGAGCCAGGTTCGATAAAAAGGCTACTTTGCCTATTCTCGGCTTTGTACTCATTGACAAACCAATCCTCATAGCATCGTACGAAGTTGCGTACTTCATTGCAAAGCAGGGCAAACCACACACACCATTGGCGAAGCACTCGTAAAACCAGCTGCGTTGAAGATGGCGAATATCATGCTGGGAAAAACTGCTGAAAATAAGTTATCCCAAATTCCTCTTTCAAATGACACCATCAGCAGCAGAATAGATGACATGAGCGATGACATCTTGGCTCAAGTAGTTGCAGATCTGATTTCAAGCTCAGCAAAATTCAGCCTTCAACTCCACCGACGTTTCCATTTTAAGCCAGCTTGTTGTATTCGTGCGCTATGTGAAGAACGACGAGATAAAAATTTTTTATTTTGTAAGCCTCTTACAGCAACAATTAAGGTAGCCGACGTGAAGAAATTTGTGGATGACTTCTTCAGAGACAACGAGCTTTCGTGGGATATGGTTTCTGCAGTTTTTTTCGGATGGAGCTCCAGTCATGCTGGGACGAAACTCTGGTTTTGGTGCGCTGGTGAAAGCCGATGCACCACACATCATTGTAATGCACTGTGTTCTGCACAGGCATGCATTGGCAACAAAAACCTTGCCTTCAAAACTGGCAGAAGTATTAAAAATTGTAGTGGAATCTGTGAACTTTGTGCGAAATAGTGCCCTGAAGCACCGCATCTTCAAAGAGCTGTGTAATGAAATAGGCTCTGAATTCGAGGCACTTCTGTACCATTCTAAAGTTCAGTGGT
The DNA here is from genome assembly GCF_004210375.1 of Tachypleus tridentatus. Lineage (NCBI taxonomy): Eukaryota > Metazoa > Arthropoda > Merostomata > Xiphosura > Limulidae > Tachypleus > Tachypleus tridentatus. The sequence continues at coordinate 60,919,723 of NC_134835.1, forward strand.
TATCCCGGGGAAAGTTGCTGAATCGTGTTTTTGCCCTCCGTGTGGAATTAGCCCTGTTTTTGCGAGAGCACCAACATTGTTATGCAGATTGCTTCGAAAAATCTGAGTTCATTCTCATTTTGGTGTACATGGCCGATATCTTCAATGCTCTCAATCATCTCAATCAACAGATGCAGGGCGGTGGAGTCAACATCATCGAAGCGGAAGAAAACCTGAAGGCTTTTCAAAAAAAGCTACCGTTATGGAAACGACGAACAGAGAATGATAACTTCGCAAACATTCCCCTGCTGGACGACTGTGCAAGATCGAAGATGTGTCTGAAATCGGAGACATTTCTGTACCCGGGGAAGTGAAGTAAGCAATTGCTATGCACTTAGATGACCTCGCAAAGTCTCTCGACGGGAACTTCCCCACCAGAGAGTCATATCCAGCATGGATGAGACAGCCGTTCACGTTTAGTGTTGCGACAGCAGATGTCAATGATTAATATCTCGACGAAATAATTGAACTTCAGCAGATCCAGGTTCAACAGCAACTTTTCAGAACAACAATGCTCTCAACGTTTTGGTGTCACCAAATCGTAGCGTACCCTCTTATTGCTAAGAAAACCCTTGAGATACTCAAACAGTTTGTTACAACGTATCTTTGGGAGCAATCCTTTTCGAGGATGGTAGACATAAAAACGAAGAAAAGGAACAGACTTTGTTGCGAAAATGATATGAGAGTGGCACTTGCCAAGGTGAAGCCGCGTATTTCTGAACTTGTCTCTGAAAGGCAACAGCAAGTCACATTGATTTGCAGTAAATATTCATTGAGTTATGTTTTTGTTTTTGTGTGAAATTCATGTTTTGTTGGTTATGTTCTTTGAACACAGTGATATTGTGTGCAACTGATGCATGGTTCATTTTGTGCACTAATAAAATATCTACTTATGTTTTGAATTTGAAAAAAATCATATTTTATTTTTCCAATTCCGAAGGGTTCAGTGAATGCAAGAACGAAACTTCCGGGGTTCAGTACCTCTACCAAAGTTAAGAACCACTGTGTTAACGCCATTAAATAATATTGCTTACTTCTGCTTTTCATATGTGACTTTATATCTCTTAGTTGAATCTCGAGAAAGTGCCAACTAACAATATCGGAGTTTCTTCACTTGTGAATTGATTTCATTATTTTATGATTTTTTCTTACATGATTGCTCATCTTCATATTTAAAGTTGTCTGGAACTATCTTTGTCAAAGTTTACAGCTTTCTCATACATCAAGGGTCTTTTAAGAATTTAGTCGTTATCACGTCTGCCTTTCCATAGTAATCTCCAGTAAAACTTACCATCTTTTCCCTTCCCCTCATTCTCAAAAACATCTTCCTGCAGAATTTCATTTCTTCTTAAAGAAGACCAGTTTTGGTTCTGAGCTGAAACATTCTCGAAAATGTACAAAATAGATTCAATCTCTCTCTTTTTCGACATTATTCTAAAACATTAGGATATGTATTATAATTCAATCTAGGGCTAGTTACATGTTATGAATGATGTTTATACGCTAATACAGTTCCATATCACCATTGATTATAAACCACAGCGCAACTGCCGACATGTTTAGCTATACGACAGCGAAATGACAACAAGTAGGGTTATAGCTGGAGAAATACAAGAATTTTTCAAAACCAAATATGTTCATAACAGATACTGTTAAGAGACGCAGAGTCAAAGGACAAACAAATTCGTAAAGCGAAGCTTTCAATGTTCTCGCCATAAATGTGGAAAACTAAGACATCAACTGACTTCGAAACCACAGTTGAAGCACTTCGAAATCGCAGAGTAGAAGCTATGGTTATAAAAGAAAAATTTCCAATCTAAGATTCCATTACAATGAAGCTGAGTTTATCTACTGATCCCGCTGAAACACCTTAAAATCAATAGTTGTTTCAAAATAAAAATGGACGAAACTGGAGTTGTAGTAGTCCCATTAGACTGCATATCTATCAAATCATTATTCTGTTTTGTTTTATATGAGAGAAAATGTGCAAAATTTGTTATAATTTATGTTTTGTAATTGACTTTCCCATCCTTCATAGAAGCTTGTTATAGAAACTACAATAGTGGGAATCAGACTTTGTGCGATAGAAACAATATAGAATGTAGTTCCAAGGGAAGAATAGAACATGAAACACAAGGAAAGTACGTGGTCTGAAGACATCTTTCTTCAAAAAACGTGATTAACCTCACTACAAGAGATTGGGTAATTCATCAAAGAATGCCCTTTATTTTGTTACAAATTATCTCCACAAACATGCAAAACCACAACGTTTCAGTAAATGTACTAAGATAAGTTTTCACAAGATAGCACCAGTTGCACTTTTTCCATTTCCTGTTTTTTTATCAGCAAAGTAAAAAAGTTTTGGAGAAGTACTCATGATTAATTCGACCTTTATAACGCTAAAATCAGGGGTTCGATTTCCCTCGGTGGACTCAGTAATACCCCGATGTGGCTTTAGTATAAGAAAACACACACACACACACACAAAGTACATTCTTTCGACTTAAGTTTTTTCTAAGTTTAGTTGTAATAACTAAAAGTGTAATCCGCTAAAAGCTTCAGGAATCCTAATGTACTAACATGAACGACAGAAACTGGCAATCTGTTTGTGTGCAAACAGTCTTAAATTAAGCTGTAATACATGAAGGTGAATGAGCAAATTATCACCTCACCTGCAGCAGGACTCTGATGAGTTGCTTACTTAGCGCGTCTTGTTAATTTTGTGTAATGCGTGTGTTTTAACTTTAAATTTATGAAATGTACACGGCGTGGTACTAGTAATATGTAAGGCATTAATGTAAAAAAAGAAAAACAAACAACGATTTATTAGTTCCATATAAATGTGAGAAAGTACGGGAACCACTTAAACGAATAAGGTATAAGCATATCATCAGATTTTCAGTGTGTCCTGTTTTTAAGTTTCAAGTGACATCCTTTCTTATTTGTTTCTGCATGTTGTTATTTTACATGTCCATATGAAGTTCTTACCAATTCTAAGTTAATGCATACTTATAAAATTAGGAGGATTCAAATGTTTCCATTTATATGTCTTTGTCTACAACATACAGATGTAATGAAATATAGAATTTAAAACAGAGGAGAATGGATAAACAAACAAAGAGTGGAAAGTAACAAAAGAACTGCACCTCCGGTGGCTCAGCGTCATGTCAGATTTCGGACTTCGAAATTCACAGTGAGCAGAGTACCAAAGAAATACACAAATTAAATACTGTTTGATACGATAACTAGACAGATTATTTCGTAAAAATTATAAAAACAAAACTTCTATTTTCTTCAGTTCGATATCTATAATTAGTGCGAATTTGGGTTAGTGATTGAAAACTACAGATATACACTCTATGTGAAACCGTTCAAAAATGTGCATACGTAAAACAGGATTTGTTCTGATGGTGATAGGTACACAGTTTACTATAGCCGAATTAGTTTTTGAGGTTTTTCTAATGCAGAGTTGTATACATGCAATATCTACAACTTGACAAACTATGTAGTGAAGCACATAATTTAGCTCCAATATGTTCTTCAATAATTTCTGACATTTAAATCCCTCGTGATCAAACTTCGGAATTATTAACTGAAATTAGTGACGGATGCTGTCACTAAATTTGGATTTCTTTCCAAATGTTCATCTCTTTCATGTAAAGAAATCAGTCAAGTCACAAAATGGTTTGCTTGTTATTTTTCGAACGATGTTGAAACCGAGATAGAAAACGAATCGGTCCAGTTTTCCATACTGGCAACTTCAGAGCTTTGACATTCATTCACACAATCAGAATCAACAGAATTAGTTGTGTTAAGAATGCCCCTCTTACCCCATAGATAAGTTCTTATCCAAACATTTCCTAATGTTGAGATAGTGCTGAGAACGAGAATATACTTGTTCATGGTGGTATCAAACAGGAGGACAGAATAGAACAAATCTAACTAAACAGTCTAACATAGAATGTAACATACTTCGAAAGCTAGACTTTTTGAAACTCATTGGCGAGTTAAGTTGCAATAAAGCCAGAAAAAAAAAAAGATAATTTTAGCTTTATACAAGTTCTAATTTAGTTATTTGTACTCATTTATGGTTTGCCTGCATTGTTTCCAGTGTTATAAGTCCGTGTATATCATTAAAATGTTTTCACATGGATATGTTCAATATTGTGATTTTGATAGTGAAGTTCACCCAGATAGAGGTCATTATATCTATGGTGGGAAGAGCATGGAGCTTTTTTTCTCCTACCGTCTAAAGCTCAAGCCACCTTTAATCCATTACTGACTGAAATATAAGTAGGATCTTTTATCAATACTGATAAGATGGTATCATCATACAATGATCGTCTTTAATGCATTACCTACCACTTGAAATAAGATGCTATGCGATACGTTTGGCTTATATTATTATTTGAATTGAAATAGTCACTCTTAATAGTAACTTGTGGACTAAACAGCAACGTCAGAGACCCCCTTTTCTTTGGCTCTTTGAATCGAGCAATCGTATTGAGTGCCACCTATATAAGGCGCCACAAGTTAAACGTATAGCTTGTTAAGAGAGCATGTCTCTACCTCCGGACCATTCGGCACACAGTCTGACGCGCTAAATTTAAGTCACGTTTAGTCTATTATTGTTTGTTTGCTTGTGTTTTTTTAATTTCGCGCAAAGCTATACGGGGGCTCTTTGCGCTAGCCGTCCCTAATTTAGCAGTGTAAGACTCGAGGGAAAGCAGTCATCACCACCCACCGCCAACTCTTGGGCTACTCTTTTACCAACGAATAGCGGAATTGACCGTCATATTATAACGCCCCCACGGCTGAAAGGGTGAGCGTGTTTGGTGTGATAGGGATTCGAACCCGAGACCCTCGGATTAACCAGTCCATTATTATTATATATATTTGTTTTATTGATCGTTTTGTAATACTGTTAGTGACAAGACGACTTATGGCTGTAGTCTTTACTGATAAAACTTATGACTTATCATTACGCCCCTCCATTGGCCCAGCGGTATGTCTGCGGACTTACACCACCAGAAATCGGGTTTCAATATCCGTGATGGGCAGAACACAGATAGCTCATTGTTTAGGTTTGTGCTTAATTACAAAGAAACACACTTGTCATTAAATACATTTTTCTAGAATTAACTGAAATCTCTAGCTAGATATAAAAAGGATCGGCCTTTTTAAAGTGTGGTAACAGATAACGTTAACTGCATGTCTTTATTTGTGGAAAATCGGTGATTAAATGGTTACAGATTATTAAAACGAGTAATGAAGTTAGTGACGTTTTTGTTTTTTTTACTTTCAGTGATCAGGTTTTGTCACTAAGTCAACAAGTGCTGCTTAATGCAGTATTTTATTTCTTATTTCTCAAAAGAAGTAACAAAACCAGAATGACATCAACAGTAGTATAACTGGATTTTTTTTTAAGCGCGAAGAAATGAATTCAGTAACTTGTTCAGTTAAGGATCCTGACGCCAGGGTAACAACCAACCGTTCGAACAAGTCTATAGAATTAAATTTTCTGTAGTACAGGAGGGATGTGGAAAGTAAAATAAAGACATTTTGAAGAAGAACGAACTAGTTACAGAAAGAGTTCCAGCTTAGAAATACTCCAATCAAAATAACCACATTACTTGGAATAACAGGTTTAAATAAGCTAGTACAGATACCCCAGTTCTGTCTTACAAGCTGTACTTATGCATTATACACATCTTCAATCATTGCAAAATGGACATAGTGTTGAGAATTACTTTCATTGCCGACAGAACAATTATGGTGGTTAAACAACAAGGGAGGCATATACCTAGTTTGAGGATATTTATCAGTAAATGCATGAAATGTTTGACAGCGGTGTATCTTTTTGCACCGAACCATAATATTTTTGTAACCATAACACACATTTGGTTCTTCGAGGTTTTCCTTATGTATGTATCTTTGAGGAAAAATCTAGTCTCATCCTCAATATTTCATGAAATTAAATATTTCCATTTTGACATTCTGTAAAATATTGGCTTCCCATAATTCCAACGACAACAAATTCCAAAAGTGAAACACACACACATACACATATATATAATGTTAGAACATCACAACAGAAACCTAGACATCACAACTGAAACCTAGCCTGCATTTTCAAAATCTTGTGTAGTATTGATTTCAGAGTACAATACATATAACACAAAGATATTTACAGTATCGATCCCTTCATATAATCTTCTAAACTGCAACAAAAGCACTTTTTGTTTTTCTTTTCTAGAGACAGAAAAGGTCAGAGAACATAACCTACCCCTCGAGGTGAGCGTCCCATTGCAAACATTTACAAGAAGTTCAAACTGACGCCTCTCTTAAAAGTTAACGTTCTTTCTTAGATTACAAGCACAAAACTCTACACATTTGTCAAAGTGAAGTCTAACCAGTGACGCGTATTAAACATGATTACGTATGTTGACTTGTAGTCAATATATCTATAAATATATATTCCCAGTCCTATTAGCTTCCCTACTAGTAACAGAGCGCTGACTCGAGTAATGTATCCACCCAAATCCCTTTTTCAGTTACGGTATCGAGTAGGTTTCCATCTTATTTAAAGGTGTGATCTATATTAAATTAAGTGTATTACGTTCTAAAATGAACATAATTAAAAGTCCTTTGATATATATCTGTCCAATTTATCATCAAAATATTCTGTAATACCTCAATTACAGCCAGAAATAACCAAGATTTTAATATTTCGATTACTTTTTGTGCCCGCTATCTATACCAATGATAGAAGTAAAAAAACCAAAGGTCCAAGAACTGAACATTCAGACATTTTGCTAGTACCAAGTACTCTGTTTGACTGGAATCCATTAACAATATCCTTTCTTTTTCTCAATAAATAGCAATGTTTGGTAGGCATTAATATCAGGAAAACAAAACTTTTGCAAGGCCAGCTAAGGATCCAGAACGCTTTGATCAGTGGTCCCACCTGGAAGAATTCCAACAATCGATTCGCTAGTGTAAGATCTGTTCGTCGATACTATTCAGGTTAAGGCCATGCACTTCGCACTGAAACAAAGTGGAAACACCATTTTCAGCGGTGTTTTGTTCAACTTGCCGTGAGACGTAAGTACATTACAGTTAGCTTATAGAGACCTATTCGAAATGGTGTAATCATTGTGGTAATTAACCTTAACTCACTGTCTGAATAATTCGATCTGCCTCTAGTGAATCACCGCAAAATTAAAAGGTTTTTAAAGGCTCGTTTTTATGAAAATATAAATTAAAATGCTGGTTCCACAAACCAAAATTTAGAAGTAAATATATGTGAATAAACTACTTTGACTGATGATAAATGTGAACTTCCATCTATAAAACTCCCACGAAGAAACTTATTAGTTTTGTGTAAGGACATACTTCATCACGCATGTTCTGATAATGTTGATAAAGAAATTTACATCATTTTCTCACGTAAAAATATGATGCAGAATCGATACACTGACAGGAATCTATGTTGGATAATTATAATGATATTATGACTTCAGTATCGAAAATTTTGCGGCAAAAGTTTGGTTCCAAATAAAAATTTGTCTTCAAGCTCATATGTTTCTAAGGTTTGTCTTTTGAATTTTTTGAACAAAAATAAAGGAAATAAAGAATAAGAACGAAAATAAACGTTTTTTTTTGTTATAGATGTTAAAGGTTTCACTGGGAGGTTTGTCTGTTTTGAATTTCGCGCAAAGCTATACGAGGGCTATCTGCGCTAGCCGTCTCTAATTTAGCAGTGTAAAACTAGAGGGAAGGCAGCTAATTATCATCACCAATCGTAAACTCTTGGGCTACTCTTTTACCAACGAATAGGAGGATTGACCGTCACATTATAACGCCCCCACGGCTGAAAGGGCGAGCATGTTTGGTGTGAACGGAATTCGAACCCGCAACCCTTGGATTACCAGTCGAGTACCTTAACCATCTGGCCATGCCGGGCTCACTGTTAGGCCTGTAACCATCGAAGTAGACTTGAAGGGCCGCTCAAATAATACTACAGCCTCTCGATGTTTTTTTAATTTACTATAAAACCATTTTGTTATGTATTGAAACTATGGTGCTTTATTGATTAATATTAGTTTCTTCAAAAAAATAACTGAATGAAATTTGCCATCATTAGGGCAGTGAAGATACTGCTGAGAATGTTACGTTCGAGTGTAACAAGATCTGAAGCATGGCCGAAGGACATTCAAGATAAAGACGAAACAAAAAATAAGGGGAAAATGGAAATATCTCCAACTATGAATTTGTATTAGGAAACTCAGCGCAGTAGAAAGGGGTCTAGAATACAAGGATTAATTATACATACGTATATCTTGCCATAATGGTATCTGGAAGTATGCCAAGGGTTGAGATAATATTCTCAACTTGAACAGCACCTTATGTTAAATGACTAGGTCACAGATTCCCAATTATGAATTTGTAACAAATGGTAAGGTAGTAAATCAGCAGCACTCACCGTCACAAAAGTTGAGTCCGGTTTTACACTGAACACTCAGTTCGACTGCGACTCTTATGACGACAAATAAAGCTAGAAGTACAGACTGTATTCAACAGCGGCACTTTTACCAACCGCTAGAGTTCGTACACCCCATTTTTAACACGTTATCAGGGATCAGTATCCCGTTTGTTTCCGTTTCATTCAATAAATTGTTGTTGTTGTTTTCCGGCCAAATGTCATGGTCACAACAATCATTATAGCGTGAGTTATTACTAAGTAGATAAAAATGACATTTAGAACTTGATAACATGAAGTTTATTCCACTTGCTTTCATACTTTTTTTAACTACACACTCAGTTATAACTATTTTATCAGGCTCAACATTTTTCCGCTACTGTTTTAGTTCAGGAACAGTAACGCCACCTACCCCGAATAGCATGACTTGTAAAACAAATATGTGATACAAGACATAACAGCTTGAATTCAACACATATTTTGATCTACAAAGTGATTTGATTTAATTCTGATGCACAAGTCCACAAAAAATAACGATGATTCGTGATAAAGTTAACTTAAGTTGATGTATCAGCGATAAGAAATAATTTGTAGTTATCTCAACTACAATTTTTGTCAGAATATTTAAAAGTAGATTATTTAAATATATTTTTCCCGTTTTCACAGTTAGAAAAAAAACACACTTGCTGTTTATGTCGCTAAATAAAACTGCCATTTTCAATAAAATCTAGCATACCATGACATTAGTTTACCAGCTTTTACAAAATGCTGTTTTACTTGGTTTGCGCACACATTCCTTCAAACATTAATCGTCTAATAGGATTAGTAGATACAGACTCTTTCTGTAAGTATTTTCTTCTCCCGATACCATTAGTAGACTGAAACAATTCATCTTAATTAGAGCGTTTTAGAACATCAGTTAGAACAGATCTGTTTTAGTAATGAATTCAATTCACGAGAAATTCGCGTTTAACAAGCAAGGCACAAGGCACGTTACTATCAACACACTCACAAAATATATAACAAAATAAAAGTATACGCTGATTACACATCGTTTGTGACTGAAGTTACAAAGTCATGGGATCATTTAACCGGATTTGGTATCGAGGTTTATCAGTCAACTACCACTGATCACCCCTTCCTTATCGAAAAGGGAACAAAATGGTGGCACATCTTAAGGTAATCATCAGCTACCTGTACAAAAACTGATATAACTTGAGATAAACCATTTTTCAGTCCGTTGTAAGAAGTAACAACGATGGACAGCACTCACGAGAACATAGGTAATAACAACAATCGAATAAAAAAAAAAAGTATAAATTATTTATTTATTTTACAGCAAAGCCACACTGAACTACCTGGTGTGTCTACCGCGAGGAATCAAACTTCGGATTTTAGCCTTGTAAGTTCGACAACTTACCGGTCTCCCATCGGGGTGGACAATAATTTAGATAAAGAATTTCATCATCATTAGAAAAATATCAAATATCCATATATAACTTCATATATATAAAAGGTTAATTACACGTAGTTAAACCTATAGTGAAAATACCACGTTAACATTAAAAAAAATCTTCAAGTTCGTACATTTAGCATCAACAAGAATAATTATGCGCGACTTTCATATAAGTTAAAAGATTCACCGTACATATCTATGCTTATAATACAACTAATTACATAACTAGCTTAGTAAAAGAAATAATTAACACAGATCATACTGCGAACAACTATAGTTCCGTTGAGCTTCATTTGCTAGTGGTTGTACGTAACCTTCGTTCTGTTTTCTTTTTTTAGTACGTAACGAAAGTAATACTGCCAGTTATATTTTAACCTTTTACTATCCGTTATTCCCAATGTTACTCACACACACACAAAATAATTCGCGTGCCTAGGAGAAACATATCACGTGCTTACCAGGCAACTCAACAACCTGTTTTATGAAGGCCAGGCGAACAGAAAAAAAAAAGAAGAAAAAGATAATATACAGAAGAGTTTTAAGATTTACATAATATTAAAATGAGTAAAAACTATCTGAAGCAAAGAAAGTAAAATACGCTCTTATACCAACGTACTCGTCACGATTTCTTGTTATGGGTACTTAGTTTCTTATCAACTTATTAAAAACTAACACGAGATAAAAAATATCAAGTTTCATTACACACGGTACACAGCACTCGGGTAAAATATAGTTACATATATTTCTCGTTATAAAAAAATTCAATTTGAACAATTTACCTATGATGCAATAGCAGTATGAAACAAGATGACCTTGATGGGAAAATACAACAGTGATCAATTAATGCGAGAAGTTACTGAATTCGAAACTTTATGAAACTGTTAATATGTGTGTCATATTCCGAGAATGAAGAAATCTCCATGTTATAAACTTACTGTATTTTATGCGGTTTTTTTTCTTCTTCAGCACTTCACTTTTTTTCAGACCCACTGTTTCATTATGTTTTATATTCGTCTATACACAACGTATTAAAGATCTTATATTTTAACCCGAATTCCTTGAAATGTCACAAAATGATAATTTTCAAAACACACAAGACTGCAGTTTTATTTTAATTTTATGTGCATTTATTTATTTAAATATCTACGAAATAATATTTATTATTTATTGTGAAGTAGTTAAGATACAGCTCTGAGCTTATGCGATTTTCCCGTTCAATCAGAGTGCGTATGTAACCGAATGTCTTGTCCTCTCTATCAATAATGTTCCGCACGTTTATTACATACAAATCAATACAACAAAGAATAGTGTTTTCCTCTCCGTTGCTAATTAAGGAGAAACGAAATGATGTATCACAAGCTGCGAGGGGCACGACAGAACTGACCTTCCGTGAGATGATGTGTCACAAGCTGCTAGGGACACGACAGAACTGACCTTCCCTAACAAATGCCCAACATTAAAGAGTCTGGACTATTCTGATGAGCGCAGACTGAACTCCAATAAAGGATTGTATTAGAGATCTAGTTAGTCACTATGTTCTGCTTGTGATATACAGTTTCTTGTCTATAATGACATAAGCCTCACACGTTTGTTCTTGACATCTCAAATTCAAAAATCCGTAAAATCGAAGTAAGATATTCGAATGTAAAGAAAAACGGATTTAAATACCTTTGTTAGGGATAAGAAGTGCTCATTGTTTTTCCACTTTTGGATAGTTTTAAAAGATTTACAAATACTTAAGAATAAAATTACTAAAATGCCTTTCAAGGCCAAACAACTTACCAGTAAAATAAAGCTCGATATAATGAGTATCTGATCAAGTTAATTTAATATAAAGGTAAATATATTACTGTAAATTATACTTTTAGTGCGTTAATTTAGATGTTACCTGGAGGACGCGTGACATTAAGTTCAAATAGTTTATAAAAGTAAGCCTGAAATACTTAAATTGTCATAATTTCACGCCAATAATACAATACTTTCAGGAAGCATCGGGAGACGAGAGTAGTTTTGTCAGTACAAAAATCAGTTTAAGCATTGAGTCAGTTGTTTTCAGTCTAAACCCACCATATTTCCAGAAGCAAGTGCTTTCCATGGACACTATTTTATATATGTTTTGCTAGTCAGCGTTTACATTCAAGTTTTAGGTCTAATTGCAGTTTTGTATTTATTCACAGTTGTTGTCTTGTGTTGTCATATATATGTTAAGAAAATTAATATCAACAATGTTTATATTTAAACACTATTCTATATTCACAAATAGGACCTGCGTGAGATCACGATATTGTGTAACGGGTTTACTGCTGTACATTTATTTTATTAAATATGTTTGTTTCAGTTTAATTAATATGACGTATATTGTTAAATTTGTATTGCGCAAGTTCCGCCAGTTCTCTAAATTTGTAGATTTCCGAGTGTAAGAATCAACAATATATGTTTTACAAAAACACTAGCGTATCTTCGAATATTGTTGAACTTTCGAGAATCTCGCCCAAAGATTATAAATTGACGCGCCAAGAAATAGTAATACAATATTGTTTGGTTTGCTACAGTCAGTATACTATAAGCTTCGGAAGCTATAATTGTGGTATACGCTAATTAATGGGGAAACTACAGATATTTTAACCAAGAACGTTTATAATTTCGAACATCACAGAATTCAGTGAATTAACTTCGGATGTTAGTATTTCTACAAAAAACATTATATATTGTCGTCGGGAAAAACTCGCGTGTGAAGAATAGACCTAACTAGCATTCCTTACAAGTGAAATGTAACGGTGTATCGACATAAAATTAATTTGTTCGTTGTGGACCAGACCAGTTCCATATCAGATAAAAGAATGAATATTTTTTAAGAGTTTGTAAAAGTTTTTCATATAAATAATTATTTGTAATAATCGTCATTATAAACCGTAATTTTTTTCTAACAAAATATATGTACACAATTTTCTTTCTTCACACAAATATAACTTTAATATATACTGACATTCTATTAACTTCTAAATCAAAATTAAAATCATGTTACGTATTACAATAACATTGTGAGCCATAATAAATATCCAATTTTTATTCTTTAAAGTCGTTGTTTTTAAACCTTAGTATTTTCAAGGGTTAGAATATTGTCTATATATTTATGATTGGTATGTGCCTGAAGATTATGCCTGTAAAACAGATTAATTAATTCAGTATAAGCAACATATCCACATCTTAAAACGTAAATACATGTATAATACGACGTGAAATAAAATTTAAAAAACAATCACTGGGTATGACGAATATACCACATAACCCATTTATGAATAGCTATTGAACACAAAACCTATATAAAACAACGAAACCAAACGCACCTATACGCAATGAATCCCTTACTTGATGAAAATAAATTCCAGTTTATTCCACTTTTGGTAAATACTAGGCACAATAATTACCACATAACAGCTGGGCGTTTACCACGAAGTTTCTGTACTTAGTTAAACTAAAATAGACACGTTTACAACAGTATCTGTTGAAAACAAAACATCAGCTTCATTGCTGTTGTTTTTTTTTGTCAAATGATTCTCTTTCTTATCTAAAACATTCAATTTACAATTTAGAGTATTGTTCCGGATGGTTTGATTTTGTTTGGTTTGTTTTCAATTTCGCGCAAAGCTCCTCGAGGGCTATCTGCGCTAGTCGTCCCTAACTTAGCAGTGTAAGACTAGAAATAAAGCAGCTAGTCATCACCACCCACCGCCAAATTTTGGCTACTCTTTTACCAACGAATAGTGGGATTGACTGTAACGTTATAACGCCACAAGGGCGAGCATGTTTGGTGTTACGGGGATTCGAACCCGCAACCCTAAGATTACGAGTTGAGTGCTCTAACCACCTGATCATGCCGGGCCCGGATAATTTGATATGTGCTTCAGACCCAGTAGCTTCTAAAGTCTCTGCCATGCGACTTCTTCTCGCTTCCTGGTGAATCTTAAAAGTTCCCTTCTTCAAAATATTGCGTCCTTTGGTTACACATCGTCATAAATGCCCGGCATAACCAGGTGGTTAGGGCGCTTGACTTGTAATTTGAGGTTCGCGGGTTCGAATCCCCGTCAGACCAAACATGCTCACCCTTTCAGCCGTGGGGCGTTATAATGTTACGACCAATCCCACTATTCGTTGGTAAAAAAGTAGCCAAAATTTGGCGGTGGGTGGTGATGACTAGCTACCTTCCCTATAGTCTTACACTGCTAAATTAGAAACGACTAGCGCAGATAGCCCTCGTGTAGCTTTCTGCGAAATTAAAAAATAAATAATCCTAGTAGGGAGATTTATATTTTTATTATCTTACTAAGTTCTGTTTTCCAGAAAATATATTTGAAAATACGTGTTCCACTGTATACCTCATAGTATTAAACATGTATTAAGCATTCAGTATGCAACACTCTGGCTAATGACGATATATTTCCGTTTTGTTTTTTTATCTATACGGGGAAATCCAGATAGTATGACAATATGTGTGTGCTTTTCTCTACTGGGAATCCATAATAGTGTTACATACGAATAACATTAATCTTTGTTTGAAAATTCTCAAGAAAGGGTACAGACTGGATTTGCCAAGAGGATTCTATGATTGACAGATCTATTCCCACTACTGCTTAGAAACTCCTCAAGGAACTGAGCAGGTAGGAAAAAAACTCAGATTGGTTGACAGATTTCTCGCCACTATTTTAAATATTTTTCTTTTCAGAAATACTTGCTTATACGTGTCCCTCCTCTGAGTATTCTGGTTGAAGTGTGAAGGAAAGGTTTAATGATTGAGTATATCCTTAAAATTGAAAAAGTTAACACATTTTACGCCCTTGGGGTACCGCATGCTCGCTCTCAAAAGGTGTCACTGTGAACATCTGCCTGAATATTGGTAGCGTCCGTTTAACATTTGACTTACAAATCGTAAAATATTATAGCATGTACTAATGTATATCTACTTAATTGCCGAAATCACGCAATGGTCAGGGTGTTGTTAAACGTTAATAATTCCAGGCAGATTTTATAGCAAGTGTACTGTTTGATACCCAGTATTTTCCAAATCTATAGTTAGTTCTTAACATTGACAAAGAGGCATAATATTGTCGACTACATTTCGTAAGTAAAGACATAACATCCCAAATAGTGTTAAATCTCGTCGCTGAAACAGACCGTTCCCTAAATCGTTGCACTAGATCAGGGTTGGGCAACTTATTTTTCATAGTGGCCACTACTGTGACTAATGAAAACAACGCTGGCCACATTATTTAAAAAAATAATAAAAGATGTTAGTTTAATCAAAATAATTGCATTTCAACTAACCTTCAGTTTCGTGAAATTTGGCTTAATATCTCAATGAGCATCTCAGTTCTACCTCTACATTTATGTCAGTAAGCCGAGACCCATATATAGATTTGAGAAAATCTAGCGTAGAAAATGTTGACTCACACACCCATGTGGATCCAAACATGGAAAATAATTTTGAAATTGTTATCTTTAAATTTGGAAGGCTCATTTATCAGAATAGTGAGCCACATCTCTCTCAGAGAACATTTTTGTTTACGTTTCATTTGTTCTACACTTTGCTGGGTAAGCATCTCGTCTTCAAATTCACACTTATCCAAAGACAAAAAAGATGCAATTTTCTTACTGAAATTTTCTAAATCAAATTGAAATGGATAAAAAAAAAATTCAAATATAAATTTCAAATTTTTAAATTCTGAGAAACGTGATTTAAATTTTTGAAATGCATTTTTGATCCAGTTTACATACAGATCATCTTCAGCATCAGAGAAATCAGTCATTATTTTGTAATAAAACTATTCAACTTTGCAAAATGTATCAAATCATTATTTTGTAATTGTTCCGCAAGGAGGTTTAGCTTTAATTAAAATTCATGAATAGACTGTGATTGTTCGCTTATTATTTTTATTCCCTGAAGCTTCGTATTCAAATTACATTATGTAACAACATTTTTACTTTTTATTGTTCCTGGGAAAAATGTGTTATTTCCCAATTGCTTTTGCCTAAAGTAAAACGAATAGACCCATTTTTCTCTTCAAACTTTGCTTTTGTGACCTGGGAACATATAACGAAAACATGATGGGAGACTACATTTAGGGGCTGATACGTGAAGGTGATTTACATTACAGTCGCAAATAGGCTAATTTCTAAATTTCATTATTCAGGTCACAAAAGCAAAGTTTGAAGGGAATAATAGCCATTTTGTATACTTTTACGATATAAGCAATTAAGAAATAACATATACTATCCAGAAGCAAAATTTATGCTACATAGTGTTATTCAAGTAAGACATCATGCCGTACAGAAAGTGCAAATTACACTGCCATGACAAAGTTTCAATTTCAGGGAAATATTTCAATCTTACCTTTTTCAACAAGCTACTCTTATTCGAGGAAACAAGGAAGTAAATCGTTCCAAGACTTTTCCTCTACTTAACTATCTTACATTATCAGTAAGATCATCGAAAGTACAGTCACTGCTTTTCTTCAAAGACTCGACAAATTGTCGATGGATGAGAGAGCTTCCACTTTAACATAATTCACAATTTTTACAACAATGTCCATCAAAGGTTTCAATTCATTACTTTTAGACATCTGAGCATATAACTTTTCCTGATGCAAAATGCAATGGAAAGATGGAAGCGTGGACTTGACATTATTTTCAATTAAACGCTGCTTTAAAAGAGAAACAAATCCTAATTTCTCCCCAGTCGTGGAGGGAGCACCGACTGTTGTGACAAAAACTAGTTTTTTTTTTAAATCCAGATTGAATTCTTTTGACATTTCAATACATTTTTCACAGATTTTATTTCCATATGTTCAATCTCGTAATCCATCCACAAAGGCAAAGCATTTCTTCCCTCACTTGAAGATCTGAAATTATATATCGAACCCAAAATATCAACTGTGCAGTGTCACTAACATCAGTTGACTCATCTAGTGCTAAAGAAAAATACAGTCTTTTAGTTGTTCAAGCAACTGATTTTCTTTGTCTTTCTCTAACACTAGCATTGTGCGGACAATTGTTCT
Source organism: Tachypleus tridentatus (assembly GCF_004210375.1). Lineage (NCBI taxonomy): Eukaryota > Metazoa > Arthropoda > Merostomata > Xiphosura > Limulidae > Tachypleus > Tachypleus tridentatus. The sequence continues at coordinate 60,936,752 of NC_134835.1, forward strand.
TCGACTTAATTGCAAATTATTTACCTTTTGAAGAATATTATCTTCTATTTGTGAATCATAATTCTCCAACAGAGTTTCAATGACCACAATCAACATTTCTTTTACTCGTTCAGCATTATTTTTTTGAGCTAGAATCCAAGCTACTTTATAGCTAGTTAACGTAACTAGTTCTTTCCATGATAAAAAATCCTTTTAGGCCTCCGTTTTGTTCATGAAGTTGTGCTTTCAGATGGCTAATTCCATTCATACGATTTTTTGCTATCAACTGGAAATTTTACATCAAATTCGTTGTGAAAATTGTTAAAGTGTTGCTTAAGGTTGTAAACCTTATTACTTATAAAAACTTTGTTACACAAAAGACACACTGGCTTATTATTTGGTTTAATCACTGCAAATTTCAACTACCAACTTTCATTAAATTCCGGTTTGACGTTTTTCCAGTCACGTGTCATTCTCTTTTCAGCAGAAATGCCAGAATCAATTAAATTATCTTTATTTTCTGAATGTTCATCATCATCTGGATTCTTTCGTTTTCGAATTATCCACTTATCCATATTATGAGGTCAAAAACAATATATTTAAACACTTGATAATGCACAACAAAAATATGTTTGCAAGCGCATGCAAAACAACGCACACTCGTTAACAAACAGCTAAACCAGGCTGACGTTACAAAATGGGCGGAGTCTGTGGCAGTGATGAAGCGCGCGATATTAGCGATGATGTGAGGCAGTACAATTGTTGATTACAAAATTTACGATAAAAAATAAATGGTGGAAAAAATTGATTCTTAAACTCCAGCTGGCCACATTTGTGCTATCCACTGGCTACATGTGGGCAGTGGCCATGGAGTTGCCCACCCCTGCACTAGATGAAGGTTGACGTTCGGTTTTACCGTTGTACATTTAACATTAAGAAAAAAAGGGCATTAAAACTATATAAAATAATTACTTAAAAAGCACTAGCTAGATAAAAAACATGTATTTATATTAAAGAAGTGACGTCTTAATTATTTCTATAGGAAAATATACTGTATCTATCGGCATTTCTTTAATTTCTCGTTTGTTTGTTTTTTTATCCATAATACAAATTTGTTACAAAGTATTTTCACATAAACTTTGCTTTTCGAAGTGCATTGTTTTTATAATATACATACAGTAATAAATAAACGTGATATACTCCATGTTATTTCTGTTTATAAGCTGTAAAAAGATGAATAACTTAATTTTATATTATCTAAAAGTTTATTCAGAATAACAAATTTTTCATCACCTAACAAAAACTTTTATCACGATGTTCTTAGAACTTACACACATGGAGATAAAAGACCCACTTCAAAGTGTGCGTGTGTGTTTTTTTATTTGACGGATTTGCTATCATATATCTGTATCAATACTAATGTTTGTTTAAGTTAAATTTATATTTAGAAACGTGCGTGACTTATACTGTTAAATCTGTTTTGCGAAATTCCCGCCTATTTACTAAGTTGCAGAAAAAGTCTCGAATGTAATAATCAACATTCGTAAACATTATTGCACTGTCAACATTGTTGCGTAAACAGAAGTTTGCATGTCTCAGATTTTAAGCTGGTGTTTTCATGAAGCTTATATATAATTACATACATGCATTAAATACAGAAACATATACACACGTGTTCCATACAATAATGTTACTGCAAACATTACGCACATTTACCTATAATATATGAACTACTAATCCGTCATTTCTAAAAAATTTCAAATTAAAAAACAACAACAACTGATATTTATAAATTGCCGTTTCCCTGTTTTCGTTTACATAAACAAATACGGATTTTAGAATACTGTAGTAGTATATAATGCGTTTCGTCAATAATAGTTACTCCATGAAACTGAAAGGTGTATTTACGTTATCTTTGAAATCCTTCGGGTCTTAACTATCCTTACTCAAACGTATATGATCAACATGATTTACGCATGTCTTTCTCTTGATTAAGTAATAAATCTATAATGTGTGAAATGAAAAAGAAAGCCCAACAAACTAACAACTAAGAGTTAATTAGCTATTGTACGCCGCTGGACCAAAAGTTATGCCTTTTATATACTTGTTAGAAAATGTGCCCTAATGCAATAACCTAAGTTGATAATCAGATTAATTTAAAGTACCTCAGATCAAGCTATTTACGTGTTTTACTAACATGTTACTAGTTTGATATTCTGATTTTGTATAAATCCAACTGAAATCTCGATCTCATTGCTTTAACATTAGCCAGTGATTGATTTTGATATTAGTACCTCACGTGATGATGTGACCTCAATCGCCCTGACTTTCTTCTTCCTAAGTATGCTGCTAAAACGAATGGAGACAAGTTGACACTTTGTTAAAAAAACAAACTTTTTTTTTAACAAAATGCAACAACAAAATAACTAAAAACTAGTTGATTAATCTATTATTAAAAATACATGAGAATAACTGTGGAGTATGAAAACTGTAATCAAACAACCTTAGACCCTTACTTCATTATAAACAGTTTAATAAAGACTGAAAATGAAATAAGTATGGAAGACCATTCTAAACCTAATCTATACCTTCCGAAAGATTATCGTGTTTATCATTTTGTGGCACACCTAATGTTTGACCCTGTTTGATTTTCTAGTAGCACATACATTAATATAACTTTCAAGATACTTTTACAGATTTAAACAAAAAAAAAAGCTTTATTCACAAGAGGAACCCTAAAAAGTCCGAGACATGGCGATTATTTTAATAAATTGCTAACTATGAAAATGTGTATTTCTAACAATCATCGTATTAAAACGAAGAAGTATTAAACATGCATCTTTTCATGACAGCATAGAAAGAGTGCAATGAGCGTTTCAACACAAACAAAACAAGCTTTATAATGTGGGAGTGGAAGCATTGAAACGAGCATATGTGCGTGCCGTGCACGTGTTCAGCGGCAATTCAAGAGTTATATAATAAAGTGACCAGTTCTAGTTCAAAACAATGCTGTTAAATAAAAAAGCCTGTAGCGATGGGGGTGGAACGTAGCTCGAGTTAATCAGGACGTCAGTCTACGTCTGTGGAGATACTTCATCATCAAACCGATATAATAAGATGAAATCGTTTAATTTGAAACTACGTTATTAGCCAAACCTAACATAACCCTAAGGAGTTTCACGAAAATAACCCACGCACATTCCTCTAGACTATCGATAACTGTCACGTGCTGTGCATCTCATGTCTCACATATTTGATATGTAGAATAAGTCGAAAAACTTTTGCTTTGTGTAAAACGAGTAATAACTAGATGTGTTTCAATACGCCATGCATTAAAATTAGTGACACTTAACAGGTTTTAAACATCCGGTGTTCTCACCCGTGATGGAATTTCTACGTACTACATATATAAATCAACAGGTTATGTAGGTATTAAGGACGCCATAAAATGCTAAGCACGTGAAACATATATAAAACAAAAGAAAAAACGGGCTCAAAAAGAGAGCTTGGCATAGTAGTATAATATTATTTTATGTTATTCTATTAACAGATGGAGAAACTAAATATTGTTATTATTAAACTGTGGCTGCTATTTAAACTTCTAAACAGTATAGTGAGCTAGCCACGAGTAGATAAATAAACAGTATCAGCATATGTTGCACCACTGTTTTCTTACTAATATATCATTATTAATAATGTAGCACAGACAGCAGACTGTGTAGCTTTGTCCTTAATTCCAAACAAGCAAATTATTATTAATAAACAATACGTCAAGAAAAGTTTAGAAATAGTATTAAGAAATAAAACAAAAAAAAAATGTTGTTCATTAGTACATCTAAAAGTCACCAAATTTCCTCTGTTTCTTTACTAAATAAAGTGTGTCAAGCATATATACAGTGTTTAGGTATTGCCACAATTTCTTTTACATGTATGACATTTCCTGGGTTTATGTCCAACAATTACATTTTACGGTCAAATTTAAATTATTACATGTACAATTGGGGTAAGTTATACATGTAATATATTTTGGTTTGATACATAATGTATCATATCAACACACTATGTACCTCATAAAAATAGAATTATTGAGCATTATACACACTGAAACTACCAAGTCCATAGCCCCCCGCTAGTACAGCGGTATGTCTCCGGATTACAACGCTAAAATCAGGGGTTCGATTCCCCTCGGTGGGCTGAGCAGATAGCCCGATGTGGCTTTGCTATAAGAAAAACACACCAAGTCCATAAGTATTGACTTATACGGAGGGAGCTGCTTGCTCCATTTGTGTACGCCCCCTAGACGTTACGATTGTATTAGAAAAACTTGTATTCAACAGTTTAAGCCTAATTACCATTGCTGGTTCTCAGGTGCAGCACCACACCTCTGGTTTGAATAATAACTACTCTGTTTGTTGTGTTTTCTTACAGTTTAGAACAAAAGGCAATTTGTTTGAAATTGTTTAATACGAAATATTCCACGCTATGTACTTGAAGCTGAAACAAAAAAAAAGTTAACTCTCGCTTATCTAAAACATACCTTTCGAAACCTTTGAAACCAATAGTAACACCGAAGTAGATGTAATTATGTGACCAACTGTTATTTTCTTGTTCAAAAAATGATTTATTTACAATGTGCTTATTTCTTCAAATACACACAAAAGGTGTACTAATGATACTTACAAGCAATATGAAATAATGAATATAAATATGCATTTCTGAAGTAAAAATGAAAGGTAGAAAAGTCTACAAAATAACATTGTCAATACTAACACTGGATTTATGATAACAGAAGATACTCATACACAAACAACAACGACAAAAAAACAACAACTTTAATGAGAATTTAATCAGAACGACTGATATTAGCTATTACATTCTGTGACATTTAACATATCAAATTCTTATCACTATTATTACTTACCTAAAATTTACAACTACAACATACCAAGCTGTATCAATCATTCACTGTTCGCCTCATTCCTTTTCACTGTTTCCCGTCAGACACGTCCTTTCGCGTATAACACACATTGCACCCACAAGCTATCTAACGCGTTTAATGCCGATCGTGCTGCCCTCTTTATTATCGGTTTTATTAGTGCTTATTCAAATAAAAGGCCACAAATTAATAAAAGTTAAAAAATCAAACTTATGTATATTTTCAGATGTGTAATGATAAAGAAATAACAAAATCCTAGAATTTGGACACATATTGAAATTACAACGTTGTAATGAAATTATTTGACGATATAAATATTTATGTTGCACACAATATAAAACAATTGGAAAAATACTGAATCAACAGTATTTATGCGCTGGATTTTTAATCAGTGTATTTCTATTAACGTGTTATTGAAATGAAAGAAAAAGAGTTAGCTGAAGTCCACATTCAAACAGCAAATTTGATTTGTTATAAGTTATCAACCTTTACCTAAAGATCCACTGAAACAACTTCTTTCGAAATGAATATCTGTAATATTGATTTTAAAAGCACCAAGTTTTTAAATCAAAATATATTAAAAAGACTAAATCTAAATTAAAATCAAATAAAAAGTCATTCGTGTTATGTTGTTTTAAAGTATTATAGAATGAGTATTGCACCTGCGACTCCATGGTACTCTTTTTATGAGACCTGATTTGATCAATATTTATAGTTAATAACACCTAAAAGTAAAATCGAAGTAGCCACTTCTTCCTGACCATAAAGTCGTATACTAAAAAATATATATTTTTAAACATCAGGCGAGGGTTATCTCACGGCAAACCATGTGTCCAGATTCTCAGGAATGTCATATTTATGGGGTAAGCGGTTTTAATTGTCCTACGCTTGTATAGCGGTAAGTCTACGGATTTACAATGCTAAACTGAAGGGCTCGATTCCCCTCGGTGGTCTCAGCGGATAGCTTGATGTAGCTTTGTTATAAGAAAAAACACACACGGTGTTAATTTTCATATAAATTCAGAATTTCTTACTTACATTTTAGATAGAAGCTTCAATATAAGTTTTTCACCACACTTCTAAGACTCAAGTCTTGCTATGAAATTTAGCAGAGCTATTTAGTTTAATAATAAAGGTCTATAATAACTCTAATAAACTGACCCAAAAGTGTCCACATAAATCTATTATTTGCAATAACTGGCCGAAAGTAGGATTAATTCACAGATTTGAAATTGATGGGCATAAAAATGAAAAAATCTTAATTTTTTCTTAATTTGATACATTTTAAGAAATTATTTGCGGTGGTGCTCAGGATATTCTTTGTGTTTAATTTTTAAGTCACTGACCGTTGGGTCGGTATAAGTGTTAAAAGACGGGTATTAAGGGGCATTGAAAGCCTCATTAATTGTTTTATTTATTTGCTTTCATAGCTTGAAATCAAGGCTAAGCGAGGATATATTCTCTAGTCAGTCTATTACTTTGGACTGAAAAAATGTCAACATATTGAAATATCTGATCACTCAAGCAACCATCAAATAATTTAAACAATGTTCAATTTACATGATGTTTCAAACTATTAGTTTCTTCATCTCAGCCCCCCGCTGGCTCATACCCAAGTTTGGGGACTTATCCTGAGCCTCAAAGATTAATAAAAAAGTAGTTTAAATACTAGACAATATAATTAATCAATTATGTAGTTTTGTGATTATCAGCAAACGCGCAATCCTTCACTACAAAAATACTATCATTAGTAATAACTATATTACCAAAACTTGATTTTTACAACCAAAAAGTATCATATCTGCAGGACAAACTTATATGGCTTTTCTCCACCAAATTTTCTAGTAAACATATGGAAATGTCAAAATATAACTTATATTCAAAGTAACTCAGTTTCCTCGTATTCAGTGGTAAAATCTGACTTAAGGTATTTAGGATAAGAAGTTGTGGTCTTCTGTTACAATTTCAGTCATTCTTGAAATTAAAAAGGAGAATTTAGATTTATTTATTAATTTTTATGATGGTTACGAGATTGGTCAAACTGATTACGTTACGTTATTTGATAAGTATTTAGAAGGCTCTATAAATTATAAAAATTAAATATAATAAGTTTCAGTTGAAAAAAAATATTTCTGATTTTAACTTGCATTAGTCAGTGAACTCAGAATGATGTGCAAAGCATGGCAGTGCTAAAGGAGTCTGGGGACATTCTCTCCAAGAACGTTTTAAAAAATAGGTGTTATGAGATTAAATTTTGGGTTGATTTCACTATAATGTATTGAAAGTATTGATCAGTTACAAGGACTTATTTATGGTTTATTACCATAATTTATAAGCAAGCAGAAGCATGTTCACTCGCAGATCATACATGTAATTTATTGTGCATTGTTATACTGATTCGTACATACTACTTTAAGTCTATCTATTAACCTAGAAACAATTTTAATGTACAAGTTAAAGTTTAAACGGTTCTACAGTTACTGTGAGAAAATTTTGGTCTGGCTGTTGCCTGGCCTACCAGACCTGCTCCGCCGTACATAACATGAAAATCACTGTACATTCGGAGTAGCCAATATTCATACAATTACAGACAAGGTTTTAGTAAAAAATACTCAATTAAAAATTGTGGATTTTTTCTATACAATACTTTTAATAAATATTAAAAGCTTGTCTCATATCGTGAAGGTACATTAAGTACTTACAGAGCTAGATTATATTTACTACTATGGTTACATGGTGGTTGCAAAGTCGCGTAAAAGACACGAGCCAGTTGCGACAGGGTTAATGACTATACTTACTAATACAGGTTGCTCCAGGTACATATTATATACATTACTAGTTTCTCTGCCAACAAAATGACAGACAATTAACGTGTAAAGTTTTGCGACCCTTAAGTAATCATTCTTTTTAATCGATTTTATGAGCATGTTAAAAAAACAATCAAGTTTGAAATACTACTCGTACGTCAGGTAACTACTGTATAATAAAATATTTTAGAGAAAATTAACCTTTGGCTTTACTCATGGTGTAATTTTCAATCTAAGGTTTATAGCTACTGCTTTACAGTTAAAGGACGTAAATACTCTGTTATGTCATTTACAATACAGATCATAGGGTATAATACTTTCAAACATTAATTCAACTGAAACAAACCAAATAATAATAAGAAAAAGTAACCTGACAGACATTATTCATTTTTTTCAAACAGAAAAAACTATATCAACTGCAAATCGGTCTTCTTTGTTATGTTTACAACACTATCTGCATCAAGTTGTTTCGAGTTATATCAAATATAATATTATCTTGTTAAACTTCGATTGCCTATCTCACACTCAGACTGTTATTTCGCCCTATCCTCAAATGGGAACAAATATAAGCAAAGAAAAATATAAAAAAAAACGTTTTAAAGGATTTAAATAAGTATATTTGTTAAGATCAGACTTTGGAAATCTTCCACTTAAGGTGATTCAATATTTAACCTACAAGCAACATCGATTCCTTATACACCCGGAAATCTTAACGTTTCGTGATCTACTGACGTGCATTCCATAATTACCCTTCCTGCTTTCCAATCCGTTTTTTTCCTTCTTGAAGTGTCTACAGGACTATAAGTGGTGTTATCGTCAGTCGTGCTACGATAAACGACCACTACACTATTTTAAGTGCTGTGCAGATACATGCAGTTGGTCTTTTTAGTTGAAGGGGCACAGCAATCGATATTTTTGAATGTTAAGATGTAGTTCAAAATTCATATATTCATATATAACGTTTCCAAGAATTCAGAACATATATTAATAACGAAAACCATGTGTGCGCAGGCGTTTTGAGAGTTTATCACACATACACACGATTAAGTGACACGATATTTTTATGATAACATCAAACAGTTACGGGAACGTATTTATGGTTTACAGTCTTAGTAGTACTAATATTATAAATAAACTACACAAATACCTAATTAACTAATTTTGTACTAAAATATATCGCTGGTGAATATTAAGCAGTTAGGAGATCATATAGATACTATACAATATCTAGTAGTGATACTATAGAAGAAAAACTACACAAATGTCTCTAAAGAATTTCAAACAATTAGAGTATAATATTGACACTATTTATTATTTAGAGGTTCTAATATTGTAAAGAAACTACACAAAGATTTGATTATATAATTTTTTACTAACATTTATATTTAATGAATGTTAAGCAATTAGGAAATCATATAGACGCTATATAATATCTAAAAGTGCTAAAGTTGTAACAACTACACAAACACATGATTAACGTATCATATTTAGCAGTAAAGGTTTTGTAAGAAAACGACATACAATCACACAATATATATATTCAAAACACTTTCAGGTTTGAAGGCCTAGCATGACCAGATATTTAGCACGAAACATGTTACGTTCAATCCAACTATTTGGTGATAGAGACGCTGAATTTTAGTTACAGTAGCTGGTTTAGGGTTGTGGTTAGCAACTTTTCAACTCAGTTCTAACAAACAGTTCTCAATAGGATTACAATTTGGAGGCTTTGTTGGCAATGACAATCTTGTAATGTCCATCTGGTCGAGATAGTCCTGTACAATACGTGTACTGTGGGTAGTGGAATTGTCGTCGTGAAACACAGAGTTATTGCCAAACCTTGTAATGGCACGTGGTATAAATATCGTATCCATGTGGTACCTGCAGAAAGCGTCATTGACATTTCCCTGTATAATTTGAAGAGCAGTTTTTCGCCATGATGAATAGCTGCTCAAACAGGTACTGCATCACCTTCTGTGTGTTCCTGTGAGAAAGATGGTCTTGCCCCATCTGTTCTCCAGGCTAATGACAAACACTAATCATACCATCAGCTATAACAAGCCGGAAACAGGCGTCATCCGAAAAGACGATATATCGCCAATCCTCTAAATAAGTATATAAGTTGACATGCTGTTAAGTAACATGGTGAAAGTAATGAATTCTGGCTAATATCGGTTTCCAGATAGCCGTTCTTGCAAAATAACTTTGTTTGATCAGTCGTCTATTCGTTGTTCTTCTGGATATTTCAGAAACAAATTTCTTGTGCCATTGCTGTCGTAGGATGTTGCAAAACTTCTGTCGACCTTGACGTGTTAACCTGATCAAAACACGATTATTACAGACATTAGTTTTTCGGCGTAAACTGAGATAGGAAAGGAGCTAAATATTATAAAACAACTGAAAGAGGAACAAACAGAAAGAGTCAGATGATATAAAAAAAAACAAGAAGAAAGTGCATTAAATTAGAATAAAACGACTGCAAATGAGGAGAAAGAGATGGCAAGTCATGAGAAAACCAATAAAACTTTACATAAAGTCAAAAGATCAAGAAGTAAAAAACAGGGAGTTGAAAAAGAAATGTACTTTCTGAGAAAGAATCAAAACAAAAATAAATATGTTTGAAGATAAGGTAGAATAAGTTATTGGAGATAAAGAGAAATGTTATGACAATTAGACTGAAGAATTATGGAGAAACTTGATAACGAAATTGATGAAGTAAAGAAGGAGATCAGAGTGGTAGAAAAAATATCAGTGACATCATATAACATCAGGAAAATTAGTTATTAAATGAGAAAATTCAATCAACTATTTCTTTTTCTACATCAACTCAGAAGTTCCACCGTGAGATTCCATCTCCTCCGAAATGTGGACTAAGAGAACGTACCTATTACCACTACTGATGTGCGATTTATTGCTAAAGAACTTTACTGGCTTACTCCAGCTATGACCTTACCAAATTATATTTCAAAATGTAAACTGACAACTTTCACATCGGTCTGTAGTGAAAATAATAAAATATGATATGAAGATTCTATGGAAATCATATGAGGCTCAGTTTGAAATCATTTCCAGTGTTAATGAGAGAAATAATGAGAAACAAATTATAGAGCTTGTTGTACATTTAAAAGGACTAGTTTGGACAGTATTAAGTAACCTTTCAGCTGAGAGCTGTAACAACTACCAAGAATTTGTGGGCACATTATGTAGCAGTATTGAAACATCAAACCTTCTTAGCAGTAGCCTAGTAGAACTGATGTAGGCACTAATTAAACACAACAGAGGTAATAAAGCAAAATATAATTGATTTTTTAAAGTTAATATGGAAGGACATATTTTTAAGAATTTCATGCAAAGGTTCGTATAGAATAATAGGTTTCAAGAGATACCAGAAACAGGTAACTATTATAATTGTGGGAAACTTTGCTATTACATATTTAAATAGCACTTTGGAAGAAGCGAAGTCACGATTTCTAGGGAAAACCGTCACTAATTTGTACATTTTCATTGTGAGCATGCATTGTTCCATAATGTTTCTTTTTTAAGAAAGTAAATAAATTCCCAATACAAAAGATATATTATAAACCAGATTGTGCAATTATATTAATTTTGACAGCACTAAAATAAACGTAAGTTGAGGAACTAACTACTATTACCAAGCCAAGGAGATAGAGCCCAGTTATATCAAAAATCAATACGGAGCTAATAACTGATTGATTATTTGGAATTAAGAACAAAGATACACAAAGAGCTATCTGTGCTCTGCTTACGGGTATCGAAACCTGATTTTAACCGCTGTGAGTCTGTAGACATCCCGCTGTGCCATTGGGGGTAGGTGGAGCTAACGAAACGTCAAAAATAGGAATTATCTGGATCTCTGAAGTTCGGTTCAACTATAAATACTCCAAATAGCACGAATAAAAAAGAATAAAACTATCAATGAGGATTATTGTTGGAAAAACATACAATATACTGATTGATATTAGTTTCAAAACTACAGTTGCTCGTTCTGATTTCTTAATGAAAGATCTGAAATTGCCTTCAGAGATAAAGAAAAATGAGAAAGTGATATGAATGTCTTTGGAGGTATATCAGTGAGATAACAGTCAACTAGGTAACTCCAGAGGAGAATTTGTCTAGGGAATCCCAACCTGTGCAGGAGCATGAAATAACTGTGAAGACTAGAATTGCCAAGATTGGAGCCGGCAATGGATTCTCCTGACCACCTACCTAGAAAAGACTTATTTAGCGACAGGAAGACCAGAGAAAACAAGGGATAAGATGCCATTACACCTGTATACCACGAACTTTGATGAAGAAAAACATACTAAAAATATATGGTGAAGACAATTTAATGTAGAATTATATTATTGTTCTCTATTAGGATTGTTTGAGTGATTTCAAATCCAGTAGGGGCAGCGTTATAAGCTGTATTTTTAATACTGCTATAGGGTACTGTGAGTCTTAACGGCAATGTTAAGTTTGGGAGGTTATTCCTTAGTAGAACGTCTGGAATGTTCTGAGGACGTGAAATACAGTGTTGTTCCAAGGATGTTATGTAAATTTATAATATATTCGAAAATGAATTATATATTTTAGAGAGTACAGAGCGATTTTTCAAAATAGAGATTAAGTCTGTCGGTGTGTTAGCTATTGTAGTTACATTACTTTGTACAAGTTAACAGAAAATTTAGTGTAGAGTTTTATTGTTGAATAAAATTGTTCAGGGGTCTTCACAATTCAGGAAAAGGACACTGTTATAAGCTAAACTTATAATGTTGTAATATGCTTATTTTACATTTTAGATAGAGAGCACATGGCGTCAAGGTCAAGTAATTGTTGAAACTATGCAGAACAAATGTGGAGTATAAATCCAGAGTTTCGTGAAACACCTTTAGTTTAATTAAAAAGTGAGTTGAAAGACACTCAAGAATATCATTAAAAGAGCGTAGTTATTTGTAAAGATAGATAGTTAAATCGTTAAATATTTTTTTGTGAAGTATTTGTATCTATGCGTACTATTTCACATATTGGATTATGTTGCATATGTTGAGTGCTTTTGTGTTGATTGACGTCATTTGTAACGTAGACTGAAAAGAAGTTAAAACAGTTTAAAAATGTTCAATTTTGTGGAAACATTAAAGGAGAAAATAAAATAATTGGTTGCGGACACGCTGACAGTAAATTGAATTATTTTCATCAGATAACTTAAAAACGTTAACCAAAAATCAATGCCACAATATTACTTTGATGATTCATTCATTAAGAATAATTATAGAAAACGTCTATGGTGTTCAACTACGACATTTTCTTAGTTACTAGTATAGTCGTTTAAGTATTAGACATAGAACAAATCAACTTATTGCCAAGTTGTTTCCTTATATGGAATTTACCACTTAAACCTATACCACATCTGAGTTTTAGTATTTGGTACACATTAATGGACCGGAATGTATTCCAGAAATGAAGATGAAAAATGACACGGAAATTGTTTAGTAGTTCTATTATTGGCTATCATCCAAGAAAATTAAAATTACAAAATGCGGAATTATGTATCCACTCTGTATACCTAGGCTTACTGTTACTACTTCAGTTTCAACTGTATCTACAGTGCCATAAGATATTGTGAAAATTTGAAATCTGAACTAAAATATGAAGAATTTCCTATTCTGTATTTTAATGATAGATAAATTACTTATTCATATAGAATTCCACAAAATGACGTAATTTACCTATTCCAGGATCTAGTAGTGATAAAATGCGTAGAAAAATATCTTAAATATCTTTGTATCTAATGTTCCGTTCTTAATTCATATATTTACCTATGGTACATATATTTTTGTAACATACCCATAATATAAAGACGACTAAATGCTGAACCTATTATTATTCATAAGAACTTTAATATAACATAATGTTTAGGGATGATAAGGAATCTGTTGGTCCATCTCGGCTGCCCCAGCCTCTTAGCCAAAGTAAAACTATTACATAATTATATTAAAAATATTAAACCCAGCCCTTATTATTCATACAGTTATCAAACGTTTTCTTAAACGCACTCAAGTTTACTGTCTCCACAACATCTGAAGGCAACCGATTCCAGAGGCCAACCAGCCTATTTGAAAAATTAAATTGTCTTAGTTGAAGACGGCTTTTACCTTGTCCAAATTTATATTTGTGTCCCATAGTTCTATAATCCTCGCTGTTAAGTATTAAAAATGTTGAAGCAATCTTAAGCACTCCAATCAAATTCCCTCTAACTATTCATTTTTCAGGAAAAAAAATCTAGGGATCTTAATCTCTTCTCATATGACAATCGCTCCATCCTAGGCACCATGTTAGTAAGCCTACTCTGAACCCTTTTGAACAATTCAATTATTTCCTAGGGTAAGGAGCTAAAGCCTGAACACAATACTCCATATATGGCCTAATCAGTGACCTATAGAATGAACTTATAACCACTTTAAAATGGAATTAAATATTTTTGTAGATACAACCTAAAATCCTATTTGCCCTACCACTAGCAACAGCACACTGCTTGGTTGGCTTAAGATACTGATTAAACATTACAGCAAGATCATTTTCTTTCATGACACTTTTAAGTTTATTCTAATCGAAATTATACTTATAATTCAAGTTACAATAATCCGTATGCAATATCTTGCATTTAGCATAATTAACACCAATTTACCATTTATTTGCCCAACTCACTAAATGATCTAAATCCTTTTGTAAAGCAGCAGCACCCACTTGAAAGCCAGCAAAACCAAATACCTTGATATCATTAGCAGATTTAACTAATGTGTTCACTATTCCTTCATCTATGACATTAATGTAAATCAAATAGAGCAATGATCTTAAAACTGAACCCTGAAATACATCACTTGCAACATTAATCCAGTTTGACTGAATTCAATTTATAACAACCCTTTGCTTTTTTCCATCAAGTTACTCTTCAACCCAATTAATTAACTTATCTTCCACACCTACAGAGATAAGTTTCTTACAAGCCTTTCATGTGGCATTTCTCAAATGCTTACTGAAAACCCAGATACACGAAATACACACATGTTCAATATCCAATAAAATTCTAAACTTTGTTAAATGATTTTGAATTTTATTAGACTTTACAAAACTTTTCACTAAAGTGATATAAGACTAATAAGCTCATAATTACTGGGACAACTTCTACTACCTCCTTTTCGAATATGAGTGACATTAGTTAATTTCCAATCTGTTGGTACTTTTCCATTCATTTTGTTTACGTTTGTTTTCACTTATCAGTCGCTCAAGATGCAGAATATTGCATAAATCTTTATTAGTCAAAACAAGAAAAAGCAGAATTTTGTTTGTTTTTTAATTTCGCGCAAAGCTACAGGAGGGCTATCTGCGTCAGCCGTCCATAATTTAACGTTGTAAAAACTAGATGAAAGGCAGCTAGTAATCACCACCAACTGCCAACTCTTGAGCTTGGATTGACCGTACATTATAATGTCCCTACGACTGAAATGGCGAACATGTTGATATAACATTGATTCCAACCCTCAACTTTCAGATTACGAGTCGAGTTCCCTAACCATCTCGTCATACCTGGCCAAGCAGAATGTATTATATATATTTATATATTAATAATAACATAATCCTTTAATAATCATCATATAAATCTTTCCTTTATCATCCCTCAAGGGTCCTATCCCCATTCTAACATTTTATTTACCCACAATGCACTTTAAAAAATCTTTACTGTTAATGTTTATTTTCAACTAAATGTTTTTTCCATACATTATATTGGATGTCTTAATTTTCCTGTTTGACCCCCTTACGAGATCTTTTAAAATCTTCTATAATACCAGTCAATAAATTGATTTTAATTTTATTTCTTGTACCTTTTCTGAGTCAACCTGAGCTTTTACTTGCAGCTACTACTTTATTTCTGTAAGGAATACAATTATTTTCAATATTGAAATTTTTAATGTGTCTTCAAATTACTCGGCTGTCCAATTAACAACAGATAATTTTTGTTGCATCCCTTCAAAATTTATTTTTTGAAATTTAGAATCATAATACCTGATTTCCTAATACAGCAACGATTACTTGGTACACCAAGGTGTTACCCAATTTGCACCTTCTCAACCATTACTATATCAGTAATTAACAATAAATATAAAATGCCATTACTTCTAGAAGGATCATTGACCAATTTGTGAAGAAATTCATCTTGAACAGTTTCCAGAAACCTTAACTCCAGAATTTCCCAATAAATATGTCTTAAATTAAAATCATCCACAGTCATGACTTCATTAACAGTTGAAATTTTAATCTCACTGTAAAGTTTTTCACTAATTTTATCAGTTTCATCTGGTTGTCTGTAATAAATTCCTGTCAAGAAATTTTCCCTTGTTATCTATTATCAGAAACCCATATGGATTTAATATCCTTGTTATTATCTTTAATATTCTCTACTTCAACAGGATCTAATTCACACTTAACATGTAGTCACTCCTTCCCCTGTCTTTACTATTCTGTTCCTATTAAATAATCTATAGCCATGTATTTGAAAGAAATTTCTGTCATCAAAATTATTTACATTTAAACATGTTTCAGTTATTCCCATTATTTCGAAATCCTCTAAGTTTATCTATTTTATACTTCTAGTATTACAGTAATTACAATCAAGTCTAATCTTACAATTGCTTTTATACTGATATTCTATGCTAAACTTTCCTCTAAAATTTCATTTTTGTTTCATTTAGTTTATCTCTGGCCTCACCACTATCTTGTCTTAGTTTAAAACTTCCCTTACAGCTGAGTAAATACCCACTCAGATGCCAGACCTTTTCCTATTTTAATGTAAGCCATTCATTTCTTAAAGTTCCCTCCTCCAACTGAACTGATCACACAAGTCCAACCAGCTAACCAGATCACCCTTACATATTAAATTTCATCCTAGCATTTAGCTCTGGAGACCAACTCAAAATTTCATCTCCACGATTAATTTATGGCCATTATATTTAAATGCTTTTATCGTCTCCTTGTACTTATTAATTAACTCCTCTGACTTTATTTGTGAGTTTTATGGCTAGATAGCATCTAACGGAAAATAAGTGTAAGATATATGAATTTTATTATAGAATATACCGAATGTTTAAAAATACTGGTAATGTAAAACGAATTAATTTGAGATTAAAATTTGGAAGTTAAAAGATTTAGTTATTATCATCCATGACGGTCCACCACGACTAACACATTTTGAGTGATAATTCATGAGATTTTAGCTTCTACGTTTTAGACCTAAGCATTAATTAATTAACAGAAGTTTAGCCTTCATTTTCTAAAGTTAGAATAAGATCAGTTTTGATATAAAAATCCCAAGGCTTAAATTATCTGGATTTAAACAATGTTTCGTCTGGATTTTAAATAAGTGGATAAATGATGGAATTATCCAAACATATTAAACTAAGGTATGAACTGTATTTTTTTTTAAAATGAGGGAGAGAGATATAAAGTATTTTATAATAAATTAATAAGACTGAAATAACACCAAAAATTCGAAGTTTGTTTCATTATCATGTAAAATTACGAAAGTAAAGTGTTTTCTTTCTAATTGTCAGTGAAACTGTTGCAGTAAATAACTTGATTTGTTTGTTATTATTGGATAAGAAGCTAGTTCACTAACTGGGTATGATTATTACTGCAGCCAGTAATACCAAATTTTATCTTGTTATGTGGTAAGCAAAGCTTACGAAATGTTCTGCACCTAGTTGGTTACTAGATAGCTTTTTTAAAATTTCTGTTCACGTTACGTTTTGGTATTAATGGAGAAAATTGGTAAAGGAATCGACTCAGCTCCTATCTTCTTAATTATTCATGTAAGTCGCCAAGAAACATGCTCCCCATTAGAAAGGATTACTCACCATGCTATAGGTAAAATGTTTTTTGGTTTTCGCAGGCCAGTCATCTGACACTCCAAGAATATCAACCCACTATTGTTAATGAAAATGACTCTCGGTCACGAGGATAGTGGTATTGTTGTTTTAGCTCTATAATGCTAAGTTATCTCAGACAAGAACAACTTAAAACTTAAATAACAGCTCCTTAAGCCTAGAACGACTTAAAATTTAGGCAACTACAACTTGAATTTTGAACAAATTTTAGAACTTCTACAACTCAAACTTCTCTTAACTGTTGAGAGAGTACATATAAGCATCTTTTTATCTTCATCACGCATCACGGGTACTTGTCCATGTTTTATTATGTTTTGTAAATAAACATTGTTATTGTATGTATACTTGTGTTCAGTCTTTTTATTTCTGTCAAGCGACTCATAGATAGTTAGTCTTGTGCTTTGAAGTACAGTTTTTAGCCACCTTCTCGTTTTCTACGTTTTCTATCCATTTTACTCAGGGAAATCAGCGAGTCTGTAAAAAATTACATTTGTAAGTGATTTTGCAAAAATGAGTTCTTAGGCTCATTCTATATCTATGCGCGATTTTTGCTGCATTGACTGTAAAAATAATTAACTGTATAGCACTAACATAATGTTTTATTAGAGAGGATTGAGTACGTTATATTAAAACGATTTTGAATATGCGAACCAGCAAGTTGTGTGACAACAACAGCCTTTACAAATTCACGATGGAAAAGAATATGTCAAACTGCATTTTCCCACTGTTTATGTTATACCAAAATTGATTGCTTTGGAAATAACATGCAACAGTTTTTACCAACCAAAATTATTCATACATCTAAAATATAAAGACGTGTTTAGATCGGGGATTTAGAATATTCAGGATGGATATATCCCTTGCACTTAATGGCATAGGAAAACAAAGAAATGAGGATCAACTTTGGGCACCCGGTTTATCCAGAAAGAAATAAACATCCAGTGTGGAAGAAAAGAGAGATTACACAAACACAAAGATCAGTGGGAAAACTGTCCATGTATTCCAGGCAACAGAATACAACATAATTAGAAAAGATGGAAAAGTGATATGAGTTACATGTACACAGACTGCTTCGACGACATAACTGCTCAACTGTCACATACTTCAAACAGCTACTTTTCAGACCTGGAAGGACTCTTTTGTAATGGAAATGACAATACAGGACTATTGTCAAAAAATACGATCGTCAGACAGAGCATGACAGTATATAGCGACATTGACCGCGACAACGCGATGAATTCCCAAAATCGTTTTAATATAATGTACTAAACTTCTATATGTGTTCTTGCTATTACACGTAGTTGAATTTCACAGTAAAAGAAATCCAGTTTATTTAAGCCTACATTTTTCTCAATCATGGAAAATACTTATCAGTATTTAATAGCCATCAATACTTTTCCAATAGAATGCAACAAAATGTTACCATATGTGTCAGAATAAAATACAAGTCAGATGAAATTTATCGGTTCTGATGAATTTCTATCACATCATACTTCTGTAAAATATATTTTTACCATACAATCAAGCTTCAAATAAAATACAGTTTTGAAGGTTAAGTATTGTTTAAAAACGCTATAAAATGGAAACCAAAGAAAGGCCACACAAAACCTCAAGTATGATAAAATTAAGTAAAGTTTAACCTGAATATCATGAGAAACGAACTAAATCTCAATGGAAGCCTTAAGAAAACGAAAACCAATTCTACTCAGTTTCATCAAAATCTCTCTAACAAACCTATAGTTACGCTATATACTGAGAAAGTAGTGAAAAAATAGAATTGATTGATTACAGTCTCGACTATTCTTCATACAGACTAGCAGTAGCAGCCGTTGTGAACAGATTGGAATCTCTCTTTATACAAATACATTCTTACGTTGTATGTGTGTGAGAAGTATCATATGTTTTGAAAACCCCTCATGCCGATGTTGTATTTGTGGATGGACAGTGCGATTCAGCATCAGTACAAAGACTAGCCAAGTTTCAATGATGTAACTACGAAATGATATGTAGTCCCTTTGCATCGATATAATTACCGCCATGTCAAGAACATTTCCAGAGATTTTATGA
Organism: Tachypleus tridentatus; assembly: GCF_004210375.1. Classification (NCBI taxonomy): domain Eukaryota; kingdom Metazoa; phylum Arthropoda; class Merostomata; order Xiphosura; family Limulidae; genus Tachypleus; species Tachypleus tridentatus. Next base: position 60,956,482 of record NC_134835.1, read on the forward strand.
CTATTCTCACTGATGCCACCCTAAACGAGAAAGACAAATAATATTTTCCAAAACGACGAAGACTTCCACACTTTATTCTTTCTATAAATATTCACAGCACAAATGTTGTTATTCATATCGCTACAACTTAGTTTCCTAAAAATAAGTTATTTTAGGAGCGATAGTATATAATTATGATGCATCATTTGAACATTTATAACAGTATTTCCAACAATGTGAATAAAATTAATAAATTATTATATTTTTTATGTAATAAAGGAATAGATAGATATATTTAAAGTATGATAGATTATATCACTTTAAAAATGTTTGTAGAATATACAAAGTGTAAGGAAATATATTACAATTTATTTCTAAACACGTACACTGCTGCGCGATAAAAACGTGTTAAATCCATATTTGGTGAGGGAAGCACATTTAATCACAGTTGAACTTATTATCGTCTCGTAAAGTAAAGCTAGTGACAACGATCTCGCAGAATAATTAGAAATAATTGTTCTAATTTTAATTTTCACGTAATGAATTAGGTGGATATTTCTTTAAGTATTCTCTTGCTTACCTGGTAAGCGATGTTCAAAAAAGGGATATTAAAAGGAAACTCAAGGAAACAGGTTAGAGAGAAAATAAAGCGATTACCTCTGTGGAAGATATTTCGTTCTTTATTTCGTGTATAGTTTGAACTTTCAAGCACATAACAGGTTCATTCAGGATGCTTCAAAATCCAAAATAACCTTAATTTCATGACGGTCAATAACGTGTATTTCTCGAATAATATATCATACACAAAATCAAAAAGTAAAGTTTCTCATAAGTAACAGCTACATTTGCTAAACTGAAAAGGCAAAATGGAAGCCATGAATATGAATCAATATATAGAGCGTTCCAAATATGCCATAGTTTTTAGTGCAATACACACTATGTAGAAATTGATTACCTACAAACTGGCAATATGCCAAAAACAAAAGGGTCAGTGTCTATAGCAGACGATTTAAGTTATTTTCACATAAACTACTTCCATTTGGTATTTTTTATTTTTCATCATACATAAGATATAGAGATGTAACTCTTTACGTTTCCCAGGTTAATAAAAATAATAATTACGTTATGAACATTTTTTAAACCCAGCCACATTACCTATTCAACAGTATCTTGATTTTTTCTAGGTCTTTGATTAAGTTAAAATATACACATTAAAAACATTATCAAATAAATACTCTTTTCACCATGCAGACCAGCTGGTAATTTTATAGTTTATTTAAATTTTAGGTAAAAAGTAAACTTTTTGTTAAAAATTGTAAGTTAAAACAAAAGGTAATGCTATTTGACCATAATAGTTTACAAACAAAAAAATATCTAGGTTTAAGTAAAAAGACTCGTCATATGAAGATATAATGTCTACAAAAGATGGCTTAAGTTACATCAAATGTCAAGCTAGGTGATCATCTGGGCCAAGTGTATTAAGGCATTCGACTCGTAATCCGAGGGTCACGGGTTCGAATCCCAGTCGCACCAAACATGTTCGCCCTTTCAGCCGTGAGAGCGTTATAATGTGACGGTCAATCCCACTATTCGTTGGTAAAAAAGTAGCCCAAGAGATAGCGGTGGGTGGTGATGACTAGCTGCCTTCCCTCTAGTATTACACTGCTAAATTAGGGACGGCTAGCGCAGATAGCCCTCGAGTAGCTTTGCGCGAAATTCAAAACAAACAAACAAATGTGATTATCTAATCTGAAAAAAAACAACATAAAAACATGATATATAAATTTTACAAATATCAATAGATGTAATGTTAAAATGGTTAAGTTGTAAAGGATAGAACTAGGGCAATCTCTGGCTCTTCGTGTTCATTACGTGCTAAAGCTGAATGAGTTTGATATTTATAACAATCTGGAAAACATGTTGACTATTGGATATAAAAGACTGGTTTAAGAGTTATTATTTGATATGTTGGTTGGTTTAATATTTAACGATTATTCCCTTTTCACAGCAAGAGAGTTAAAAGTAATTGTTTTGAAGGTGATATTTATGACAAGTTTGGTTGCGTAATTTATTAAGAGTCGTACACTGTGTGTGTGTGGCTCAATTATTGGGGCATTTTTGACGCAAAGCTACTTGAATCTTCAGTATTTTTTTCGTTACCTCAAGTGAGAATTGTTACATTATATCGTTACTCGCGTAGTTTGTAAAAAGTTCGAGGCTTCGGTGAAGATATACAAATAATACAGGGCACCAAGCGAGCACAAGTCAAGCAAAGTGAAGTTAAGTTAGAAAATATACAGTTAGCAAAATTGAAACGGTTTAGTCTTAACAGGTGGTATGTCACAGTGAGTTTCACCGTTTAATATAGATAAGAATAATAATTTATATTGTTAAAAGCTGTTCTGAAGTATTGAACACGTCTGTGTGGACTTTGATGAACAGGAGATGATTATTTAAAGATCGAGATATAACTGTAGTAACCCCGGAGTGACATAAGTGAATCTATTACAGACTATACAGTAAGAAACAGAGTAGATAGGAGTAATTCGTCTTGTAAATTGGATTCTAAAGTAACTGAAGCAAACCGTCTGAATTTTTGGCAAGAAAGAGAACTATTTAGAGTTTTAAATAGAACTGTGATATCCTATAGTTTAAATATTTTTTATAGGTACGTTTAAATTGTTCTGTATATATTTTAAAACAAGTGGGTTATTTCGCGTGAATTTAATGTTCTACTTTATCGCCAACAAGTCACAGACACCTACTGTAGAGGCATTCCAGTCCAATCTTTTATATTTAAATCCCTGACATTGATTATAGTTATGGTGGTTCAAATTATAAAAATACGAACTTGGTTTAGCTGTTTTGAACTTGATTCATTGATACTATATGATATGAATCTAATTTATCTAGTAATATAGCGTGAGCCTCGTTCATCTTGGTAAAAGATGGTTTAAGCACAGTTTAGTTTCTTTTGTTTTGGTCCATAAGTACTATCATGATGAGAACCTAGTTCAGCTAGTTTGGCTTAGCCCGCTGTTAGTAATATGATGGAACTTGATTTACCTAGTTTGGCCTGGCCCACTGGAAATAATATGGTTTGAGCTATATTTAACTAGTTTTATTTCGACTACTGGCAATATCACAGTGCAAGCCTAGTTTTGATAATTTGAACTTGGTCCACTGATTGTCATCAAGGAAACCACGAAAACCTTGTTTGTAAAATGATGCGTCTATTTCATTGTAATACTACATTATGCTAAGACATATTTCTTGTCCAGTAATAGCATGAAACAAATAATACCCAGAACCTGCCTTAGCAAGCCCAGAACATGAACTACACTGTATTAAGCAATCTTGAAGCATTTAGAAACGCTCCGTGTGTTGGTTTTACTAACATTAATGGCGGACCCTCCCTGTTAGAAATGAGGCCCCACTGGTACAATATAACATCTTTCTTCCCAAAATACGTTTATCCCTTTGCTTTTGTAATAATGTGTATTTATATAGCAATAAGAAAACTGGGACAAAGATTAAAAAGCTGCGCCAAATGTAAATGTATATTATTTCGTATAAAGTAATTACAAACAGCATATTAAATAATTAACAAGATTTTTATAGAAAATTTAATATTTGGGACACAAAACATTTTGCTGTATTGCAACAATTACATAATATGCCCTATGATGAAGAACCATGCAGCAAACTTACAGTAAAATGCGTTATTTACTGTGATCAAAAAAATATCTATTATGGCTACACACATTATTGACATCAATGCTAATTTACTAACTATTAATTGTAGATATATAAGACAAATACATATATCAATGGATTATTATACATTTTACAAAAAATTGTCTATACAGTATGTACAAACATATAGGCATATTCAAAGCATCAAATGATTGATTTGAGTCGAAACATCAATAAACTAGCATACTATAAGTATTTAAATTACATATTTTCAATCTAGAAAGTGTCATTGGTTGATAAACTATGGTTTACTTAACATGACACATGGTATTTCAATCTTCATCGCTGTTAGTCTCATCAGAAGATGAATCATAAACTGCATTTTCCACCTATTGTTTGCCAGTCATATTACTGTTTATGCAGATGTACAGATCATCTGGTTCTTGCTTTTCTGTACACTAGGTTGGAAAAAACCTTTTTTCCCGGAGTTTCCATCCATGATGGTGAAGATTCAATGCTATGTGGTTTCTGCATGTTAGCGGCAATGCTTGCTCTTTCAATTTTCTGTTCAAGCACGCACTTTGATGATAGAAACATGCTTGGATCGCACCCTTTAATTTTTCAAAGGACCTGGAAGACTTTTGGTGAGAAATTCTCAAGGAATATGCAGTAATGGGCTGAACCCACAGATCCAATACATAAGTCAAACGAATAACTCAATGTCCTACTGAACCTCCAGATCAAGGATTTGTGATCCGCCTAATTTGCATGATAACTAGCAGCCGTACCTTACTATCTTAAAAAAAACAAAACAAAAAAAACTTCAGTGTAGGCTGACCCCGTAAAGGTGTAAAGGCATGGTACTGCAGCGCCCTCTTCAGTACCTGTATGACGAGATATTGCAGATACATCGATATACCGCCTTGTATTGTTGTTCTTTCCGATACCAAGCCAATCTTTCATAGAAAACTTTGACATATAATCACTATGACGTCAGCATCATCATATCGAACAACAACACTGCAATTCTTCTGAGAGACTGAAATGAATTTAAAATGCCGCAGAAGTCGTGTGTCAGCTTCAAAGTAGTCACACAGTATCTCAGGTATTTACGATCGTACTACTATGCTGTTATTTACAGCTTTATAAATCCAGGCCTTGTCTTCAAAATCAACATAAAGTTGGCGACCAATTAACAGAGAATTTCATAAGTGCTTCTGCCATTCTCCTAAAAAGTAAGGTTTTAAAAGTTTGGTGAATGTACATGGGCATGAAAATCCTTTATTCGTTTTTGCTCTGGACTTGAAATTTTGTACTCAGTATATTCTCATTCGACCCTCTAACCTCATATGAGGAATCTTTGATTGTGAGTTCATTTTTGTAACAATCGCAAACAAAATGAACATATGTTGCTAGTAAAATTCTTTTCTTTAATTAAAACTATATTTGAAAACAATATAATTTCTATAAACTTCGATTACCCTATTATATGTGGGTAAAACTTGAAAATATATAAAACAGATCGCTGAAGTTTATTTTGTCTACTTATTGTATTAACGATGTGAAAATACGTTGTCTTTAATTCTAGCTTACTCGTTTTTACAACTCCCCATGAAATAGTAACGACTTTTCTCTTGGGAATTTCAATATTCAAAAACATATTTATATATTCAGTCTCGAATAAGAGAAATGAGCGAATTATGGACTATTTCCCATTATTTTGTTATGCTGAAGCCCTGTGGTTACACTTTCACAAGAGTAAAATGGCCAAATATTTATTGAATATTGAATTAAAAAATAAAGTACAGCTAGTGGAATTACCCTTAAAATTCAATAACAGTTCTTATTATTTCTAATACGTACGTGCAGGAGTTATATAAACGTGGAAATGTTGGTGTTCCTCACTCACGAGAATCTGTCAGGGAAAACACGTAGTTTGCAAGAAACAATCTATACAGGTGAACGTCTCGAACTTTGAAGCAAATTATAGGTTGCTATGGAAACATTGTCAGTATAAAAATATACCATAGATGTAAGTTAATAATAAACATATTTACATGAAATAAATAGGATCTAATCATATTGAAGATTTTGTACACTTTCAAATGTTGTTTTTTTCATATGGATATTTTTAGAAAGGTAAGATTAAAGTTGGATACTTTATCAAAGAATGAGATTTTTTATACCAAAAAAAAAAAGCCCACATCAAACATACAGACCGATTCCACTGATACGTGCAGACACGGCAATCCGAGAGAAACGTCTTTATCTCCATTACAAATGTTTCTGCGTAAATATAATCTATAAATAAGCCGTTTCTAGGAAACCAAACCAAACAGTAACTTTGAGAAGCCGTACTCAATAAGCAGTATTTATCAGGATATCAATAATAACAATTAATTTAATCGTCTCGCGTTTTTGTTAGCAGTGTGTGGCTGATAGTGACAGCGATACATATCACGTTAATTTGAATCCAGTAATATGTACAAAGCATTCTTTGTTAAAGATTAATAGTAATATAAAGTCATTAGTATCAATTATAATCATTAAGTTATTTTAAAAGATACGGTTTGCACTATGAAAACTAGTCAGACATCAGAAACAAACAGGCCTAATCTTTGTATTAAATTTTAACCAAAATGTGCAGCTTTTTCCGTACATTCATTTTAGTATGTGTATTTAAGATTCATGTAAAACTAGTATAGATAGCGTTTCAGCTGAACTTTTGTCGCTCATCGTCCAGTGCAGCTGACCAGTTCTTGTATGTTTGGGAGACAAACGATAGATTTGAAATACTATTTCCTCTGAGAAATGAGGGGAAAAGCATCTGCAGTTTGTATTATTTTTCTCATAACTGTTAAGCCTATTGGTTCCTAATGCTTCATCAGTTTTCGGAATCCGATATGAAAACAAATTAAGAGAAGTGTATTAACATAAACACCTACATTTGATGTAATTTTTATAAACTTTAAGCGTATTAAGTTATTTTTCTGCAGGTTGATAATTAGCAGCAATTGTAGCCAGTAATTCCAATTTAAATTACAAGAGGTTATGAAATCTATGATAACCATCGTGTTAGTCGAACTTAAGAAGTGAAGTTGTTCATACGTTTTATACAATTTATTAAGAAATGGCATTAACGATGCGAAACTACATTTTCAGGCACAAAGAGAAACATGATAAGAGTTAGTACCGGCCTATTGTTTTTTGTGACGAAGAGTGTCTACACAAAACGTCTTAAAATAATAGTTCCTGTTCAGGCATCTTTGTAAAGTTGTTTGAAGTCTTTCTTCCCGAGTCTTAGGTTAAAACATCATTCACACGACAGAAAAATATATAGATTAGGAAAAACAGTCTTAAGTTTTCTTAATAATACGCGAATAATTTTTTTAGGTTTTCTTAATACGCGAATAAAATTTTTAGGTTTTCTTAACACGCGAATAAAATTTATTTGTCATCGAAAAGGAAGTTCTGAAATCACTAAATCTAGATACAAAAAGAAAGAAAATAAAATTTCTAAAAGTATATTTTGTATCCCAATATGCAAATGAATATATTTGAGATTATACTCACTCTGGCATGTACACCTAAATGTCATTAAGAATATAAGTATACATACATCAAGAGCATTTAGTAGCAGTGTAAACTGATAAAAGCAGTTGCCATAACAACGTTTTAGGAACAATTACTCAAGGGATCTCGTTTTGTTGGCATTTAATCGTGAAGCAATACTGTAATTTAATTCCTAATTTATATTTGATAGTTACACAAATTTGCTATTTTCTCTAACATAAAATTGCTAACTTACATTATCGTACATCACTTCAATAAATATCACTCTGTAAAAACGTTCAATATTTTATTTTAAACAATTTTGAAGTACTACCATGCCGTAACAGTCTATGTTGTTACGTCTGATTACACGGGTTGAATCCCCATCGTACCAAACATGCTCTCTCTTTCAGTCGTGTGGGCGTTATATTGTGACAGTCAATCCCACTATTCGTTGGTAAAAAGAGTAGCCAAAGAGTTGGTAGTGGGTGGTGATAACTAGCTGCCTTCTCTCTAGTCTTACACTGCTAAATTAGAAACGACTAGCGCAGATAACCCTCGTGTAGCTTTGAGCGAAATTCAAAACAAACTAAACCAAACATTCTTTATATGACAACCTATATCTTAATTTTCCTTTCGAAAGACTGTCACGTTTATAGCATACCAATACTCTCTACGAGCGTTTCATAAGCGACCTGATGTATGAATATGACTGTTTTCCAGCTCTTGTTTTAACGATCTGATTGTACAGAAATCTAATTGCAACGTATCTGGCTGTTTTATTGGTATGTTTTTGTAAGAAATAACAATAGTAGGTTCATTTTCCAGCCTCTTGAGTATTCGTCATATGAAAGAAAAGTCGTGTATGTGACTAATGTACAAGTGACTTGTGTTACTCTTCCAGACGGAGACTATTCTCACTATTCTATATATGTTGTCTGTGTCACATTTGTCTGTTTTCGTTACTACCCAGGCCACCGAGAATTACTCCGGGTCAGGTGGTGGTCATGTGCATATGGCCCCCATGACATTAGTTAACTATAATACTTTTTATGGCAGTTTTTCAATGCACTCTGAAAAGTAAATTTGACACGCCTTTGTATGGGCCTCGTTACCGATCCTATCGGATGTTCTGAGTAATATGGTACACAAAGTCGCTATCTGCTTTCCACAGCTGTTATACGACTTGTTGCAGACCTCCTTCCTGATAATACAGGTGCTTCAAGTTGATCGATGTTCCAATAATTACAATAGACATCCGCATCTTATAAGCTGTGAAAATTACCGATCTTGACACATCTTTATGATTTCAGTGTATGACTGGCTATTCTGTGTGAGAAAGGGCTGTTACATACCTTACCCATAAGCGACTTGTTTTCGGTGACATCACACTATTTACGTAACGCCAAACAATTTTAAAATGAAGTTCATGTTGCATTTCGTCACGCTGCGACATTGTCGGCTGTGGTTGTCGTGTGACTTGCTGATTTATATATCTACAATTATTTTAACATAACTTTTTTAAACCACAACATGTGTTTATGTACATATACATACACGTATATGTGCAGTATATTGAAAGGATTTTATATAACGTATTCCATTTGCATACAGTCGGGCTGAGTTTGACAAATTTAGAATTTGCTTAAAAGACAACCACAGCTCTTTTAACAATTTTTGTTAGTGTCATCGAATGGCAGTGGCAATTATCATTTTTTCACTAATTTCTCCCATGTATACCGAAAATGTTTTTTGGAATAAATATGCTTAAAAACACGTGAATAATGGTTTCAAAACTATACGTGTACATGAAGTTATAACGGTTTCATTTGAAAACTACAAGCTGTACGTGCTGTAATCATACACAACTGTTTGTGTAAATCAATTTCAAACTGCTTCTTAACACAATCCCTTGAGGCATAGCGGTATGTCTAAGCACTTACTTCGCTTGAAATCGTGTTTCGATACCTGTGGTGTGTAGCTTTATATTGAACTACAAACAAATACAAAATTCTTAAAGCAAGTCCTGAAGAAAATGACGTATATGAACGAAATTTTTTAGCAAGTTCAGGACATGAAAGTAGTGTAGTGCACGTTTTTCAAGTCAGCTGGAACTGAAGTCACCTAAACAATCAAAACTGTAAACAACTTCACGGCTCTTAATCATTTTACAAGCTAGGGCTGAAGTGACGCGCGTAAACGAAAACTGTAAACACTTCAATGGCACAAAAACAACGTTACATGTTTGAAGCAAGTCGGAGCTAAAACTCTAACTATTTTCGGAATGTAAAAGCAGTACAATATGCATGTTTTAAGACGGAGTTGTATTCTTTATAGGGCCTTGAATATCCCTTATAATGCTCAAAACATGTCTTATTAATTCGTATTTTACAACGCTTGTTTTTAATTACCTGTTTTCACACCATAACCTATTGTCATTACGCAATGATTAAATTCCAAAATAATGACACACTTCTAACAAGCAAGATGGTTATAAGAAGGCATGACATTCGACTAGAGCTGATATTAAACAAACACCACTAGGTAAACTTCCACCTTAAATATTTTTTTTCCTTCTAGAGTGCTTAAAATAATACATTGCAAGGGTGAAATGTGAAAGTGCTCTAAGAAGAAATACAAGTTTCTAACCCCACCTATTTGTATAAATGGACACACCCAACTTATGCACAGACTATTTAGAATGTTCACGTAATCCACCAGTCTTTACCACAGCTTTTCATAGACTTCAATTATCGAGGAAGACATCGATATTTGCTCTAACCATTACTTTTGGAACACGTCAAGTAAAAGTTAACTTGTTTCCTTCATAAGGTAGCATATTTTCGGGCTTACTTAAATATTTTAAATGCTCTCACGTAGAGTATGTAAATAAGAAAGAAACATATATGAAAGTGCAATTTTAAGACTATGATACGTTTTGAAGTGCGTGTTTCCCCACTAGTTTAATTGAAAGTACGGATGAAATAAATGTTTAGCAGTATCTTATGTATACCAATAAAAAGGGAAAACAACATATTATTTAACATTTTGTAAGCAGGCAAGTATTTCTATAACTGAATATAAAAATGTAAGTGTAAATGAAATACAGAATTATTTATTACACTAAAGACAGATGGAATGGTGAATAAACTTAGATATTTCATCCTTGTTGTTTAAATAATATTTTATTTGCTTTGTTTTTCAAACTAAACATGGAAATGTGTTTTTATTGTTGAAGGTAAGTACACCTTCAAAAATCTATGTAAGAATAATATTACAGGTGGTCTTAGTTGCTAGCATTTCATGTGTGATGACTACTGATATCGTTCTAAACTTGGAGAGAATGGACTTGTTTGTGAGGTTATTTGCTAACGTTGTTTACGTGTTCTAGATCTATTAGTATCAGGTCTGGAATCCAGATTTAATTGTTTAACGATATAACGCATGGATTATAACGTTATGTTACGTCTATATTTATATTTTATAAGTCATAAACTAGTAAAGCTTTCAATGCATGGTTCTATTCTAATATTCAAATTTTTCATACAATAAGCAATGCAAAGCGTCAGCTGCAGGCTTCTAAATATACTTATAGTTTCTGAGATAATATAATTTGTCAATTTGTTTGTGTGTGTGTATATATATATGTAATTAAAGGCAGCTTAATGTGTTACAATGACTCAACAGTGGGCTGTGATAGAGTATTATGTTAGGTAGGCTTGTCCAGGTCTGTACCAAAAAACGTTACTTGTTCAAGTCCATAGCTTCAAGCTTTTGTGATTCTGGTACTAATATTCACGACATTTTCATTGTTTGAAAGAAAATACTTTAATACAATGCGAGTATGTTTGTAGTTATGTCATTCACAACGACTGTCCGTCAGCCCTTTGAGTGTGTGGATTCCAGGTCAACTAGAGGGTCAGGCATTGATTGTACATTGGACATGTATAGCAAGTCTAGGAAGTGTTGCTCCCATGTAACAGCCATATTATCCTACATGGAGTCAGCAGCAAAGATGACTAAAGGTCAGATTTGTGCTTTGTACAACCAACGGCAACACAACCAATTGGCGTTATTACACGATTCAGTTCTAAGCGTTTATGATTACGTCCAGTATGGTGGAATAAACAAAGCCAGCCCAGTACATGACGTCACATGTATAACCTCTTATGAATTGTGTTCCTATTTTACTTATGCCTCCCAAACGTGCTTACATATCAAGGACGAGTGTTATACACGGACCCAACTCCCCATCACCATGGATAATAGAGGAAGTTGATCGGTACGCTGAAGCGTCTGTCCATCACAGGGAAACCTTTGAACCCCACAGTGGAGCATAGATATTTTATGCTAGTTTGTATACAAATATTTGCAGAGGTTACTGAACATGACGTTGGAAAAAAAAGTTAAAAACTACAACATGCTTAAAGACCTTAATCGCAAAACAGGTTGACTTCAAACATAAGAACTGTGAGTTGAAAATAAAATAAATTGAGTTCCGTTGAACTTTTAATTTTCTGTTTGTTCGCCTTTATAAATAAGCTTTTATCGTTTTATCCATATGCTAAAGAACTTTAGTGTTTATTCGTCTAACTGAATGATTGATTAAATTCATTATGGCTTCTGTTTGTTTGTTTTTTGTTTTTGGAATTTCGCGCAAAGCTACACGATGGTTATCTGCACTAGCGTTCCCTAATTTGGCAGTGTAAAACTAGAGTGAAGGCAGCTAGTCATCACCACCCACCGTCAACTTTTAAGCTACTCTTTTACCAACGAATAGTGGGATTGGCCGTAACATTATAATGCCCCAACGGCTGAAAGGGAGAGAATGTTTGGTGCGACTGCGATTCGAACCCGCGACCCTCAAATTACGAGTCGAACAGCTTAACCCACCTGGCCATGCTGGGCGATTATGGCCTATAGTTCATGTATTATATTTTGGAGATTTTTTTATCGATAGACACACGCTACGTATAAGCTCAAAACTACAGAGCAAACAATGAAATGCATAATTTTCTCTTTCCTAGTTATGTTATTTCTATAGTAAATTAAACTGTTAATTTAAACCGTGTCAGATACGATTTTTTATGTGAATAAATTCATTAAAGTAAGATTATGTTGTTAATAAACTATGCTGGGTTTAATGTTCAAAAAATTAGCTGAAAAACCTGGAAGAACTCATATTTCCATCCTTGACCCTCATTGCCGCTTGAATCTCTCTTTTATCTTTGTAATACACTGGATACTCCATCAATAGAGTATTGTTATCAGTTCTATAACAGTTAAACCGACTTCAGACTCTTATACTGAATGTTTATGGTGAATCAGCGAATGCTAAAAAACAATGATGATTATATGAAGATAATTGGAGTAATGTTTAATTAACAAGTGTTTAACACCACATAGTACACTTATGAGTATGTTTAATAGATCTTGTTGAAACAATGATCCTGGTTCATCAGACAACAGACTAATTTATAACAACACAAACGTTTTGGCTTATCGGTGTTTATAGAGGTATTTCAACACAATTTGGCTTAAATTGCTTCTCTAATGCGCTGGATACGTTTATTTTCATTTCTACCGGATAATGTAGCTTTTGTCTTTATGTCCCGGAAATTTTCACTGAGCAGTTAATTTCGTGACAATGGTTTGACTAATGACAGAGAAAATAAAGTGGGCTACATTCGAAAGAACGATGAAGTTGGTATATGTTATGTAATAATAATGCTGGTACTTGTAACACCATAAAAATATGTACAATCTACCTACATATAAAAAGACATTGGGCTTTTTCCTCTGTGCCCGCAACTAGTGTCCAACTCGATTTTCAGCTTACCGCTGAGCCCTCGAGGGCACACAGGCTAAGATCCACAGTCCTAAATAGACTATAGATAAGTCATAATTACGAATCTAACAATATATTAAATTTTCTATTACATTTTTTGAAATGGTTACTCCATATGAGCGTTTCCAATGAAATGACCTATTCCGAGATGTCTTACTTTATGCTAACGATGGGTCACATAATAGTTTAATTGGAATCTCAAAAGCCGGAAACTAATTACTTATTCAAAAATATATTTATCATGACTTTATACAAGTTTATAGATATTAAACGCCAGAACAATATAATAATAGACAACAAACACTAAGAAACTGAGCGTCAAAATTAAAGACTCAAAAAATAAGGTAAGTTATAGCGTTTATCTTTCAACTTTTTGTCTTGTGAATGGTGTACTGGTCACAATTGTCTCACGGGTCAGCAGTTGGACATCCCAGAACTATTAACATTTAGCACGTGAAGGTCACGCATTCTCGGTAAAACGAATGTGACGTCATACTGAATAGAGATACAGAATCGACACTTGCGAATTATACTGATAATTATCAACTTTTCTTGAGAATAAAGTGATAAATGTCTATTGTGCTATTAACTGCTACAATTTTAAAGATCACAGCTGTACGTGAAAGGAATTGGAAGAGTTTGATATATCCGATAAAGATCACAGCTGTACGTGAAAGCAATTGGACGAGTTTGTCATAGCCGATAAAGATCACAGCTGTACGTGAAAGCAATTGGAAGAGTTTGTCATAGCCGATAAAGATCACAGCTGTACGTGAAAGCAATTGGAAGAGTTTGTCATAGTCGATAAAGATCACAGCTGTACGTGAAAGGAATTGTAAGAGTTTGCTCATTACGTTTCCTCGTGATTGTATTTTTTTATAAACAACTGAAAACTAAGTAATATTATTAGTATTATATTCATGTTATTATATATAGCATACTTCCTCATATTGTAATCACGACAATAATTGGTGAAAATACGACGTTTTTCTTCCGTGAATATGTATGTGAGAATTTTAAACTCATAAATCTAATATTATATACAAAATGAATATACTTTTTCAAACGTAATAATATAGAAGTTAGAAGGAATACAGAATTTTCTTTCTTAAGAAAAATAAAATTATACAGGAACCTCAATTCATCAATTTTAATATTGTATATATTTTATGTAGACCTTAATGGTGTCCTCTTGCGAGGTACCCCGCTGGTACAGCGGTAAGTCTACGGATTTACAAAGCTACAATTATGGGTTCCATTCCCATCGGTGGACTCAGCAGACAGTCCGATGTGACTTTGCTATAAGAAAACACGTCCACACACAATCCTGATGAGCTAATGGCAATATTACGGACCTACATCTTCAGATCCAGGGTTAGATTTCCACAATGGGCAGAGTACAGATAGCCTATTATGTAATTTTGCACAACAATACTCCATCGTGTAATAAGAAAGTACAATATACATTCTGTTTACATATACTAGGTAATCACTAATGGTTCGTTTGGTTTTGAAAGGGAATTTATCACAAGTGTTTTACTAACTTCGTCTTTATAAAATAGCCAACAATACACTGCTAATTTCATAATTGTTTTCTCCCAACCCAGCTGTACATCTAGAGGCTTATAACGCTAAAAACCTAGTATCGATAGCTGTAGAGGACACAGTTCTGCTAGTCCATTGTGTATATTTGCACTTAACAACAAACGAACACGTGTTTTTTCTCTTTGTATCCTGTACTAATGATCCTTGGAGTTAATTTGTATATTTGTATATTCCAGTTGATAATTAGACGTGTTGATTTTTAAATGTATTCTAGCCAATGACGAGCTTTCAACTGACTTCATCTATTTACTGTAATGTTCCGCTGACTACATCAATTTAATCTATTGTTCCATTGACTTCTCCTGTTTATTGCAGTTTCGCTGACTCCATCTATTTATTCTATTGTTCTGTTGATGCCATCTATGTATCGTAGTGTTCGGCAGGTCCCATTTGTTTGTTTTAGTGTTTTATTGACTCCAGCTATTTATTATAATGTTCCGCTAAAATTCTAGGTTCCAGTCCCCGATAAAGACACGGCGCTGATAGCCCATTGTGTAGCTTTGTGCTTATCAACAAAGCTAGAAAGAAGTTAAGGGTCTCTTGCATTTTTCAGGTTTAGGTTGTTTTCTGTTTCTCTTATGTGCTGAAAAAATCGCATGTTACACCGAATTTGGCTTAATAAATAAACAGAAGGTAACGAACACCACATTAATATTAAATCGATAAGCTCCAAGTAAACCTCATTCTTATCTTGATTTCTTAACACTCCTACAAAAAGAAGTTTCTAGTCCTGATTTCTCCAAGCCCGTTCCCCTGGCTGTGGTTTCGCTAGATAGTAGATAGGGACAGTGGGAATCTCGTTAATCCATTCATTAATGGATTTAAATGTCAATTTCATTTAAATACAAAATTATTAGCCTAATATTAATAACCTTTCAAGTTGCTCTGGGGCCTATCAGGCCCCACTTTTCGTAGGAGTGTTAATTGTGTCACACTCACGACCTTTTGAGGCTCCCTCTGTGAACGTGATGGCGAGACTAACCAAAATATACACAGACTGATAGAAAAATAACAACTGATTATTATAACCGTCTACTGCAAAATTAACAACAGTTCCATAAGAGATTGTTCATTCTTGTAATGTTAAGAAGTGCGCACTAGTTTTCATGGCTGAAACTTCATCGTTTCAAACAAAGCTTTAGGTAAACTGGACTCTCATGAGAACGCATGCGAATAACACGCGAACAAACGTGGCAAAAATTATAAAATAAAATCAATTTTAACTAAAGCAGATGCACGTAGTTTCTGATATCCTGTAGTCGCGGAAAATAAGATAATCAATAGTTTGAACCAAAATAAAGATACTTGTATTCGAATTAACACTTCCTTGGAATACTATGAATTGTTAATTACATCAGCTACTACCTCAACTCCGAAACTTGGTATTAGTTATGTCTGTAAGGAGGATTTACTGTTAATTAATTTTCACATCTACATGTATGTAACAGTCCTAAGAAGTGAGTTCGTTTCCTTATGAGGCTCCACTGGCTTAGTTTCTCAGCAAGTTGGAAGCATTGGTTAAAAAACAAAAGTTTTTATGTCATTCACTGGTGTAAATCTCCATAAATTTACATAAACGTATCTATTGTTTTACTACATCTGTTATAAAAGCAAATCTTTACCAATTTACACAATCTTGTGTGTTATCCTTCTATATTAGTCACTGGTGCGTAACTTCATTAGTTTATGATTGCTTGTGCACTGTATCGTTATGTTTAGTATTAAAAGAAATTTACAATATCAAGAATGCTGCCCTATTATATTAGTGATTGACGTAAATGTCCAGAGCCTAAGATGTCGTTTTATCAGTCATTAAAACAAATCTATTTTTATGTTACATCATTTATTGGTGCACATCTCCATACCTCTTTATTAACGTGGCTGGAGACTGAGAATCAGTTTTAACTATTTGAGGAGTATTGTTTCTGTTACACTTTAAAATCAATCATTCATATTACAGGTAGTTACCATATGGTAGCTTATCTGGCTCGTTTGTCATCATGCATCTTACTCATGTGTATTCAGGAAAATATTTCATAAGTTGCATTTTGAGAAAGTCCACGACAATGTAAAGGTCGAGTAGTTCTTCAGGAGTTTCATTTTTACTTTTTTTTTTCTATAATGTCATTCATTCTCACCATAAACGTGGTAGATTTGTGATACCGGTTGTTCAGCATCGGATTTCGACTAAACAGGTATAAAGATACCACAAAAATTACGTTAACTGCAGAATGTTTTTATTCCACATTCCTCATAATATGTCAATTTGGGATCCAAAACCATGGGACTATAAAAAAGTAGAATTTCAGGTTATCTTTTGATTCTCACAAGTAGCCCCCTCAAGTGGTTCAGTAGCAAGTTTGAAGGCTTATAATGTTAAAAACCGGGTTTCGATACCCGCGGGAGCATGGGATAGATATATGTTTATGTAACTTTGTGCTTAACTGCAAACAAATAAACAATCACCCCACAAGTTATTACCAAAAACGTATTTCGTTTAATATCAGAAGTCGACGGTTGGGTTGGATAGTTAAAAACAAAATACTCTTAAAGTATTAATCATTATCACTGTAGCCAAGAATCTAGTGGATCTTCATGGAGTTACGCCCTTCTTCCAGCCAGGCGACATAAGTGATGACTAATGGTAATGAATGTAACTCGATATGTTACACAGGGAACAGTGTGTTGTTGTTTTAACATGACAGGAGAAAAGGTGCTAAAACAACAGCAGATATGAAGAAAGAACAGATAATATTTAGGATAGACATGGCTTGGTAGATTCTTCACAGAAGCAATTTCATGAGCTGCATCATCTGGCAGAAGGACATGGCATAAAGCTTTAACAAAGTCTTGGAGGAGGTAGGCTTTTCTTTTGATAGGTAACAGGAAGAGAGAGGTTTTCAAAGATGACAGTATTTAGAAATGGCGGTTAACATGACATATTTGAAGATTCCGGAAGTCTACTAGAACCTATGGAAAAAGAGACACATTCATATAGTTCCTGAGCTGAGCTAGGTATTTGTATGTTAAAAACTATCTGGAGGGTGAGACGTTCTAGAGTCTGTAGTGTCTGATGAAATGGGACAGACATAGAGATCCATACTTTATGGCCATAACAAGTGGTCGAATGAAGACTTTTTCTATAGAAACACAGAAAAAGAGGCGTACTTAAGCCCCAGGAAGTTACGATCAACTGTCGTGGACACGTGGAATCGAGAAGTGACCTTATGTTCAAGAGCTGTTAGGTAGGTCTTCCAAGTAATATGCTTGTTGAATATGACTGCAAGGTAGTTGACTGTTTTGGAGAGTGTATGGTAATATTAACGATTTGGATATCAAACAATGACAACTCATAGCACAGTCTAGACGTAACGTAGGCTAAATCCGAGAAAATAGTCTTGGTTTTGCTAACGTTAACGGTAAGGCATCAGTTGCGAGTCCAAACCAGAACAAGCTCTGACTGCAGTCTGTAGGTCTCCCTTAAAAGTGATCATTGTCTTACAGGTGTGTCATTGGCATATTATAATGTTTAACCTAGAGAATTATGTCTGAAATATATAGTTCGTAAATCAGAGTTGACAAAACCTTGTGGAACTTCTGCACGTAGTGGAAAGGAACGAGAATAAATACTCTCATGAAGACAGTTGATCATCGTTCAAGAAAAGGGAATGTATGAGCCGGAAAAATAAGTGGAAATGTTATATGATGCAATTTATGGATAAGACAATGATGCCAGATAGAGTCAAAAGCTCGTTTAAAGTCAAACAGTGCTTACAATAAAGGTTTAAATAAGTAATACTGATTGGAGGTAATGTCTGAAAGTTTCATAAACTTGTTCATGCTTAAAAAATGAGGGCAAATGTTAGTTTGAGTACTGGAGAGCAAATTACGGTCCGTACTAAATGTATACAGTCTTTGGACAAGACCTATTTTGAGAGTTTTATTAAGAACAATAACCATATTCATGGAACGATATGACCCTACATGTACTGAAAGTTTTACGGATATTAAGTATGAGCTGGTTGGTATCTTTCAGGAAATAGGATAAAAAGCTGTATGGAATATAAAAAGTTATAAAACGTTGCTATGAAAGTAAAAAACCGCACTGGAGTATGATGAAAATGTAAGTTATACTTAACTTCCAGACCAGGGTCAGGGTAATGTTTGTTACTGAGAACCAATTGAATAACATGTACAAGAAACAGTAAATAGAGAACAGTCCTCTAGTTGATAAACAGCAAAAGGGGTGGCTTCTGAATGTGAAGAATCCGTTTGACAAAGGTAATTTTTGACATATTATTCATAGTCTAGCAGATGCTGATCGAAAGCACGAAATAAATTTCTGAAAGGAAGTAAATATATTTGAATGAGATTCCGAGATTTTTAGATTGCTAGCAAATAAAACTGTTTGCGAAAATGAGAATAAGTCATTAAGTCACATATTATATTGCAGATATGATGTCACCATCGATACTTCTGTGGATGACCATAGTTACGAGCTGATTATTGCAAATCATGATGTCTGGATAGAAGAAGAGGGTCCGTAGTGTCCTGAAAATTGCACAAACACGTAGAGGAAAAGTGCAATAGATCCAATGCATGATAAGGCAATGCTGAACTAGAAAAAAGTAATAAGAAATTTGAGTGTGCTAACCAATGTGTGTGTATGATCAAGAGAAGAAAGATTCTAATGTGGACTTGCACGAGAGATGTGCAATCATGAAGGTGAATAATCAGCATTGAAAAAAATCATTTAAGAAATATGCTTGTAACAGGGTGATTATGGATGTGATTACTCTTAAATTTAACCTCGATGGGGAAATGTTATTTCCTACTGGACAGAACATGCTATCGGGAATATATAATCAAAGTTAACCAAACCTAAAATAACATCTATAGTAAAACTGGACTTAAGTTGGTTAGGAGAATAGAGTGGTGAGAAAAAACCAAAGATATGACAAAGAGTGACTCAAAATTTAACAGGTTCTGAGTTAGATCAACCATGATTAGTTTTGTCTGTCAGAATTATAAAACTGTAAAACGTGCAATCGAAATAGTAGAAAAATATCACAAGTTATTTTGACTCTGAGATGAACATATAGCACAACAAAAGTGATAGTCTTAGATGAAAAATAAAAATCGTAGCTTTAAGATATTCAGGATAAGCGTTCTGAGAAAAGGAGTGGACCTTATAGAGAAGATGAATATGACTCCATCGTCATCTCTGTGATCATTTATCTGGTATTGGCTGAAATGGAATAGTTGTATGGAGTTGTATTCGTCTTCTCTATAAGATCTACCATCTGTAGCACAGCTTGAAGCAGATTAGTGAAAAAGGATTGCATGTTGACAAGTTTAAATACTAAACATTATGTTTCCCGTAAACAAGGGAAATGAAAGTGTGGATTAAGACTGGACTATGTTTCACTACCATAGCAACATAGTTCATACCATAATATGATAGATATTCTTGAGTGTAATATTAAGGAGACGTTGCATGTTTTCAACCGCAGAAAATGGAAGATAAAGTTAGGTCGAGATATAATCAGGTCAGCCATATCAACTGGAGCTACACTAGTTGAAACATCAGGTTTAAAAATAGGCTTAGTGCAAAATTTGTGAGAATATGTAGGACGGTCATGGTGACAAGTGTTACAAATGTTAGGTGAGTTCGGATGTTTGCAGCACTGAAGTTTGAGATATGAGCTTCAACATTGTGGGCAGAATGTCCAGCTTGTTTGGACACCTTGAAGTAAAGTATGAAAGGTAACTATGACATCTCTACACCATAGGGGTTGAGGTGGAGTAGTTCTAGAAACTTTGTAGATCCGATGTTGTTAGGTGAAGATGTAAACACCATGGTGCAGAGGATGATCAATGGCTTTGTTACTGTTAGCCAGAAGTATGGTTACATGTATCAAACTGTGTGTGTCATTGACTTGGAGTCTCTCCTAAAACAATACATGGAAACAAGTGAGACTTACCAAGTTGTTGCTTCAGGATTGGATAGTGGTAGAAGGTCCGAAATGAGAAATACCTGTGTCTGTACAAAAAATGTCGTCGAACTGAAAA
Source organism: Tachypleus tridentatus (assembly GCF_004210375.1). NCBI lineage: Eukaryota > Metazoa > Arthropoda > Merostomata > Xiphosura > Limulidae > Tachypleus > Tachypleus tridentatus. Next base: position 60,977,234 of record NC_134835.1, read on the forward strand.
TTAGAAGTGTTGATGGTTATGCTCTTGCAAATTGGTGAAAGCAGCTGAACGTCAGCCCAAAGGTAATATTTTATGAACTATAAATAAAGTAGATAAACTGAGTAGAATTTAAGATCCATTTTACGATCCATCTAAAAGTTTTTTTGGGGAAGCGTGGGGGACAAAAGATATATTTTAAATGACTCTGATTTTATGTCTGCAATGAATAACTGAAGAGGAAAGTGGAATTATAAACATCTTTAGTTAAGGTGATTTTTATCATAAATTTTAAAATTTATTGATTCCAAATGCTTTTGCCGTTTTCAACAATTAAAATGTAACTCTTAATGTATAAATATATTTCTTATTTCACTTAAATGAGAAAGTTGTTTACTTGAAGTGTATCTATGTGCTTTCCTGTTTGAAGTACTCACATTAACAAGCATGGCGACCAGAACTGTTGTAATTAAACACTATTAGCTAACTCACTGTTGTCGGTACAATATTCATAATACACATTATTAACAAGCAAGATGGCCAAAACCAGGGCCGCATTTTGCACCAATGTTGTTATTATAAATTGAACCAGTGATTATATATTCTTATCAGTGCAATAATCAGAGTACAGGTCAGCAAGCAAGATAAATGGAATTAGGCTTTCACTGTGTACCATTCTTAATATTATATAATCTTATCTAATTTACTGTTATCAGAACAATATTCAGAGAACGTGTCATTAATAAGATAGACGACTTGAATTAAGCTCTCACCCTATACCAATCTTAAGCTTATACTCTCTTAACTAATACACTGTTATCAGCACGATATTAAGAGTATCCCTCATAAGCAAGAAAGGTGGCTGGAGTTAGGCCCGCACAATGCACCTTTATTGTCGTTAAGAACGATTATCAGAGCGTTATAAATAACATATGATATGTCACAGTCTTTCTTAAAAACAAAGCAGTTGCATAATTGTTTTGTTTTTAAACAGCATTTTAAATGAAATGATATTGTGAAGGTATCAAATAATACTTAGTGTAATGATACATTCAGGTAGTAAATTTCAACTGAAATTCAAAACACACAAAAAAAACATGACGACTAAACTAGCAAAGAATTTTATTACTCGAAAAATCTAAAATATTCCTCCGTCACGAAAGGCAGACTTTATGTGAACAGTAAGTTCTTGCACTTCGGTAAACATACTGTAGCCTCTCTCTACTCGTGAAAACGGGTGTAAAGGTAAATCTAATCAGCTTATCATCTTATTTAAACATTTTTATTCCTTCGTAATAAATGACTGTTGAAAATGACGGTTTATCTAGAAAAAATCTATACTTTGATCATAAATTACAAGCTTCGACTTCAATATTCCGCACAAACATTACCTTTCATATTTATATTATATTGTTTGTATTGCAATCCTTTCAACATCTCCTGTCAATATCTAAACATACATAGAGAGTAGATGACAGACAACAAATATCGATAAAAAATATTCATACTTAATTTCTGATAGGTAGACGGAACATTTTTTTTTAATTTTGTGTGTGTGTGGTTTATTATAGCAGGGTCACATCGGGCTATCTGCTAAGCCCACCGAGGGGAATCGAACCCCTGATTTTAGCGTTGTAACTCCGTAGACTTACCGTTGTACTAGCGAGGCGCTGTTTTATAATTAATCACAAGATTACACAGTGGGCTATCAGCGCTCTGCTTACCACGGGAATCGAAACCCAGTTTCTAACGTTGTAAAGCCACAGACACGTACTGTGCCACTAGGGAGCTGTTGATTACTATATCTACTCCACATAACGAAACGGTTTATAAAAATATTTTCAAAGAGCATTTACGAAAACTTGCAAATGTTTGTGGGAAAATGTGATTGTTAAAACTAATGTAATGTATTAATAAGAATTAACAGTACATAAAAATATCTGTATATATAATATATACATTAATCAGTTATAGTTCGTACAAAGCTTCACGGTGAACATAGTCGACGTATATATTTAATTAAATATATACGAGTTACTGTAGAGCCGCCACATTGATAATGTATTTGCTCTTACAAACATTCACAAGAAATACACGATACAAGGTTAGGTACTTTTTCACGTACAACAACTGGAGTGAGCCGTCAAAAACCAACAACTAAAAGCTTTAAAATATCATTAACAAATTCCAATTTGTGAACTAGCATGGGGATACTGAGACTTTAATATGTTTTGGTAATTTTTTTGTAGGTTTTAATTTCGCTCTACGAAAAATGTATGTTTCGCTTATAACAGTCATATCGATCATTTATAGAAAACCCAACCGAAACACACTTGATTACACAGAGCAGTAGACAGTAGTCTGTACTATGATCGTAAGTTGAGAAAACACACTTCTTATTCACGTTTTTCTCATTAAGTTACGTTTCACCTGGATGATTTTCATGGTTATCCGTGAAAAACGTTAAAAAATGCGTCAAAAATATATTCAATAACTCAAACTCCACAGAGAACGTTGATTTTCTGTGTGTATATGACATATCTTAATCACTTATATGTATGACACGTCTTAAATCAGAAGTCATGTAAATAAAAAAGTTCTGAATTGGAAGCTATTAAGATTTTCGTAAGAAACTTAAATTTAGTTTGAAATATACCTAACAGCAACAAAACACTTTCATTGGTAATTTCAGTTGGAACTGCAAAATACTTTAAACAGATAAAGGATATTTCATTGTTTATAACTTTCTAATTACGCACTAAAATGTCATGCCACGATAATAGTGTTATTTTATATACGTTGCTAGACAAATGCTTCTGAGCAGTTTTTGGGATAATTGATGTCTATTACTTAATCAAGTTGGAATAAGTTGTTTTACCTTCGCAGTTTTTGCAATATCATGAAAATAAAACAAAATTTAATGACGGGTGAGACAGTTAGGCCACAAGTAATGAGATAGGACAAGTAAATTTTCACAAGGAACCATCTGTTAATTGATAACTTGACAAATTACACGGAAATAACAAAGCACTATTATACGATATGCTAATATATTTCTGTTATTAAAAATGGTAGGTGTGACTAGCATTAGCAATGAACACTTTATAAAATAATGTGCTCTTGCTAGTGTATGTCCCCCCCTGTGGTGTCAATCAGTTTTTAACAGCTGATCTTGGTTGGATCTGTAGACACTCCCTTTTTACTGAGAATGTGTCCTAGGAAATTTGGCAGTTCATATTTCTCGGGATTTGGCTAAAATCATGTTTTCCTCAACCAATACAATACATTTCTTAGTCTATCACAACCATCACGGGATTTCCTTCCATGTGTGATTATGTTATGTATATATGTAAGTATTACATTCCAGGATAGTCTAGAGAGAACACATTCAACTGGTCATTCAAATGTAGTAGGTGTACGAAAACCTTAATGGTAATATAGAATATTGTCACAATCTTGTTCCTGCTGTAAAAAGCTGTTTTTACACAACTTGTTTTGTTGCCTTGCTTTTGTCAATATCGACTTTTCAGGTGCAATGCTGTAAACCATTCTGAACTGGATAAAGATCCAAAATTGAATCAGTACCTTTTTATGACTTCATTCACCTTTATGGATCCAATCTCCTTTTTCACAAGAATGGTTAGCTTGACCCAGCAACTATCACTAATTTCAGTTATTCTGTGTTCAATTATGTGTTCAGCACCTTTTTCGAATGAAAATCGTTTAGTAGGTTGGTGTATTCAGTATCAAGTTTACGATATATTTTATTTGTCCATCCTAAGTAATGTGTTCCATTAGAGAAGGTATCTTGATATTTATAAGTTGTAATACATTTATAACTCTTGTAACTGAAGTTGTAAGCTCATTTTATGTGTATATTTGTCATCAGACTTCTACACCTTATTTTTTTGGTGAATACTTTTGATATACTTTGATATCAAAGAGATACTTGTACATCTTCATAGCTTGTGACTTTTTTCTATAATGGACTCATATATCACGGTTTCTTGTGTTTATGATCCTTATGACTGACGTTATTATTCTTGACATCCACGAAAGTTCTTCCAATCAGTTTCTCCCATGACAAGCTGCGACTGTTTGATTCTATATAGCATCAGTTACAAGATCTAAAGTTCTTCCTAGTAAGTCCTGGTAAGTGTGTATCAGTTCTTGATGGAAAAGTAACTGTCCTCCTTGTTGTTACTGAAGTTTAGTCTCTGGTGTTATGTACTGTATAGAGATTTTCTGGTCATTGATTGTGGAACAATTTGAAGCAAATCTGATCTCATACCAATGTGTATGCATCACGTTTATTCCAACATACACTCTTTATCAATTAAATTATCTTAAATTGACCTTTGGATTGCTTTCTTTAAATAATAAACTTTTTATCTCAAGTGGTAGAAATGGAGTATTTTCAGTTAAAATTCACCCCTTTAGTTCATTTCTTTCTTCAGATGGCTGGTTAGTTTTGTTGTTCCTTTGATTCGTTTGAGCCCTAGAATTCCTCTTCAACTCACCATAATTGTTATAGTCTTGGCAGATCACTGGTTAGTTTTGTTGTTGAATGTTCACTACTATATCCATTCATTTTAGACGTTATTTTAAACTGTGCCTGTTATGCCTCCTATGGTACTAATGATTTCTTAATAGTGTAACATTGAACTGGTCTGCTAGCTTTTGTAGCTGGAATAGTTTGTTTCTTTGTTTGTGAATTTCGCGCAAAGCTATATGTAGGCTATCTGCGCTAGTTGTCCCCAATTTAACAGCGTCAGATTAGAGGGAAGGCAGCTAGTCATCATCACCCACCACTAACTCTTACCAACGAATAGTGGAATTGACCATCACATATAACACCCCCCCCCACAGTTCAACGAACATGCATGTTTGGTGTGACGGGGATTCGAACCCGCGACCCACAGATTGCGAGTCGAGCACCCTAAACACCTGATCATGCCAGGCCAGCTGGAATAGTCCAGGGATGTCCTGTAGTCATAGGTAGTACATCAAAATAGTGATAACTGGAGTATACCAAATTTGTTTTCCTATCCCCTATTGTGTAGCTGATGGTCTTTCAAGTTATAGTTCTTAAAAAAACAAAAATAATGGTGCAGTTCATTTGATCTTTGCACTTTATAATTCAGTTTACTTGTAATTCCTCTATTAGATTTCTGTTTCTTTTACTTTGATCTTTCTTTAACTCTCTATTTCTTTTTTCTTGATCCTTCTAATATTCATTATTTAAACATTTTTCCAATTTAGCTTTGAGCATGTATCGCCATTTTTAATAGACTCTAGACTTTTGTCTTACCAAAATAATCCCACTCCTTACACATGTGTTTCATTTGGTTCTGTATGTGAGTGGATTATTTTGAACTATATAATAAAAACAAAAATATAATATTCAATGTACATAATGTTAATAAAATGTTTCTAATTCTTCAGCTATAATTTTGCTTAACTGATGCTCAATTTTAGGCCTAAGTTCACAATAGGCACTAATACAACAGTTTTATTTATTTGTGATCCTAACATTCATAAGTAGAGCAGAACTTGCTGGTTAGAGTACTCGATTCGCACTTTCCAGGTTGTGTGTTCAAATCCCCCTCACTGCCATGTTAGTTAAACCCACTATTCATTGGTAAAATAATAGCTCAAGAGTTGGCGGTGGGTAATGTTGGCTATCTGTCTTCCCTCTAGTCTATCACTGCTAAATTAAGGACGGTTAATGTGTGTGTTTTCTTATCGCAAAGCCACATCGGACTATCTGCTGAGTTCACGGAGGGGAATCGACTCCTTAATTTTAGCGTTTTAAATCCGTAGACTTATCGCTGTACCAACAGAGGACGAGAAGGGGTTAGTACATATAGGTCTTGAATAGCTTTTCATGAAAGTCAAACGGAACTTTGCATCTTATTAACTTGTCGAGTACAAAAAACTTGATTTTCCAAATCTGAACTAACATCTGACTGATAAATTTAATCAAATAGTAACTAACTAGCTCAATCTCAATCTACTAAAGCACAGCTCGTGCTTTATACGGCTCAAACTATTCCCTAATCTACGTCATACCTCTCTCCGTCCAATCAGCAATATAATTTCTAAAAAAATCTAAACTGTAAATACGCTCAACAACTGTATAACTTTATTATAATTCATTCTCACCAACTCAGTAGAGTTCAAGTCTTCTTGTCTGATGTACAATATCTTATTTTTAGAAATTTCCAGCGCAACACCATTATTTTTTTAAAAATCCATCGTTTGTTTTGGAAAAAATATGTACTGTAATTGCAAATTATAAATTATACAATCACTTACACAATGCTTGTGAATAATCACTAACAATGATTTAAAGTTTACTTTTCTTGCTCAAAATATTACTTCATTTTATCGTTACTGATTAAAATACTTCATATTTAGGATAATCACAATCTAATTAGTAAATGCTTAATTAAACGATGCTTTATATCCATAATATGGTTATTGAAACACAATAAAATGGTGGTCTAAGGTGATATTGAAATACACTACACGTAACAATTGTACTGGTTTTATGTTTGATGATTTTAATTTCATACTGTAACACACATTTTCAAACATGTTACTCTTCATGAGTAAATTATACATATAAAAATAAGTAATTTATATTTTAGGTGTAATCTAACAACTACTAGTGGTACCATTATTCGTTTACATTGCCTACTGAAAACTAGTGCCATGTATCCTATCGAGAGAAAATCCCTTTTAAGAAAACAGGAAATTTTAAAATACCTCTGTCACGTACACTGGATGGTCCACTCAATTACCACCTTTGCCAGATAAGGAGGTGGATAACATTTTACCTCCAAAGGATTCTACGTGGAATTACTAAATATCTTGCTAAACTCTAATCCAAACATTCAGGATTATGGTCTGCAATTGAGTTTGAGATGTCTGTAGAGGATAATAGCAAGAAAAGTGTCGTTTAATATTACCCCACAATCGGTCAATTGAATTATGATTCGGCGCTTGTGCTGACCAAGGAAGATAAGCGAAGTCACCGTCACGCTCTACAACTCAACTTCAAACAATACGAGAATAGAAGTTATTTATATCATCATCTTAGGGGAGCTCTATCCATTAAAGGTAAATGCAGCCGTACGAGGTGGACATAATCGACAAGTACTTTCAGATGTACTCTGGAGGTTATTTGCCATTTTATAGAAACCTATCACGCAAAAGTTCACCACAGTTTTATAAAAAGTTGTAGAGTAAAATAAGACCAGCAAGTTTAACTGCCTCGTGAATTTCTCACATACGTTTACAATACTCTTAGTACAAAAAATGAGACGCCTAAGATCATACACTACACCTCCACTATCCTTCTAGTATTTTACGTTTTAAAATCCACATAAACAGTACTTTTCTGCGCTTATCTAAGATAAACCAGTTACATCTAACAGTGTTGTATTTGTTACTGTTCTTCATGAGGTAAGTTTAAATATAGTCCAATCTTGGCCATTTATGAAGAAAGCCATCAACAGGGTCGTAAGTAGCATTTGTTGTACTTTATAAGCTTTCCCACCATCCAGTACTGTTTGCTCTGAGTATATCAAAAGTGACTAAAAACCACACTTCCTCCTTAAGGTAAACATGTTTACTTTTGACTCACATTGTCGACATAAGCTGGAAATAGCCTGGTTCACATGCAATGCAAAGATCTCTGATAAAAACGCTTTTATTAAACGAGCATCTACCATTACGTCACTTGGAAACTTCAGGAAATCCTTGTTATTATAACTTCCTAACAGATTATATATGATAACACTTTATCTCTGGATTTATATGGCTCAAGCAACCACCATATGTGTCACATGGCTAGTTACTTTTTTGTATGAAAATAAATATTATGTTGTACAAAAGAATGTGTGCGGTTCTTATTTAGTTAATCATTCACGTGATGTAAACAAAATGATTTGTTGGTTGCTTTTAGACCAAATCCACATCGGAAATCTGCTGTATCCACTACATGGAATCGAATCCCTAGTTTTAGCGACGCAAGTCCGTAAACATACCGCAGACCAACCGTGGGCCAATTAAAAAAAATATTTCTTACTATTTCTAAAGCACATTAGTACCTGAACGTATGGCTGATGTCTGTATGTTTATTACTTGCATATTCAATGTATTGTTGTCTTAGTATCTATATATCGCATGGTGTTTATGCACTTGTTTATTGATTGCATATCTATTGTTATTATATTTCTGCATAGTTATTATCTACACATCGTATACCTTATTACAGCGTAAGTGTAAGTGGTGACAGGCGCTTTCACTTCATTTTAAATGTGCGTAATTTTATCACGTTTTAACAAGAATCAAATTTAGAAACTAAACTTGTGCCCCTAGTGGCTCAGCGGTATGTCTGCGGACGTACAACGCTAAAAACCGGGTTTCGATACCCGTGGTGGGCAGAGCACAGATAGCCCATTGTGTAGCTTTGTGCTTGATTCCAAACAACAACAATGTATAAACTTGTATGTAAACGCTTCAATATTACACGTGATAACTTGTAAACAATGCGCTCAAGCTGAAAAATAAAAATATTATTCTTTAAAAAACAACACATAAATAATCCCTTTTGTTTCCACAAAGTCGCAAAAATATATTTTTTAGGAAAGATAATCATGCACATAATTATTGTAATAAGTTTAAAAATCTGTTTCATCTTACTTGTAGTTACAGAGTTTAAATTTTATGTTCTTATCTCTTTTCCAATTATAATGAACCGTATAGGAAGTTTATAACTGTGTAAGAAAGCTACTCCATGTTGAACTGCTGTTTTATCTAAAGTAAAGTATCCAAGTCAGAACACTTAACGAATCACCTGCTGTTGTGGAGAAAATAAAAAAATGCGTTATGTATCAGTGGAGAAGAGTGTTTTAATACATTATCACATACCAAAAGGCTCACACTGTATCAACAAGCAAATTTTGAAAAAGTGGAACAAATAATTTTACTAAAAGTGTACACACTTATCTTAAGTCATTAGATCTCTGTAAAGTAGATTCTAAATTCCCTATTCACTTCCAGGACAATTTTCATAATCTAAGTACTCCAAATTTTTATCTACGGATAAAGTTTGTCTGACGATGGCTTCCTACTATAAATGCGCTCCATTTTATCAGATTACGAATTGATGCATAAAATATATTTCAACACTCAGTTCAAATTAGTTGATCTTTTTATAGTTTTGGAATTCTAGTTGTTCTCAACGCCCAAGAGTTAGACAGCTTGCATATCGATAAACGGTGAAAGAAAAGCTAAAACAAATAAAAAATACGAAAACAACGACCTACGATTTTCCAGCTGATGTTATTTCCATGAAAATGAAAGCACTTATGTTAAATCTAACAAGTTAACGTCTTTGTTTTTTAAAAATAATGTGCATTGTATGAGCTCATCTTCAAGTGTACATAGATTCATACAAGTTATTTAAATATGCTCCAAATTATCTTACAAAACAAAAAAGTCTTTCGATTGTGACGTTGTGAATGGTTTAGAATTCAGTCTTCATAAAAGAGCTTGAGAATTTATGCAAAATCAAATGTAATTAAGACAAGAACTTAACACTTGTGCAAGAGGTCATCACTTTTACAAAATGTGTAAGGTAATGAAAGATCATAACTTTTACAAAATGTATTAGATGACAAGAGGTCATCATTTCAAGTGTCAAGTGACAAAAGTTCATGCACATATATAATGCGTCAAGTATAGATTGTACAGAGCGTGTCAGATGGCAAGAGGTCATCACTTTTATAAAATGTATCAGGTGGCAAGAAGTCATCACTTTCACAAAATGTGTCAAAAGCTTCAGTTTTTATTTCGTTGTCTCTTCATTATTTCGAGTTCTAATTGCTGAAATCACACATCTTTCTATAAGAAAGTTTTATTTTTCAGTGCTCGTTTTATTTACTTGTTGTTTATCTATGTTATTTCGTACAATGAATTAGAGCTTACGCCGGCAATGCTGCTAGATGGCTGACAGTCCCATCGTTTTAATTGAAAATCAACCTTTTTCTATCAAACTGTTAATGGTTTGCATCATTTAATTACAAAGGTTACAATAAAAACGTTGATAAGTTACAAATTAAGGATATTTTTGTCGTAATGTTAGTTTATTTCGGCTTTAATGACAATTATTAATACAAAGTTCCAGGAGTCGTCGTTAAATCTCTGATATCATAAACTTGTTCTACCCAAGTGATGTGCATGTCAACATTACCACGAACATGTTGTACCTAACTAAGGTGTATGTTAACATTGTCGCAAACACATTCTACCCAAGTGACCATTATCAGGTTCTACTCAAGAGAACTAATGGTCAAAACTACTAATAATGTTCTTACCAAAATGGCCTGTCCGTAATAACTACCACATTCATATTCTACAAAATTGATTTGTATCATGAAACTACCATAAACATGTTCTACCTAGGAAAACTACATATCAAACTTACTAGAAACTTGTCATACGCAGATAAGTTACGTCCCATAACTACTGGAAGCATGTTCTACCTAAATAATGTGTCGAACCTACTACAAAACATGTTATCCCCAAGTAACGTGTCAAACTACTATAAATGTATTCTACTTTAGCTACCTAGAAGTCCAACTACCATAAATATGTTCTGCAAGCGAGTTACTTATTTAAACTGCCATAAATTAAATCCAAGTAAACTACGTCTCAAACTACCAAATATAAGCACTACACAAGTAACTTACGTTTCAAACTACCATAACAAACGTGCTCTACTTTAGTGAATTACATGTTAAATTACCATAAATATTTTCTGACCACGTCATTTATATCTGAAAAATTATAGTAGCAGATGTTACCATAAACCAATTAAAAGCTTTCCGCTGGCTCAGCGTTATATCTGTGGACTTACAACGCTAAAAGTCGGTTTACGATACCAGTGGTGGGTAGAGCACAGATAGCCCATTGTGTAGCTTTGTAATTAATTCAAAACAACAAAAACAATTTCAGTTTAGAGTTTTTGGTTTGTTTAATTTCGTGCAAAGTTACACAAGGGTTATCTGCGCTAGCAGTCCCTAATTTAGCAGTGTAAGACTAGTGGGAAGGCAGCTAGTCATCACCACCCACCGCCAACTCTTCGGTTACTCTTTTAACAACGAATAGCAGGACTGACCATAACATTATAACGCCCCCACGACTGAAAGGGCGAGCATGTTTGGTGCGACAGAGATTCGAACCCGCGACCCTCAGATTACGAGTTGAACGCCTTAGCCCACCTGGCCATGCCGGGTCCCAGTTTAAAGTATGTGCGTGTGTGTTTTCTTATAGCAAAGCTACATCGGCTATCTGCTAAGCCCACCGAGGGGAATCAAACCCATGATTTTAGCGTTGTAAATCGTAGATATACCGCTGTACTAGCGGAGGGCTTTTTAAAATAACTTATTCATTAATATGCAAAACAGTCAATGATTATTACTCTGAACTAATGTTTAGTTATTACCCGGGTGCATTAACAATGTTCTTGCAAATACATCTTGACAGACTTAAGATTCAAACATTTCTTTATAAGCGAGCTGCTAGGTTTGAGACAGAATATGGGAATAGCCCAATGAAACATTAAGTTATTTCTCACCAGACTGTAATAGTTGAGTTATGGATGTTACATTAGAGTTGTTTTGGTAAGTAGACCTTTAAAAGAAAGTATCTGTTGATGGCTTCTCAATGGTCCAGGTGCCATTGACCATATTTCTGATTTGAATAAAGTTTACTTTAGCTAAAGAAGATTTTAAGAGCTTTAAACTATTTTTTTGTCTGTTTTGATCCACTGTTGAACTGTTATTCTAGAAGTAAACCAGTTGATGTTATCCATTCAGATTTTTTGTCATGTGATTTGGTTAATAGTTATATAAAAACATCCGTTCATTGATGCATGTTTCTCATTCAGATACATTGTAATTTTATCATTAACGTCACGTGCTTTTTGTGTAAAATGTGGCAGAACTTGACCCCACTCCTGTTTGGCACTCTTGAATTTCCTTGTCAGAACCTTGAATACGATTAGAACCTGATGGTCTTATTTTACTCGAAGTTTTATTTAAAACTCTGATAAATATCTTTTCAACTTACTTTTTTCTTACTTAGTTGGACCAGTGTTTAATTTTACAAATTTAGTTACATTTGTTCTTACACTACTAGTAAAGTAGTTTTGTTTAATGACTGTACTATTTTTTTACCTGGCTTTATTACTACTGTTGTACTTTTATTTTCGCGTATCATTTATGATTTGAAACTCATATTTGTTTTCAAAATTATAGTTGAAAATGTTAAAGCATTATCTCGTATTTGATTTCTGGGCATATTTGTTTAGATCACTGTTGCAACAACTACTAAAAACCCAAATGATGTTCTCCAAATTTAAGAACTTTTAGAACTTCATCTCCAAGCCATGAACTAATACAATTTTTCTATGTCTCTTAAAATATAATTAGCAGAGTCAAATATTACATCATAAGTTTGAACAATAAAGTTCTCTTTGGAATGTTATTAAACGGTTTAATTTTTCTAAACATTTTTAGAGTTTTATTCTTGTGTCTATTTATCGAATAAAATAAATTGATATAATTTAGTTTACTTATTTGTTCTTCCAACAAAGAAGACGATTCTTCTATTTGCTTTACTACTTTTCGAATAAAAGCTTTTGTTTTATTTTGAAATGTTGCTGTTGATAAATTGTAAATACTGCCTCAAATAATGAAATTAGGACATTAAAGTGACGTATTTTTTTTAAAAAGTTAAACCTAAACGATTTTTATAATACTTAGTTCGGTTTGGGTGTTGTTAAGCTCAAACCTACACAAAGATAATTTGCGCTAAAATTACTCGGCTGTATTTGTTACTAAATTTCACGACGACATACGTACATATATACGCATACTTTTGTTTGTTATATCTTTAATTGTTATTAAGCATATAAGTACACAAGGACAAGCTTTGCTTTGCTTTCTGCAGTTATCGAAACTCGATTTGTAGAGTAATACCTCAGACGTAATGCTTAAGAATCTGAAAACATATATATATATAAAAATGTCACGTGTTTAGAAAATACGAAAAGTACTACAACATTGAGTAGAAACACAATAACGTTTCACAATTTACAAGCTCAAATTTGCTCAAACTTAAGTTATAAGTAAACTTCTATTTTAATTTATAAGCTCAAATTTGCTCAAACTTAAGTTACAAGTAAACTTATATTTTAATTTATAAGCTCAAATTTGCTCAAACTTCAGTTATAAGTAAACTTCTATTTTAATTTATAAGCTCAAATTTGCTCAAACTTAAGTTAGAAGTAAACTTCTATTTTGATTCCCACTTCCCTTTCGTGTTTTAATTAATAACGTATGTAGTTCCTCTCCTTTCTTTTTTTGTTCCCCCAGTATGAAACAGGTAAGTTTAAACACTCAAAATACTAAAATCCTGGGTTCTATTTCCTGCGGTGCACACAGCAGATAGCCAAATGTTTGTTTCCTCTAAAAGAAACAAAGCAAATTTGGCTTGTTGCAAGTTCGGGTGTTTAATTTCGTCGAAGGTAAAATTGTTTTCTATCTGACCCAAAACTAAACTTAATAATAGAGTAGACTCAAATTTAGATACAAAAAGAGGAAAATCTAAAATCAACATTTTTTTACCATAATTAGAAATGTCGATAGACGAAAAAACAAACAACATACAAAACCGATACAGCAATAATTATATTTTTAATTATTTTCAAAATTTACATAATTTCATGTAATTCAATACAGTCTGAAATTTCTAACTTTCTATTTCCTTACAGTACTGTCCTTAAATAAAAACAATATTAGCTGTCTTGATTTTTTAAAACTAATCTAAAGACTTAAATGTTTGAAAGTGGTTTATATATACCAAACTTAAATCTATAAAACAAAACCAAAATTAGCAAAACAGGTTAACAACCGTTTCTTGTTGGAAGACTGTGATATAAACATTAATTATCTTATCGTAATAAGTGATATTCCTTTCTTAGTATTTTAACATTCATAAATATTTTGATATGCAAAACCTTCACAGATAAGTCTTATATTCGATGCAGTTCCGACAGTCCTTCACAGTTGCTTCAACGTAATTGTAATCATATTGTTCTCTTGCTTTCTTTATACCCATATTCAAATATTACTTCAAACTGAGTGAAGCAGCCTTCAGAGTGTATACCAGTTGTAAAAACTGGCGGCTTCACCTCTTAAACTTTGTGAAGTGACAAACAGTTTGACTATGCTAGTCCTTCTAATGGAAGGAAAGATACACAGAACTAACAGATGGAAGCATCCACTGAGTCCATTCGTACTTGACTACATATATTAAATGTAGTAAAATCGCTATGAATTTCTTGTGACAAAATGAAAACTATAACTAATTTCCAGCACTTTTTTCTCATTATTGACAAATTAATTGTTTTAATAGCTCTAATACATTTTATCCCCCAATGGCACAGTAGTATATCTGCAGACTTACAACGCTAGAACATGAGTTTCGATACCAGTGGTTGATTTTATGTTTAACTGTTCAGCTAGTTCCATAATGTCACTGAATACTCACGTATACAGTACATCACATTTACCAAAAAAAAAAAACTGTAATTATTTACCATTTTACACACTTTCAACAGCTCATAGTCTCTCTCATATTTACAATAATCAGACACTTTTGGCATCTTGTGTAAATTTGACTTGTCTAATACATTAATATAGGTTCAGTTCCCTTGGTAGGTGTGCTTGAAGGATTATTAGGATCCTTTTGGACGAGAGTGTATGTCAGTCGCAATCAAACAAAAGTAGTTTCAACAATATCTTGAATAATTAAACATTTGTGTGTGTGTTTATTAAACACAAGGTCAAACGTTTGTGATGACCAAACCGACAAAATGTATTTCCAATTATACTATTTAAAACTAATACACAAATTGAAAGAGTATATTTCATGTTGAAATGCATAAAACCCATCCGATTCTTGGGGCCACTAAAACATATTATACAATTATAATTCAAACACGACTGTTTTACATCTTTTAAAATCTTGCTCCAGTGCATTTTTTGTAAGAGATATTCACGTAAACATCACAAAAAGAGAACAGAAAAGTAACACACGTAGATGTATTATTCATAAATAAGCAAAAAGTAATGCAGTTGTGAAAATGACCATGTTTCTTAAGGGTCCAAGGGATGCATAAAATTTTCATTTATATGACTTCAGCACATTTAAATTTTTAGCAAGGAAAAACAATCTATATATCTGAGAAACGAAAAACTCGTGAACATGTATAAAGTACATACAAGTGCAAAACGTTTAAACTGTGAACGAACGAAGAACGTTAAAGACGTCAAAACACGCAGAACAAAAAACATTTTAATAGGAACAAAATCTAAACAAAGATGAGAAATACCAAACTTGCCAATTTAAACACACAATCTTAAAACTTTAAAAAGTAAAACTTCCACAGACAAAGATAAGATATAAAACTGGAAGTCATGAAATTCATCAAGATTCACACAATATATAAAGTGGAATAATACAGAACTCATCATCATTATAAAAACTGGGAAAAGTAAGACATTTCTACAGATAACGACTCAACATGGCCAGGTGGCTAAGGCACTCGCCTCGTAATTTGAGGATCGCGGGTTTGAATCCCCGTCACACCAAACATACTCGTCTTTCAGCCGCGGGGGCGTTATAATGTTACGGTCAATTTTACTATTAGTTGGTAAAAGATTAGCTCAAGAGTTGGCTGTGGGTGGTGATGACTAGCTGCCTTCCCTCTAGTCTTACACTACTAAATTAGGGACAGTTAGCGCAGATAGCTCTCGTGTAGCTTTGCGCAAAAGTTAAAAAAAAACTACAGATAAAACAAAAAATATAAACGTCTGGAAACCACGAAACTCATCAGCATACACATAATGTATAAAACTGAAGAATACAGAGCTTGCCAACGTAAACACACAACATGAAAACTGGAAAATGTCAGTATCATCAACATAAATAATAAACACCACAAACAGATTGCAGAAGATACTAAACACCACAAACATATTGCAGAAGATAATAAACACCACAAACAGATTGCAGAAGATAATAAACACCATAAACAGATTGCAGAAGATACTAAACACCACAAACAGATTGCAGAAGATAATAAACACCACAAACAGATTGCAGAAGATACTAACCTGCACATCATTAAACTCATGATACAACATACGATCCTGCATAACATCAGACTTGTTCGACACACAAGGCTGCATAACATTAAAGTCTCAAGAGACACGTAACACGTATAAAAGTGTAGAAATGATAACTAGATATAAAGCAGCTAGTCAATGACATTCACTTCTAAATCTGTGGTTATTCTTACCTGACCAAATTAATAAGATATGGCTGTCAATCTTAGAAACACCTACGTGTCAAGATCTAATAACAAGACACAAACCATGTGGTCTCAGCCTGAGCAGCTATTAATTCAATCATGCTCGACCTGGGAAGCAATACGTTTCAAATGATGAAGAGCAGTTGCACTTCTGGTAGCCACTCAAGGGCACAGGGGTATGCGGTATGTCTGCGAGCTTATGCTGCTAAAAACCCGGTTTCGATGGCAGTGGTTGGCAGAGCACAGATAACCCTTTGTGTAGCTTAGTGCTTAAATACAAAACAAAAAAACACTTCTGGTAATTTGTTACGTGTTAACATTCACGTGAAATACAGACTCTTCCAATAACAATAAAGTACTGATAGGTACGCTCTATGCCAGTGACACACTTTTTAGTTTTTATGTTCTAACTCTAACATTTTGTACCACTATCTTTCAAGTACCTGTCAGAGAGCATTTAAACCTGAAGTAATTGTTACGAAGCGTTAGTATGTTACAAAATGATCTTGACGTTGGATTATAACTACTACAATTGGTACCAAAATATTATTTTCTGTACTTGAAATCTGTAGAAAATCCATGCAGACAAATAAATGGTATAGAAGTGCCTGAAGAAGGGCGAAAAACTCAAGAATATATTGATTCGAAACCATTTTCGAGGCTCTGTTGTGACCCTCAGAATGCATTTGCAGCTCCTTTGGTGACACACATTATTTGTCTTAGGCTCAAGGAAGGTTGGGTTTTAGTTAGTTCGATTGATTGGAATTAGTCACAAAGCTACACAATGGGCTATCTGTTATCTGTCCTTTACGGCTTTCGAAACCGGTTTCAAGCGGTGTGAATCTGCGGATATGCCGCTGTGCCACGACGAGACACGGGCTTTAGTCACAGAAGACTTATATTAGGGCCCCATTGTCTCAATGTTATAAGCAAAAATATGTAGGTGGAAGTATATAGTTTTGACAGTATAAAATTGGTCGCTCATTGTTTGATGACAAGAGTGACATCTTTGGCTACTGGTAGACACAGAATAAGATCTTAGAAGTATACGTGTTTTCATGCATTAATGCCATTAGTGATTAATTGTGAATGATAGTAATCACTCAGATTACTCGAATCACAAAGTAATTCCTATAGAGAAAGATTACTTACTATAAAAAGATCAAATTCTAAGAACGAAGTGAACTGAGTATATCTGGAAATCACTTTAGCATGATGGTTCAGTCTTATAAGAAAACAGAACCATCTGCTATAGGTCAATATCCAAAGGTAATTAAAGAATATTTTGTAACCCAAGACGGCTGGTATGGGTTTTGAAACTTTTATTAAAATAAAGTATAGAACAATGCTTCGACCTTTTTGAGTCATCTTCAGGCTAATCTGAATACAGTTTTACTTCAAGTGGGTTTCTTGTCATCACGGAAGACCATTTTGCTACGTCAAACCATGCTTTATTTGAAAACAGGTGTTATTACAATAAACACATGTAGCGTAATTTGTATTGCAAAAGTTTATGATGTCCAAAGGACAGCGCTATTCCCTGAAAGCTTTCCATAACCAGTCCACTGAATGAGTACAACAGTTCCAAGTTTTGTTTCAACAGTCTACTTGAACAGAACCAGTAAAATTAACGTGACATGAGACTCAAAGACAGGCAAGAAGCAGGAAAAGGGCCAAAAATATGCCTTATTGAAGAATTGTCCCTGTATGTAATATTTATCTAAGCTAGATTGTTGAATACATTTTACAAAGATGTTACACGCAAAACACATCTACAAAATAAAAAAACTTTAGCGGAATATGTACTTCACTATGCAGTGTATGTAACACAAATATTATGTGGTTAATAATCATCAGCTATTTTATGAACCCATTTTTCAAAAACAAATCTCTATCAAATTCTAAAAAAAAACACATTGTTCTCTTTAAAGTAAACGCAATAAATATGACTTCGAGATTCCAGAACAACGAGCTCGTAAAGAGATATGCAATATGTAAAGATAGAACCAGACAAATAGAAACTATTTTGGCGTTTCTTCACATTGTTACAGTCCATGTAGTCAAGTCATATCATGTGTATTTGATAGTCATACATTTCGACATTAACCTTGCAACAGTATTTCTTTTGCAAACTTTTCCGTCATAAGGCTATCACGCAAAAAGCACACCATTACTCTCTATGACTCTCCATACTCCATCTAATATAGAAGGATGACATTTGAAGTGTTTGATCACACAGGAAACCCACAGATGCTACATCAGGCGACTTTACCAGCATGTTCTTCGTATGGGAAACCATAAATACCCATTTCATTCTATAGCTGCTTGATGTATGGATTAATTAAACGGATATATGGTGGGAAGAGCTTGTATCACTTTTACATTTGTAGATTCTTCTTTCTTCATTATGTTGCCTACTTTTGCTTTCGACAAATAGACGACTTTTATCAAAAAATCTTTGTGCTCATGGATACAAGATACCACACTTTACTTAACGCAACGGGGGTAGATTTCTTGCAGGTTTATTTCTGGTGCTCCAGGTTGATCCTTATTTCTTTGTTTTGCATGCCATTAAGTACAAGAGATATTCTCGTGTTGGAAATTCTAAATCCCCGATCTGAATATAAATCCGAATGTATTAATATTTTGCATCGTAAAGGATTATTACATACAATTTTCAAAAGCGATCAGTTTTCGTTGGCTTCCCACAACCTACGTAATGTAAAATAATGTCAAACTGTATTTGTGATATATTCTGACCCACCACGAACTTATATATTCTACGATTGTTGGGAGAGTTAAATATCCAAAATCATTTTGAAACAATGTATTCAGCTTTCTATACAATATATCATACGCATATTTGGTCCTTCAATGCTTCCAATGCACGCATATCACAAAGAAAAAGAAAGTTAAATTTATGGCCAACTTTTACTTTTCAGAAAACTATCGATTTCTGAACTTTCGTAAAGTGCCAGTCTCCACTACTCCTAAAGACAACTCATTTCATAAGGTGATCATTCTATTATAAAAATAATTGTGTCTTAACTAAAGCATTTTATTGACCTACTAAAAATAAAAACCTGCTAAAAGCTAAACTCGTCAATATAAACAAAACATGCGACAGAATAAAGCTAATCACATAAATAGAAACAGAATATTAAGGCTGGAGAAAGTTAAGCTCATCAATAGAAACATAAGATGTAAAGCTAGAGAAAGTTAAGCTCATCAATAGAAACAGAACATTAAAGCTGGAGAAAGTTAAGCTCATCAATAGAAACATAAGATGTAAAGCTAGAGAAAGTAAAGTTTATCAATAGAAACAAAACATGTAAAGCTGGAGAAAGTTAAGCTTATCAATAGAAACAGAACATGTAAGGCTGGAACAAGTTAAGTTCATCAATAGAAACAAACATGTAAAGCTAGAGAAAATTAAGTTCATCAATAGAAACAGAACATGTAAAGCTAGAGAAAGTTAAACTTATCAATAGAAACAGAACATGTAAAGCTAGAGAAAGTTAAGCTTATCAATAGAAACAGAACATGTAAGGCTGGAACAAGTTAAGTTCATCAATAGAAACAAAACATGTAAAGCTAGAGAAAGTTAACTTCATCAATAGAAACAGAACATGTAAAGCTAGAGAAAGTTAAACTTATCAATAGAAACAGAACATGTAAAGCTAGAGAAAGTTAAGCTTATCAATAGAAACAGAACATGTAAAGCTAGAGAAAGTAAAGTTTATCAATAGAAACAAAACATGTAAAGCTGGAGAAAGTTAAGCTTATCAATAGAAACAGAACATGTAAGGCTGGAACAAGTTAAGTTCATCAATAGAAACAAACATGTAAAGCTAGAGAAAATTAAGTTCATCAATAGAAACAGAACATGTAAAGCTAGAGAAAGTTAAACTTATCAATAGAAACAGAACATGTAAAGCTAGAGAAAGTTAAGCTTATCAATAGAAACAGAACATGTAAGGCTGGAACAAGTTAAGTTCATCAATAGAAACAAAACATGTAAAGCTAGAGAAAGTTAACTTCATCAATAGAAACAGAACATGTAAAGCTAGAGAAAGTTAAACTTATCAATAGAAACAGAACATGTAAAGCTAGAGAAAGTTAAGCTTATCAATAGAAACAGAACATGTAAAGCTAGAGAAAGCTAAGCTCATCAACAAAAAAATCTGGATATTGTATAAATTCTGAGCTTTTTAAAATACAATTTAGAAGTTTAGTGAATGATGAGGCTCATGAGCCAGATAATATTCCCCGAGGATTTTAAAGGAGATTAAGGATTGGGTATGTGAGCTAGTTGCCACAATGTTTTTAAGTCCTTGAATAGTTGACAAGTACCAGCAGATTAATGTCACTTATGTCTTATGTAACAGACGTTTTCCCAGTAATTATAGTCTTATTAGTCTAATATCAGTTGTGGGAAAAGTTTCGTAAGGTCTGATAAAAGATACTTTGCAGTTTAGTATTTATCAAATATTCAACATGGGTAACTAAGGCAAATATTTTGACATAATTTTAAAATGTTGCTGCATATGCAGATAAGAGTAAGAATGTAGATTTAGTGTATCTGGATTTTCAGAGAGCGTTTGACAAAATTCCACATAAAAGGCTCTTAAAGAAACTTATCTGTACAGGTGTGGGGGAAAGTTAACTAATTGGATAGAATATTGTTATGATGGAAGAAAGCAGATGGTTGTTATAAACACAAGTCAGTCAAACTGGATTAATCTTACAAGTTGTGTATTTCACGGGTCAGTCGTAGGATCATTGCTCTTCTTTGATTTACAATAACGACACAAACATAGGATGGTCAATAACTTACTTAAGGTTGCTGATGATAACAAGGTCTTATGCGCTGCTGCTTTACAAAAATATTTAGATCATTTAGTGAGTTGGGCAAGTAAATGGTAGATTCGTTTTACTTATGATAAATGCAAGATATTGCATGTGGGTTATTATAATTTGAATTATAAGTATAATTTAGATTGGAATAATCTTAAGAGTGTCATGAAAGAAAAATATCTTGCTGTAATGTTTAATCAGTATCTTAAGTCAACCAAGCAATGTGTTGCTGCAAGTGGTAACGCAAATAGAAGTTTAGGCTGTATCTACAGAAATACTGAATTCAAGTCTAAAGAGGTAATAATTCAATTGTACAGGTAACTGATTAGGTCACAGTTGGAGTATTGTGTTCGTCTTCTCTCCTTATTTTAGAAAGTATACTGAATTGTTCAAAAAAAAAGGTTAAGAAAAAGTTTACTAAAATGGTACCTTGGATAAAGGAGATGTTACATAAAGAGAGATTAAGATCCCTAAAATTATTTTCTCTTGAAAAACAAAAGAGTTAGAGGGGATTTGATTGAAGTGGTTAAAACTGTAAAATTAATTGATGCTTCAAAATTATAGAACTATGGGACACAAATATAGATTTATGCAAGGTAGAAACCATCTTCAGCTAAAACAATTTTATTTTTCAAATATGGCGGTCTTATGGAATGATTGCCTTCGGAAGTTGTGGAGACAGTAAATTCGAGAACGCTTAAAACAATGGTTGATAGATATATGAACGATAAAGGCTGACTTTCAGTTTTTTATTTAATGATTTTAGTTTGGCTTAGGAAATGGGACAGTCGAGGTAGACCAACAGGTCCTTTGCTGTCTCTAAACATTATGTAATGTTATATAGTTGAACAGATCAACAGAAACAGAACATATAAGGTTGACTGGTTTGGTTTAAATTTTGCGCGAAGCTACACGAGGGCTATCTGCGCTAGCCGTCCCTAATTTAGCAGTGTAAGACTAGAGGAAAGGCAGCTAGTCGTCATCACTCACCGCCAACTCTAGGGCTACTCTTTCACCAAGGAATAGTTGGATTGACCTAACTTTTTACGTTCTCACGGCTGAAAGGACGAGCATATTTGGTGTAAGGAATTCGAACCCGCAACCCTAGGATTACGAGAGTCGAGTGCTTTAACCACCTGGTCATGCCAGGTCTATGAGATTGAAGAATGTTAAACTCTCAACAGAACTAGAGGACACTGAACAAAGCTTATATCTTCGCCACGCAGCGTTGTTCATATTCGACCTTCAAAGAACATACGGAAATATGCCCATATGATTGTCATTATGAATGAACAAGAACCATTTTCGCAGGACAACGAAGTATAATATTCTGCATAAGTCCATCAAGTTTCACCAAGATACGATCGTTTCTGATTGAGTTATAGAATTAAATAATTACAAAAATAAAATCATTCTGTATAATAGCAGGTATTAATTTTTGGGATGTTATTGACCTTGACCCTACAAAACTTAACCACATCTAAAATGCGTCAGAGGCCAAACAAATACCAACTTTTGTCCAAATCCATTAAGTCGTTTTTGAGAAATCTTGCTGACAAATACATACACAAGAATGAAAACGTAACTTCGGTACACCTTCGATGGTCAAGGTGAAAGGAATCAACAAGACAGCAGAATATTAAACTCGTTACCAAACCCACAATATAGAAACCTGAAATATCTAACTTGTTAACACAGCCATAATATATGAAACTGAAAAACATTAAACTTGTGCACAGACACATAAATATAACGTTTAAAGCTCAACAGGGAAACATTAAGTGTGCAGAAAATCAAAGAAGAACAGTTCATAAGAGTAGAGTATATTTAACTAGTCAGTAAAATAGAAATAACCTAAAACACTCCAGAATTTCTAATTTTAACACGATTACAAAAGTTACTGTTTATATTACTTGGAAAGAGTAAAGTGATAATGTTGATAATTGGAAACGATATTTTACTTCTTCCACGTTTGCACACATGCTGATGCTTGAAACGCTTTTGTTTGATTAAAAACA
Organism: Tachypleus tridentatus; assembly: GCF_004210375.1. Lineage (NCBI taxonomy): Eukaryota > Metazoa > Arthropoda > Merostomata > Xiphosura > Limulidae > Tachypleus > Tachypleus tridentatus. Next base: position 61,000,538 of record NC_134835.1, read on the forward strand.
AGTTATTATATAAAATCTTATTTGAAGACGAGTAAATATACGGAAGTTGACTTGTTATATTTTAGTGTAGCTTAACTTGTAGAACATAAGCTTTCCGCTGGGATTGTGAGTTAGAAACTATCTCGTTTAAGGTTTCTTTTAGCACATACTTTAGAAAACCTTATTTCACTTGTTTTCTTTCTCTCTCTTTCATTTTGCTTTAGCCTTTAGTCAAAATTCAAGAAGGTATCCTACTTCAAGCGAGTTAATCAAATTAATTATGAAGACCAAAGTATATGGCTTAGAAGACTTTTACGAAATAATAAAAGTTTTTGTAAATGTTCATTTCATAAACTCGTTCATTTCAGAAAATGTTTTCTATAACTCAATAATATCAAAAAATTGTTAAAATGAGGAAGGTGCGAATTCAGAAAGAAAGTTACAACGACGACTGGCCTGACTTGACCAGGTGGATAAGGCACTCGACTCGTAATCGAATGTCGCAGGTTCAAATCCCCATCACACCAAATACTCTCGCCCTTTCAGCCGTGGAGCATTATAATGTGACGGTCAATCCCATTATTCGTTGGTAAAAGAGTAACCCAAGATTTGGCGGTGGATGGTGATGACTAGCTGTCTTCTCTCTAGTCTTGCATTGCTAAATTAAAGACGGCTAGCGCAGATAGCCGTAATGTAGCTTTGAGCGAAATTCAAAACAAATCAAAGAAACCAACAAACAACGAGGACTATGATGGCTAAAAGGAGTGTTACAACAAGTACTGTGATAGCTGATAGGGGAATTATAACAAGGAGTATGATAACTAATAGGAAGCAAGAACGTTCATCATCGTCACCATAAGAAACAACGACAGCCTGAGAAAAAGACACCATAATTTTAACATAAAAAATGTACTGTGTCAAGAAATTACCCATGAGAGATTATCTGAAGTAGACAAAGTTAATATGAGAAGGCAGTGGGTAAAAGTACCCTAAATATAACAAAAGTATAAATAATGAAATTGTAATATTTGAAGATGATCTAACTATTGTCTCATGCGACCGTAATTAAGTATGACCTTTATTGTCTTATGAAACATAAACAGAAAAGACAGGTCTTTCTTGTTTCATAAAACACAAAGAGACAAGAAAGATATCTGTCTTTTTTCTTTAGGTTTTATAAAGCAAGGAAGATATCTGTCTTTTCTCTTTGCGTTTTATGAAACAAGAAAGACAGATATCTTCCTTGTCTTATGCAACACAAAAAGAAAAGACGGATATCTTCCTTGATTTATAAAACACAAACAGAAAAGACAGATATCTTCATTGTCTTATAAAACACAAACAGAATAAGACAGGATATTGAAAATAATCCCCACTGTAAACAAAACCTCAAGCAGCTGATACGACAGAATATCCCAGATAGTCACTTCAATAAACCTTCCATTAAAAATAAACCGTAGCGGGTGAGGTCAACACAAACTGTTCATTTTCCATGCAGGTGAGCTTCACACAGCCTTCTGAACACTAGCCGTCCTAGGGAAGTACACAGAAAAAAGTGTGATTGGTAAGATATGGGTTGAAGCTGGTTCGTATTCACCAACAAAAATTGCAACAAGTATTCTGCAAGCAAGAAGTATGTATATTAATAATTCAAATAACTGATATGAATAGCACTATTGAACAGTGTATTAAGATCCAATAACGTTATTACATCCAATAATTTCCCTGCAGTGTTTCTTGACGAGCTGTAAGTACAACGAGAGAGTAGTAGGAAGTAAAATCAGCTTTCTGATCGATATATTCAACATCTTTTTAAAGAACAAATGCGAAAGAAACGAACAAAAGGCAAGCTGGCTTTGTATTGTATATCAGAAAACACATATTGATCCAAAACACTGCATTGAATAATTTACCTATCTAACAACAAAACAAAAATACAACCAGCAGAATATCTAATTAAGAAAATTTTAGAACATGCTACGAGTTTTAACAACAAGTTTAAGATGTGCATTATGAGTGTTGGGACAAAGACAAAGGTTAAGGTTGAAATTTACACTTTCTAAGGATGCATAGTCAGGAAGATGTAGACATCATCATGTTACTGTAGGCAATTTTCTTTTTTAACAAAATGAGGTCATCATTCGTTCTCTTGGCACAGATGACTTCTTGTTTGTTTGTTTTTTTGTTTTTATATTTCGTGCAAAGCTACACGAGAGCTATCTGCGCTAACCGTCCCTAATTTTGCACTGTAAAACTAGATGGAAAGCTGTTGGTCATCACCACCCACCGCCAACTCTTGGGCTACTCTTTTACCAACTAATAGTGGAATTGACCGTAACATTACAATACCTCCACGGCTGAAAGGGCGAGTATGTTTGGTGCCATGGGGATTCAAACCCATGACCCTCAGATTACGAGTCGAGTGCCTTAACCACCTGGCCGACTTCTTACTACTGGCTCAGTTTTAGAGATTTCCCTTATAATATTTCTTCATCCACTGCTGAAGGAAACGCGAATAGCTAAATCATGATTGGTGTAAAATATGAAGGTTCTTTTATCTTTCCAAGCTCTATTTAAGGGAATTATTTTCTGGAAAACAAAATAATGGTGTTTCAGGGTGTTTATTGTCGTGTAATAGCTACATTTTGGAAGCTCTGAAATCATTGGGTTAAAGTGATACACTACCAATTGAAACAACTGTTGCTGAGTTACAGTTTTTGTGCTTAATCTACAAGTCCATATTATATTCCAAAGAACTATTTCTTTGTTGGCCTTTTTACTCCAATTATGAAGCTCAGGCTGATAATCTATTACTTACGATAAGGTAATTGAAGTCACGAATATTCAGAGCTCAGTATGTAAGGCAAATATGGATACAGTTCTACGAAAATCAGCCACAACTGCCTCCAAACACTGAACACGATTAGTGAGAGGAAGCAAATATGGAGAGATATGTTATTCAAAGTATACGCCAGCTATTCTAGAAATAAAATGCCTCACACAGTCTTATGCAGATGTGTAAAAAAGTTGTATGCTTTGACAAGACAGCTTTAGAATGAAGCCATTTTCCGAAGGAAACTACGTTATTGGGATATTGTTAAGAAATAGGACGTAGCGACATGTACTGTAACGACGTGATGAATGTCCAAAATCGATTTAAGATAATGGATTCAGCATCTGTATACATATACACACTCTATAAACATTGCGCGAGGAGAACGAAAACAATCGGACACGTGCATTGTTTAATATTTACGGAAAACAAAGAAAAATTTGATGCACACGAGATTTATAAGCATGCATAGCACATTGAAAAAGTGCGTAAGCACATTTTACAGTTGTCATGAGTTATGTCTACAACCGAAACAAAGACAACCGTTTTCAATCCTCTACACATAATGTATTTTTCATAACTTCTAAAACAAATTGCTAAAGAAGATTCTTGATTACATAGTATACACGAACAGCAGTATATTATTTTGCTATCCATTTATTATTTTTAAAATTTTCTTACATCTAAATTCAAATATATATATGTAACTTTAAACTGCAAATAAAGTCCATACTTTCCCATTACATACTCAGAATAACGTTAAGGTCAAGTTGAAATTTTCTTATACTCACTGTTTATATTTTTTAATATTATTTTCTTATTATGTTTCTTAGCACATACGTTATCAGTGGATATACCACTAAACAATCAACTTAAAATCAGTTGATCGTACGATTTAGAGATAACTCACATATAAATATTACATACATGAATAATATTCTCAATAGTTTTTATTTCATTCCAAATTAGATATTTCAAAATTACTTATATTATTCTGTCGATCTTCGAGTTTCTTTGAAGGTGGTAACATTACGTATCGCTTTTCATTCGTTATGAATGTTGATATATTTGCGTTGCTTCAAAGTTGCTATACCTTTTACTTACTATAAACTACAAGTTAACAATAAGGAAATCGAGTAATAGGGACGTGGTTCACTTCTTCCGTTAAAATGTTTAATTTCTTACAAAAGCCGGAAGAAATAAATGTGTAAGCGATGCCAAAAGTCCTGCATGTTGGTATCCATTACCCAATGCACTTTCACTCTACGAGCGTCTACTATACGTACGTGATATGTCACGTTTCTCACCGACAAACTGCCCATGTTCGATGTCAATAACATAACTTATAGCAAGAAGCAAATCTTAAGTATGTTAAGATAAATTTATCGATAAACGCTAGTATAAGGTATAAAACTTTTTGTGTTAAGCACACACAGTGGCTGCTGACTTATAAAATGCAACATAAACATTCTGGTTTTCTCAGAGAAAGTTAAGAACTTGGGAAATCCTGAAGAAAGGAAAGGGATATTTTTAAAACATTCTAAACTTGTAGAATAAGTAAAAAAGGTAAAATTAAGGCAGACAGTGTTATTATAAAAACATAACTTAGATAGGTAAGTTTGTTATAAAGGGATAAAATTACGACAGACAGTGTTATTATAAAAACATAACTCACATAGGTAAGTTTGTTATAAAGGGATAAAATTACGACACACAGTGATATTATAAAAATATAACTTATAATAACAGAGTTATTATAAATAATAATAATTTAATAAAATTATTATAAAACAATAAGATAGAAATGATTATTATAAAAATATAATATTAAACTAGACAAGGTTATTTCAAAATTATCTAGACTTACTCTACCATCCATAACTTGTAAAATGATTGAAATATTTTGTCGTTTTTGAGAACTTTTTCTACTCTACCGGAGAGATTTAGATATTTTGGCAAAATATTAGAAAAACAAACGATGATCTGTATTTCCCATATAAAAATAACAAAAGATACTTTTATTTCAGTCAACGTTATACTACTGCAGGCTTTATTTTATCTTTATTGTTAATTCAGGTCAGGAGATAACTGGAAAGAGGCTTCTAATCTCAAAAGTTTGTTTGTTTGTTTTTTGAACTTCGCGCGAAGTTACTCGAGGGCTATCTGCACTAGCCGTCCCTAATTTAGCAGTGTAAGACGAGAGGGAAGGTAGCTAGTCATCACCACCCACCGCCAACTCTTCGGCTACTCTTTTACCAACGAATAGTGGGATTGACACTCACATTATAACGCTCCAACGTCTGAAAGGGCGAGTATGTTTGGTGCGAGCGGGATTCGAACTCGCGACCTTCAGATTACGAGTCGAACGCCTTAACCCACTTGGCCAAGCCGAGCCAAATCTCAACCCTAATTCTAACGATGAGTAGGTATAGTGAAATTTGTGTATGGTAACATTAAAAGCAGCACTAACCACGTCAAAATTTATTTTGTCACAAGAAACAGCAAATTATTTTTAAACATAAGTAGCAGAAAATACTCGTGATTTACATGTATCGACCTTACTCCTTCATTATCCCAATTACTGTTATAACTACCCCAAGGGGAGAGGAACCCGTATCCGAAAACAACTTGTTTTATGACTCCTGCCCGAAATATCTGAGTACGCGTGGCTTGTTTGATCCAGTTAACTTGTAAGAGGGGGCATGAATACAGTTTCAAACGCACTGCCTCAGCATCGCTAAGCGGAAACAAGAACAAAACCTCTGATGATAGACTGGGGTACAGCTACCCTGAAAACCTATTTCATTCAAGGTGTGTTTTAGCTATATAGGTAAATACCATCCCTTTAATCCACCATGAGTCAGCCTGTTTAGGGCTGTTAGTTCCAAAAGTGTGGAAGGAGTTCGCAGACAAGCTCCAGGGATACGAATGTAAAAGATACACATGAAGACGACTATGCAACAATGAGACATAAATAGTTGTGAATAAGATAGGTCTTTTTTGTATAATTTGGTACATGCTATTATTCCCATAGTTCAGACAAAAGGAGAATCGAATGAAAGAGTTTTAATGAAACACGGGGTTCCATTCCACATTGCAGACTGTCAAGATATTGCAAAAATCGAGTAATCATTAGATATTTTCCACACACGTCACTAGTACAGTGGCAAGATCTCACGTTTGTTCAGCTCTTACTGAGGGACTATCCCAAGTGTTCAATATAGTGTGACGTGCCCTCTACGTTGATAGGCCTAAACGGTATCTTTCGACATTTAGTAAAGTACAACTGTTGGACGTCGGACAGTATAGTTCGACTTTGTCTTGTGCTGTATTGAGCCTGAATGGTGGTCACTGAACGTTGTTAACTTATTGCTTATGCGAATTTCGGAATCAGCGCCTTCTAACGATAATTTATTTTTCATTGAAATAGCGTTTCCCATCGTTTCATTAGCTCACCTACCAAATATGTTATGTCTGTGGTGATTTGTTTTCGAATAATATGCGGCCATTAAAATAAGACAACTATCTTCATAGCAACCCTGTGTTTAAGTGGATAGTGTTTTTTTCTACACCAATCGAATGCTGGTAAACTTAATATTAGAAATAATTTATGCGTATTAACAAAATTTACATAAAATATGTGCAATAATAATTTAGATATGTAAGATAGCATTTTGGAAATGACGCGTGGAATAATTTGAATACAAGAAATGAATTTTTCTTCATCTGATGTCAAAGTGCTTCACGTGCTGCAAATGGATAATCAAGATATTTTCTACAGCGTCTTATCTATGCTGTTCCTGGATATCCACATTGATAAACTTGATTATAACAGTAACCTGTTACTGGGTGTACGAGAGAGTCGAGTTATTTGTGACGTTCACTTCAAGTCTGTTGCTGGATTGTGGTGATACTCAAATGGTCTGTGGTGGGGACTTTTACTGAGTGTTCGTAATTCTCAAACTGTCTAAAATTATCTTTGCTAGTCTGTTACTGAATAACCATCGAAATTAAGTTATCTACAATGGTTCCTCATCATGATATATGGTTGTCTACAATGTTTTGTGATCATGGTATTTGTTGTTGACAATGTTTTCTAATCATGATGCTTATGTTGTCTAAAATGTCCCCTAATCGTGTCTGATGTCACCTTAGGTTGTCTGAAATGTTTCTTTTTAGTTATTATCAAATAATCATGGTCTTTAAGTTGTGAACATTATATCTTTTAAACAGGTACATCATAGCTATGACGTTCATGTTGCGAATAATGTCTCTCTATTACGGTCCCACAATCGCAAGATGGTTAGGGCTCTCGACTCGCAATTTAATGGTCGCAGGTTCAAATCTTCGTCACACCAAACATTCTCAGCCGTGGGGCGTTATAATATTTCTGTCAACCCTACTATTTGTTGGTAAAATAGCATCCCAAGAGTTGGCAGTGGGTGGTGATGACTAACTCTCTTCCCTCTCTGCCAAATTAGGGATGGCTAGCGCAGATAACCTTTGTGTATCTCTGCGCAAATTTCAAAAACAAACAAACTCTCTTACAGAGTTCCATCGTAAAAAAAAAAAATTGGGTATTTTCTTACAAAAGCACCTAACGCTGTGAGGTTTATTACATTGCTTTCTTTTATGACGTTTTTGTTATATACAGACATTTATTTTCAGATGTAATTTAGCTTCTTCCATAATACTATAACATCTCAAGAATGTCTGTGCATTTAATTTTCATTAAAACTGGAATACGCTTGTCTGATAAAACAAAAATAACCATTTCAGCTGCACATCATTCATCACTGGAGAGAATTTCCAGTAGAACTATCTTATTTACTATAAACATAAATCTCAAAAACTACAGCAAAAAAAAAAAAAAACTGCAAACAACTACATACTGGTTAAATATTTTAAAGCGTGGCGCTAAAGTAAACTTACTCAAAAATTTTCTGGGCTTTTTCATATTTAAAGTAATATAAGAATTGATTAATCTTCGAAGAGTATCTGTGTACAAACAATAATGGAATATTATGTATTATATGATTGTGCGGAAGGATTTAACAAAAAGTGCAGCACATAGTCTAACATTTTTATGTATGTCTTGAACTACTTTCATCCAAATAAGTTTCAATAATCTCTACCACCTAAATATTGAAAATGTAAATAAAGTAAACAAATAGCAGATGAGAGTAGAAATACTAAACTGTAGCTTAAAAAAAATTTAGATGGCCTGTGGTATTTGTTCGGATTCAGCACAAAGCTACAAAACGGGTTATCTGTGCTCTGCCCACCACGGGTATCGAAACCCAGTTTCTAACGTTTTAAGTCAGTAGACATATTCTTGTGCCAATGGGTGGCGACCTGTGATACTTTTAACAAGTTGGTTTATAAAACAAAATAGTTTATATATGTTTTAACAAAATACATTCAGTACAGTTACAAATAATCAAGCTTACAAAAGAGCTAACTAAAAATGCTATGTGAATTTAACTGAGAACATTGGTAATGTTACATTTGTTGACTAATAGGAAAGTCAAATGTTTAGTTTCTATCTTGCCACATTATCTTATAGCTCAACGAAACTTAGTTTCAAGTTTGATAAATCGGTATTTAATTGAAGTATTTCAGAGGTCTAAAATAAATCATGTAATTTATTGCTAAACAGATTTGTTCTAGCGGTATTTTAGACGAAAACCAAGCTTTATATAATAAAGTCTGAGAAGTCAAATTGAAAATAGGCTAAGCTATCAATGTTAATAAAATATAAACTCATTTTATTTGCATTTGTGGAATAGTGGAGTGTTAAGGAGGTTTAATACGTTATATTAAAACGATTTTGAAGACTCATCGCGTTGTTACATCCATGTCGTAGTGTCAAGTTATGCTTTATCTGACCATTATAAAAGTTAGTAATACTTGTTGTGTCGTAAGTCTGTTATGTCTGAAACTCACTCCTCTCTCTGCATACTTTCTATAAGCCATCTATAATGAGAAGACGACGGTGCTTCATTCAAGAGTGTGATCGCATATAAGTCCGAGGTCACTTCATCCGGAGACTTGACCAGTATGAAACAAAACAACATGAACTTCCTCCAGCTACTTGAGGCACTCGACCATTGAGCAAATATGTCATACAAACTACCTGTGTTGCTTTTCCAGGTTATATTGTGTGCTGTTGCCTTGGACACGTGCATTGCTTTAATCAGTTACCTTGTGTTCGTGGATTCTCATCTGTTATAGAACGCTGCTCTTTATTTAACGCGGTTGAAATACGACTGTCTGGTTTCTTTGGTGTATCAATATAATATATACTGCTTTACTTTCTAGTATCATTAAATAAGAGGGACATCCCTACCATTTGAATTTCAAATAAGAAGACATCTTCATGGTCTGAATGTGTGAATATAATGCATTGGAAAGAGTTTTTAAGTACCCTTTCCAAAAACTATCAGTTTTCGGTGGCATCATAATATCTACATGACGCCAAAATGTCAGAAATCAGTTCTGATACATACAGTTACATCACGACTTTATGTTGATTCTGGTTGCTACGTCACTTGCTTATTCGCATATTCAAAATCGTTTTAATATAACATGATCAACCCCTAATACATATCTAAGACTATGCAAACTTCGGTACACTCTCTTAGTATTATATTATCTACAAAAAAGGTAGGAAAGTCTTCCGTGACACATATACAGAAATGTGAAATTAAATATTGGAGGGAATCACCTAATTACAGGAAAGTCAAAACTACCAAAACTGAGTTATTTCAAATTAATTAGGCAAATGTTGGTTGAACTAAGGCAGTGATATTTTTTAAAGATTAAATAGATCAGTTGTTATAGTTTTGAGTATTTTGTTTCCATGCATTTTTTAGCAATGAAATTTTTTATATTGCTATAGCTATCTAGATCACGCATATGTCAATCTTTACTTGTCTTAAGAAAACTTAAAAATGTTTACAATACGTGTTTTGTTTTCCTTTTTATTAGCCATATTTTTGTGCAACAATAATATCAAATGTGGGGCGCGAGCATACGTCGTATCTGGTCCGATTATAGTATGGACTTGCAACGCTCAAATACGTAGTTTCGACTCCACAGTGGACACAGTAGATAGGCCAAACGGGCTTTGCTCTAAAACCAACCAGCCAACAATCAATTATAAATGCAATAAGCTTTAATTTTGCTTAACCTATACTGTGAAATAGTCATTGTTATTATTCAGACAATTTAAATGTCGTTTTAAAGGGTGATTCATGCCCGCCATGCCCAGGTGGGTTAAGGCGTGCGATTCGCAATCCAAAGTCGCGGGTTCGAATCTCGGTCTCACCAAACATGCTCGCCCTTTCAGCCGTAGAGGCGTTATAATATTACAGTCAATCCCACTATTCGTTGGTAAAAGTAGCCCAAGAGCTGGCGATAGATGTTGATGACTATTTGCCCTCCCTCTAGTCTTACACTGCTAAATTAGGGACGGCTAGCGTAGATAGCCCTCCTGTAGCTTTGCGTGAAATTCAAAAACAAACAACTAACGATTTTTTATGGTCATCATTTTGTTTTATTACGACTCCTACTATTAAATACTACCGTACTTAAAGATTAAGTAAATACGCTGCTTTTACTGTGTGAGGTTTGAAGGCACACCTGATTTATTGATGTAACTTGATATAAAGCTGAAATTTAAACCATGGTGTAAGTGGAGTATGCAAAGCATGTTATCTACTTTAGGAACTGCATGATAAACATAGGCGTAAGTGCTGTAGATGCTTAAATGTCTCCAAAATTTATTGATCTGAGTGGTGCTAAAGCTAAAAGAAATATCCAGCACTCTCAATCATATGTGTGTGTGTGTGTTTATGTAGTGCAAAAGCTGAATTACATAAGTATTTTATGTAAAACTAAGTATGTTCTTCTTTGAATCACCGACTACGTTTACGCACGTATGGCACTAAAACCTGCAGTTCAATTTTTCGTAGTGGACAGAGCGCTAAAACAAAAACAAGTTATAATAAACTATAAACATATTTTTCTTTGGAAACTAAGTTACGTATGCGCTTCTGACGCAAGGGTCGAACAGTGTTTTTGTATTAAAACTGAATTATGAATGCTTCTTTGAAGTGACACTTGAATTATTAACACATTTATCGGTGAGAGATCTCAATCAGGAACGCATGTTTTGGTGTTGATGCAAATTACCAATAATATACTTTAGACAAAAAGTGTTACGTTATAAAAGTATATCTGGAGGGTCAAAAATTACGTACGTACTAACAACGGCACCTGGAAATGCTGGGCTTAAAATTAATTTTAGAAAGGGCGTAGGCCTCCCTTTACACTATTTTGTACTTTAGTGCACAAACAATTCATTTGATTCAAACGTACCTGTACTACACGTTGCATTAAAGGCCTCCTCTGTTCCAGTTAGGCTCTGATTCGCAACATTAGGGCGGTAAAATTACTACATTGCCCAACTCGTACCATTCGTTCTATTTAAATTAGAACTTCAGAGAGAGCCCTCTTCAGACAGTTTTTCACAAAAACTTGTGATACTAGCCATTTAGACGATCATATTTGCTTTACATATATAATATTTGATTTAAACATTATCGAGTTACAAGTTCTTTTTATGCAGTATTCAGTTAGGTACTATAATCTCAGAAACACTAAGGTGTATATTCACATCGTAAAAGAATGACTTAGTTTTAAAATGGTTCAAACTGTATTTCAAATAATTTGGAAAATATCGAAATGCAAAAGTCAGTCAAATCAAATTAGAGTTTGCAGTAAATTATATATATATATATACATATTGTGTAGTTTGCGCTCGTTAAATGGTTATTAAATAATATAGACAATAATCAGAGCAAATTATACCAAATTAGCCTGATTTTTACACGTTACCATGAACTACTAAATAAGAGTTACCCCTTCCTTAATGATGTATGAGATAGCGCTTCTGACGGTCTAAATTATACCATTTTCTACAATGCAATTTTACATAAAAAGAGAGATAACGAAACCTTAAATAATCATCACCAGAGACAGTTTACTTGTAATACAAACTATGAGCAGACCATACAAATACGTTGGTATTTTCAATTTTTTATACTGTAAAACAATTATCTTCACATATCTCTAAAAACAAAAAACAGTGACATAGTAGTATGTCTGCGAATTTACTGTGCTAGAAACTGGGTTTCGATACCTGTGGTAATCACAACACAGATAGCCCATTGTGTAGCTTTGTGCTTAATTCCAAGCAACAAACAACTCCCAAAAAAAGAAAAAATATAAACTCGTGTACAAAAGATTAAAGATTGAGAAGTTTTTTTCTAGTTTCTGTGGCTTCATTAGTTAATGTATAATAAAACTGATGAAAGAAACCACATAAACAGCAAAAAGTTCATTAACTAACCGAAGCAACAAATTAAAATCGTCTGCTAAGCTGATAACAGTCGGTTAAGCCTTTTTCTTTATTAAGCAGTGTTTTAGTGCTACATAAGTCATTAATGTAGAGGTTTAAATTTTCACACCCGGCTGAATGTTTTGAAGCTTTACTCATTGAACGACTTAATCTAAATAATACTTTCCGCTAGGGAAAAAAATATGAAAAAATAACAACTACCATGGTAATTTCTTAAGTGTTCATAATTTTAGTACAACTCATACAGTTAGCTCAAATTGTGATTTTTCTTTTAACTGAAAACGTGAATGATGCGTTATTTTGTTGATTCGTAGAAGTGAGCTAGTAGAAAACAAAACGTATCTTTGAACTAGCTTAAAGGTGAAAGGGTAAATTTGACTAAAAACAGTTTGTATGACAGTGAATAAAAGGTAAACAATGAATACGGAACTAATAAGAAGAAGTGAAAATGAAAGATCATATAGGAAACAAGACAGAAAGAGTAGTTTTACCCTTTAAAAAATTTAAAACTGAGATATATAAATAAAGTGTAATACTAGAATGTAACTTCAGAAACTACTTTCACATAAAATTTGGCAATTGGAAATAATTTTACAAAAAATGAGGGTTTAATTTTATATTTGAAAACCATGTCACTCCTGGAAAACCAAACCCAAACTTCACACTCTTCAAATTTTGTTTCCAGGAGTGTACAATCTTACCATGAAACCGAAATCCTGATTGGTTGCATACTAATTTTACTAGTGAAACATACACAATTTGTCTTGGAAATTAAATTAATTTATGCTACATTTCACACTGTCTCTCAAACAGCTCAATTGACTGCCAAAGTTTGGTGAATATTCATCCAACACCTGTAAAATCAGTAACGTTTTCTATATTATGCATGATACAACCAGAGATTGTATCAGAAAACAGTGACAGTGTTTGTACTTCGTATTTATTACAAAGCTTTTAGAGATATCTACTATTGTCCCTCATTTCTAATTATTCAACAGTGGAAAGGCAGTCAAATCAGCAGCACCTACCACCTACAGTCAATGTTAAGAGATCTACTATTACTATTATAAGGTAGTCGCAGCTTAAAGTGCAGGGAATATTTCGTGGTATCGCAAGTAATCCAAACCAGCTTGTCAGCTCCAAAATCTAGAGCTCTGGTACGGCGCCAATCCACGCCATATAGAAAGACATGAAAAGAACAGATTAGAAAATTGCAAGAAACGTATTAATGCGCATTCTGAAGACAAATAAAAAAGTCAAAGGATGAATATTAATTAAATTTTAAGTACAATCGATGGTACACGTTACAATATTTCGCACTCAAAAATAAAACATTTCATAAAACAAATAAAATAATTTGATATTTTAACAATACCTACGAGTACTTTTATTGTGCATTGTTGATTATAATTCAGCCCAGCATGGTCAGGCGATTAGGGCTCTTGACTTGTAATATCAGGGTCGCGGATTCAAATTCCCGTGACACCAAACATGCTCACCCTTTAAGCCGTGAGAGTATAATAATGTTACGGTCAATCCAACTGTTCATTGTTTAAAGAATTGCCCAAGAGTTGGCAGTGAGTGGTGATGACTAGCTGCCTTCCGTCTGGTCCTATAGGCTAAATTAGGGACAACTAGCACAGGTAGCCCTCGAGTAGCTTTGTGCGAAATTCCAAAACAAACAAACAAACAAACTTAAAGTAATATGTCAGCAGAATTCTCTATTTAGGTAATGAATATCAAATACACTCGATGACGGATAGAACTTGTTTCCACTAATACTAGAATAAATGTATTATAATTTCGCCAAGAACTCGGTTTTGGTGAACATAAGCGCTAAAAGGTGTATTGAAAACACATGTTTGACTAAAGGTTTAAGGTTAAGGGTTACATTGTTCGACTAATTCAATTTGCTTTCATCTCTAACCAATTCCATGATGCTCAGCTTGTCTTGTGCACACTTCGTAACAGTTGGTTTAACAATTTTGTGTTCATCCACCGTTTTACAGAACGATTACACGCAGGAATAAACCACACATCACACTTATTGATTATGTAAATTAGTATCTCATTTGTGAAACTTGTTAACACTCGCATCTTTAATCCTTTGATTACATACTGGGTCAATTTCATAAAAATTATAATTCATTTAGTTTGTAAGGATAATAAACATAAAAGGTTGGGACTCATATATACTACGCCACTTTGTTATTTTGGTAATACGAAGGTTAAAAGGTAATTCATCAATGTATAATACTACTTAAGCATGAACGGACAGTTATTTAGATGTTTTAACACTACATGCTCTAATTTCAAGGAACTTAGTTCACATTGCATGTAGACATTAGTAATTTCACACTTATTGCAGAATATGCGATCACGCGTTGTTTTACTGTACAGTTTCATCGGTGTTAAAAAATAGGGAAAATCCAGTTCATAAATTAGACATATATTTCATGAAATAGTAAAATAAACCAAATAAAAATTGTAATATTTATATTTTTATTATAAAACAAATGCTAATACACCTTAAACCGTCCGCCACGTTGCCTACAGTATAATGACTCTTTCAGGAAAACAAAATAGACATTATTGCGTTCTGTTTTTTCGACTATGAATATAAATAACTTACCATTTCTTATTGCTTTTCAAATTATGAACATAAATAACCTACTATTTCTGATTGTTTTTCAAACTATGAACATAAATAACTTACCATTTTTGATTGTTTTTCAAACTATGAACATAAATAACTTACCATTTCTTATTGTTTTTCAAATTATGAACATAAATAACTTACTATTTCTGATTGTTTTTCAAACTATGAACATAAATAACTTACCATTTCTGATTCTTTGGTAACAGAAGTTGATTCATACTCCATTGTGGTAGACATCATCGTTGGGGGAGGTTGCGACACCCTCATTTTTTCGTTTTTTGTTGGGGAAATGTTTGAGTAGTTAAAGCTATTGTAATTTTTCATGGCTGAAGAATTTGGGCAAACAGGTTTGTATTCAAGAGTAATTTTTTCTTCATTTTCAAGTATAGGAGGTATTGTAGTTTTCCAAACCTTGTTTCTGTAATATAACCTTGACCCTTTTTCAATAGGTGTGGATTCCTGACGAGATAGACTAGCGGGAGGTACATCGTTTAACTCAGAAGATGGCAACATTAACTTGTTTAAACGGTGAACAGCCCAGTCTTCAAAATCTTTTGAGTTTCTAAATCCACGAACCAAATCTTGGTTTTGAGACCATGCCTGTGATAGAGGTGCGTTATTTATACCACTTAAAGAAAGATATTCGAGGTTGCTGAAATCATCCCATTGCTCATTAGCTTTACTGACAACATCAGCTGAAGACTGAAGATGTTCCACCCGATCTTCCTCGTTATGGTCCTGGTAATGCCAATGGATTTCCTCTCCTTTCATACTGGTTGATTGTAAACTATATGTAACTGGATTTGAAGTTAGGCCTACTGCATCATTTCGTGTCTGTTGCTGCTCTTCTGCTTTATCAGTTACACACGGTTCACTAACACTCATCGTTTTTTGTTAACTGTTTTTATTTACTTTTACTTACATTTAAAACAAATAAAGATTATTTTTATAATTATGAAATTACGTTCATTGGAGTTGGTAAATCTTTTAAATTCTGAAGCTTTAAGGGAAATAGTACTTTCGATGTTATTTTAGAATCTGGAAAGGTTTTCAAGCTGTGATTGCTGTTATTATCTTTAGCTTTAATAGTGATGTTTTTAGAGCCACTAATTAATATTCCTTGACAAATGTGTCTGTTTACTAACGTTAGCGATACTCGAATTCAAGTATTTTCATTTTAGACGGGTTTTCAGTTGAAAGTTATGTTTGATGTTATAATTATTTTGTTTCCTTGATGTTATAAAACGTAATTTACGTTTTCGTCCATAATAAGTTTGATGTTGTTGCTTTTATGCGTTAGATTATTCATGTTATCTTGACGACTGGTCAGTTCCTTTTCTTTAAGTTTAGTATAACCAACTATAGCAATAGTGGTTTAGTAAGAATAAGAAATCCACTTTTATTTCTAGTGATGTTTCAGTATTTCTTAAACAACGTGCAGTATCTGAAAGACACCCAAAACCACTAACTTCTCCACAAGACATTAACGCCACCTGGGAATTCTTATCCGCACATAGTGAAAAAGGATTCTTTTTCTTTATTTCCATAAGATATGTCAGAAACTTTTCCAGTCTCTACATAAAGATTTGAAACGGGTGATACTGACTTTTGTATGTTAACACTTTCAGATGCTGCTGCCTTGTTTGTATTAGTAATTTCAAGTGATACTGCTTTCTTTGAATTAACAATTTCAAGTGATACTGGCTTATTTGAATTAACAATTTCAAGTAATACTGACTTATTTGTATTAGAAATTTTAAATCATACTGCCTTGTTTGTATCAGTAGCTACAAGTGAAACTAGTTTGTATTAATAATTTCAAGTGATACTACTTTAACTGTATTAGTAATTTCAAATAATACTGCCTTGTTTTGTATTAAAACTTTCAGGAGATATTGCTTTGTTTATGTTAGCACTTTCAAGAGTTACTGTTTTTTGTGTTACGAATTTCAGATGAAACTGTCTTGTTTGTATTAGCAATTTGAAATGACACACCGGCCTTCTTTGTAATATATATTTCAAGTGTCACTACCTTATCTGGATTAATAATTTAGGAGATACCGCCTTGTTTGTATTAGTAATTTCAGGCGATACCGTCTTGTTTGTATTACTTTCCAACGATACTGCCTTGTTTGTGTGAACAATTTCTGGTGATATTGTTTACTTTGTTTATACGACTACTGGTCATTTTTTATCGTATCAGTTGTATGTAACACATTCTCTTTTATGTTTTATTTTATCAAATCCAAGACTATTTTATTGGATTACTAGTCTATAAAAACTATTATTTAAAATTGACGATTAAACTTTTATGTTCCTAGCATTGAGCATATTTCGTTTAAAATGAGTTTTATTCGTGTTAAGAAGGGATATCTGAACTGCTTTATAAACGAACTTTTTGTTTCTGACAACAAAGTCTAAGCTTTTCTGACTACAGTAACAAGAATCTTCAACATACAAGCGACTATTTACTAACGGAAGAGTAGTTTCAACTACAAAACTTCCTACCTTTCGCTGAGACAAAAGTTTCTACTGGTAAACCGCTACGTTTGAGAGAACAACGGCTCATATAGTAAGATGATTCACTATGTAAAGCAGGGATTTATCATTGCAACAGAAAGGAACCGACATGTGTTACTTTGACCTGCCAAGAGCTCACCAACCCTAGATCGCAGGCTATCTTATAACGTCAAACCAAACAGCACTTCCACTGTTTCTTTGAGAAAGGCTAGCTGCTGTGAGTGAAACTATGCCTTCTGCTACCTAAACCATGTGGAGAAGACGTGTTCGCAGGGACACCAATTACACCTGTTTTCGTGCCGCACTGCAAAGCTTTCGTTTTATTCAGATAGAATATGTTTCTATAAGTATGGTAGCGACATCTATTGGTGCTTTCAAGGAATACCCATGATAACGCTTGGTTTCTGGGTTTCATTTGATAAAAGGTTGAAGAATTAAACGGAATATCAACGAAGAAGCAGCAATACATCATAAGATCGGAGCTGTCGGCCAAACATTAGAGTTTTGTGTTGTGGGTTTCTATTGTTTCTTCTTCTAACTGTAATTCTGCACTCAAGTTGCCGAACAACATCACAACTAAACGGAATAAACTTATCTGTATGTACTAATAAAAATATCAAATTTTAATACTGGCAAATAAAATATTACGTAAAATATAACAAAACAAATAATACCATAACACATAAAAACTGAAATATAACAAATAAAATATATAAAGAAACAATGAGGTTGAATCACTAGGAATACCTCTTCGTTAATAATATAATCTATAATTATATATCACTGTATTTACAATTTCATATGCAAACGCCTCTCATAGTATATAGTTAAAGTAAATGGATGATCTAGCGTTATGTGATGTGTATTTTGTTATTAACGAATCGAAATTGAAAATGCACTGTAAAAAATGTAAAAACGAACATTAATTTCCCACAGCCACCATACAACGTTAGGAAAACTGCTTCACTTACTGAGCAACCACTACACTTATTGCCTAAGAAAACATCTGTTCCAAACGATTTCAATTTTGCGCAAAGCTACACGAGGGCTATCTGCGCTAGTCATCCCTAATTTAGCAGTGCAATATTAGAGGGAAGGCAGCTAGTCATCACCACCCACCGCCAACTCCTGCGCTACTTATATAACAAATTATAACAAATAGTTGGATTGATCATAATATTAGAAGGGTCCCATGGCTGAGAGAACAAAATTGTTCGGTATGATGGGGATTTAAACCCTCGACCTTCAGAGTGCACATCGAACGCCCCTAATCACTTGACCATGTCGGGCCTCCATTGGATGAAACATTGTTATGAGATGCGTGACGTACGTTGTACGAACCATTTTTATTTACGATAAATAATACAGCAGTTCAAAAAACTTTGACACGAATATTTAGGTATTACAATTTTGATAATATTTATTTGATTTATTAAAGTATTGATTTGGCAGATACCGTTACGAGAATAAAAACTCTGTTATTGTTTTAGTGCAAAGCTACACGAAGCGCTCTGTCCACCACAGATAATAAAACACTGGTTTTAACGTCGTAAGTCCATAGACGTGCCGATAACCCGTAGTGAAACAAAAAAACTTTCAAACTGTATAAAGATCAATACGTTCTACTTAGGAAAAATCAGTATATATGAAAAAAAAAGAAAAGAAATGAACCATATTATGGTTCATAATAGAAATTTACTCAAAACTATAACAGAACATTAGAGCAAAAAAATCTTAAAAATAGACTTATCTTTAAAGCAATACTCAAAACCTTCTTTTTGATTGCTAGGACTACCCAAACATTGATAATAATTAGGATAAGTGATTTCATGATTGTACATAAAATCAAAATTTGCCTATTTGCTCAGATTGTTATTGTCTGCGGACTCACAACGCTAAGATCAGGGGTTCGATTCCCCATCAGTGGACTCAGCTACAACAATCTAGCTTTGCTTTAAGAAAAAAACACACACATATTATTATTATTATTAATATTATTGTTTCACACGCCTATAGCAAATATTGATTTTGTATTTTGCACAAAACCTTATGTCCATGATACATTTAAAAGCTAATTATCTTTCACAGAAAATTGATTTACATGGTTATAAATGCATAATAGATGGAATGTTGTTCTGAGCGACTACTTTCAAACTAAACGCGTACTAAAGATGTGTTTATACGAAACCTCAGGCAAAAGCCTTATGGTTCAGAGAATAATTGTTTTTAAAGCCACGAAGTTTTATCTAGAGAGATATTTTAGACGTATTTGTTTTCTGTTGATAAAATTTTAGAAGCTCTTAGTGTGGGTTTTGTCTTACTCTTTGCTTATATTTGCCAATTGCTGTACATTTAAAAAAACAACAATATATAAGATAATTAAAAAATGAGAATTTATAATCTACGAACAGGGACTGCAAAAAAAAGGAAACAAACCAAGCTGAATATCAACTACTGAACAGTATGCTCAAGCTACACATCCCTGTTATGACTCCCCCATAACGCCCCCCGCTAGTACAGCGTTATGCCTACGGATTTAAACGCTAAAATCAGGGGTTCTACTTCCTTCGGTGGGCTCAGCAGATAGCCCGATGTGGCTTTGCTATAAAAAAAACACACACACTCCATTATAAAATTTTCCACTGATGGGACAGTGGAAAATCTTCGGTTTTACAACGCTTAGTGGACACAGCAGATAGCCCTCGTGTAGCTTTGCGCGAAATTAAAAAACAACAACAACAAACGAACAAAAACTTTATACAATCGGTAATATACAGTATTATCCTACATTATAGTACATCAACTATGTTGTTTTATACTAAAAAATTTATAAAATCATTCGTAAAAATCAAAACCACTTTTTCATTAAAATAACTTAAAAGTTATGGTGAGAAATATAATTAAACACTATGGCTACAACTGTTGGATCTATTGTGAAACTTTATTATTGTTCAACTTAAATTATTTGTAAGAAACACCTAGTTGAAAAGTAGAATGCTGAGTATCGAGATACATCATGTATAAATATTTGAAAAGTGACATTTTTAATGATTTTTTTGTAGAATTAAAGGGGAAGAATGATTAGTCAGATAAGTAAGGTTATGTTTGCAATAATTCACTATTATCATTCACATATATAGAATAAATAACATCAAATTCTTAAACAATAACACAAGAAGAAATTAGTAAACTACACCCATTTGAAAATTTTCAGAATATTTTTCAAAAACAAATCAAGAGTATTGTTTTTAAAAAAGACAGAAATGAAGAAAGAAGACAAAGACAATTTTATTTATTCACGACCATGGTTTCACTGGTAAAGACATCATCAGTCATGTTATGACATTAGGTACAGACTGAAATGATTTGAAAATAGGTTTATACATAGTTTAACCAAAGAGCCAAAACTGACTTTGACATTCATTTTGAAACAAGTGGGGAGCAGCAGATTTGGTCATTTACAATTTTTTCTGGATTTATTTTCAGACATCTATTTATTTCAAAAACTTCCTAACTGTTCAGTTTTTTTTACCACTTTCACAGATATGTAATTTTCCTTTCCTTCCCCCCCCCCGGATCAATTTGGTGTTTAGCTTCAATAAAGTAGGATGCGAAGGTTGAATACATTTTATCGAATATCCAACTTCTAGAATGTTCTTTAATTCTCGTATCTATGAATCTTCCTGTTCGACCTATACACACACTGTCGTGAATCTTCCTGTTTGACCTATACACACACTATCGCGAATCTTCCTGTTTGACCTATACACACACTGTCGTGAATCTTCCTGTTTGACCTATACACACACTATCGCAGTCTTGACACGTTGGTAAACACGCTACACTTTTTGATTTTGTCTCTATTGTTGAACAATATTTTTCACCGGTTGTTTTTACAGTAGAAGCCCGACCTGTAGACTTTGTTGTTCAGTTTGTTGTATATTTTGTGAGAATGATAAAGAAAAATTAACCCTATTCAAGTCCAGGATTTGAAAATAATAAAAACCACCTGCTTAGATCAGAACTACTTCATATTTACTGACCAAATATGTTGCTCTTTCTGTTTTGTGTTAAGCACAAAGCTACACAATGGGCTACCTGTGCTCTGCCCACCACGGGTATCGAAACCCGGTTTTTAGCGTTGTAAGTCCGCAGACATACCGCTGAGCCACTGAGGGGCCACCAAATATGTAAACAGAACAATAGTTTAGTTATGAATTCTCCCCTTTCTCCTTTACTTGTAGAGGTTTACATGAATAATTTAGAGAAGAAATTGTTTAGCGATGAATATAATATAAAACATGTTAAATAATGGTATTTTTGTAACTTTCCTAAATTCAAAAAGCAAATTTTTAAACTATACTATGGAAGTTGGTTAGAAACGAAAAAAAAACAAATTGGACTTAAATGTTCACATAGATAACAGCATACATATCTTAAAAATATTCAGAATGCCGACCTGTAGTGGCACCATCGTACATGTTTCTTCAATTCGTTCAACATCTCACAAACTTATGTTCCGTAGTTTGTTACACTGACTTATCACTGTACCTTTTGCCATCTGAAAATCGTGAAAGTGAGTTGAAAACAATGAAACAAACCGTTGCTAACAATGATTTTACAATAAAGTTAATTGACAATAAACATTGATTTAAGGATATATCCTGACAAAACGATAACGAAATTATTGTTTGTATATAATTTATCCCACCAACACTCGTTGCTTGTTTGTTTGTTTTAAATTTCGCACAAAGCTATTCGAGGGCTATCTGTGCTAGCCGTCCCTAATTTAGCAGTGTAAGACTAGAGGGAAGGCAGCTAGTCATCACCACCCACCGCTAACTCTTGGGCTACTCTTTTACCAACGAATAATGGGATTGACCGTCACATTATAATGCCCCCACGGCTGAAAGGGCGAGCATGTTTGGTGCGACCGGGATTCGAACCCGCGACCCTAGGATTACGAGTCGAGCGCCTTAACACACTTGTCCATGTCGGGACACACTCGGTGCACTTTACCATCTACTAAACCAGACATCCATGTTAACAATAACAGATTTTTAATAATAAGAGTTCGTTTAGAATTAAGTATAAATCTACAAATGGAGTGAGTATCTGTGTTCTATCCCCCAGGCCTATCCAAACCCGGTTTCTCGCAGTGTGAGTCTATAGGCATATCGCTGTTCCACTGGGGAAGATGGAGCAATAACAAGAAACCTTAATAGTAAACACTGAAACTTCATGTGCAAAACGACAAATTCAAATGGAATCATTCTGGACAAATTTATTGAAGTGTCTAATATGTCAATATTCAATAATGGTACACTTAGTCACACATATACCGACGGAACATAAGACATCCTAGACTGTCACCGCAAACCTACTTCCCCACGTTATCAACCTTCTAGATGACTTTGGGGGAGATCATGACCCCGTTTTATTCCAAGTACTTAACCCAATCCGTGTCAGCACGATCCAATATTCCTATATATATATATATATATGATTGTTCTTAATCTAATTGAAACCAATTTAAAACGTACCTAAATTCCTCAGTTACCAAAACATTAAGCAAAATAATAGTAGGCACTTTAGCACAAGGTACAACAACACCAATTCACTCAGCAATAAAGCGTCAATATCGTACATCAACATTTCTCGCCTCCTATACCTTAAATCAAAGAAAATCACCCCAGAAATAAAACCTCACATAACTGGGAAACGTCGTCTCAGAAGTCAATTTATTATGGCCAATAGCCACCAAGGAAAAGAAATTATTGATAAAAGAATCAGTTCCTTTAGGAAAATTGCTTGCTTTGAATTTCCCACAAAGCTGCACGAAGACTATCTGCGCTAACCGTCTCTGATTTTACTGGTTTAGTATTGTTGTTGTTTTGAATTAAGCACAAAGCTACACAATGGGCTATCTGTGCTATGCCCATCACGGGTATCGAAACCCGGTTTTTAGCATTGTAAGTCCGCAGACATACCGCTAAGCCACTGGGGAATTGGTTTAGTATTGTCAGACCAAAGAGAGAAGACAGTTAATCTGTTTTCGAATTTTGTGCAAAGCTACACAAGAGATATCTGCGTTAGCAGTCCCTCATTTAGCAGTGCAAGACTAGAGGGAAGACAGCTAGCCTTCACCACCCACCGCCAACTCTTGGGCTATTTTTTTTACCAACGAATAGTGGGATTGATAGTAACTTTATAACACCCCAACGACTGGAAGGGCGAGTAAGTTTGGCATGACGGGGATTCTAACCCGCGACCCTCGGATTATGAGTCGAGCACCTTAACCACCTGGCTATGCCGGGCAGCAATTTATCATCACCACCAACCGCCAATTATTGGGCTACTCTTTTACCAATGAATAATGGGATTATCCTTAACTTTATAACACCTCCACGGATGAAAGGGCAGGCATGGAATGGGAATTCGAACCCACGATCTTCAGACTACGATTCAAGCGCCCTAGCCACCTAGTCATGCCAGGTCTACTAAGGAAATTATCAAACAAGACTACAATTGCGAAAATTTCTGCCAATCAATAGCCGAATTTAAACTTGATCATTCTGCATTCTATTTAAATCAATGTAATAAACGGAACACACAAGGTCCCCAACATTTAAGTATAATATTAATAAAAGTTAGTACCGATACTGATAAATCTTTTAGACGAACACCTTACAGAAACATTTAAAACAACATGAACATCTTACAGAAACATTTAAAACAATATGAACATCTTACAGAAACATTTAAAACAACAGATCTTTCTACCTTTGATAACACTCTCCGAACAATAGTAGATAATTTTATATACAACACCAGCCAGTTAATCCCAAATTCTAAATACAATCGAACTCTGCAAATAACAACAATTACTGCCCTCCAAACATTTCTTGCCCTATTTCATGTGCAGAAGTGAAATCACACATTAAAACTCTTCACCCGGAGAAGAGAGAAAAAGCAAATATAATATTAAAACTTGGCCGAGAAACACATTTATTATCTAACAGCAGTGTGTAACATGTCTTTAAACACCGGATATTATCCAAAATGTTAGAAGACAATTATCGTAACTGTCGTTACCAAACAACAAACTGAACTACACGACCGTAACAATTACTCTCCCCCATTAGTTTATTAAACAACTCAGGTAAGTTCTTAGAAAAAATAATCTCAAATCGCTTGTTTTACTACCTGGAAAATAACAGTATTATCACAGACGTACAAAATGTCTCTCATCATAAACGCCACACTGGCGACTATTTAATTCGACTCACTGAGACAGAATTTCAAATTTTTAATAAAAAAACATATAACAGTTACAATTTTTTTTGACGTTAGAAATGCATTTGACAGCGTGTCTGGCATAATGGCCTACCATACAAACTAATTACTCAAATCTCCCAGAGAATATTGTTAGCTGGACTGCCAGTTTTCTCAATAATAGAAGTTTTATTGTTAGAATTAACAAAAACCTTTCTTCTCCTTCCAAACTTCGAGTTGCCGAAAGTTCGATCCGTTGTTATACATCTAATCCATTAATGCTATTTTCTTACCCGATCTCACGTACACTGCAATGTGCTGATGACGTAACCATCTGGAACACGTCACGTGATCAACTGGTTGCTGCAAATAAAGTTCAAGTTTCTTCAGGTACACTCGCAACATGGTATAATAAATGGCGAGTTGCGCTAAAAAAAAAACACGAGCTATTTCTTTCTATCGTTGTTTAAACAACAGAAAGGTAAGTTTTCGGCGTCCAGATAGTGAAAGCTGGTATTTCTCGGGGTACTCCCGTCTTCTCCCATATCCATATGGGTTTTGGATATTTAGGTCTCTACCCATTGTGTCTGGTTGTTGTTTTCTACTTACCAGTTACGTACGTAGTAAAATAAAGAAGTACTTCGGAGCTGTCTGTCTCTTCTTCACTTTTATATCACTGCTGAATTATATCTCATAAGCATTTGTATGTGCCTGTAAACAAATCAGTGTGTTATCACTGAATTATATCTCGTAAGTATTAGCATGTGCCTGGAAACCAATCAGTGTGTTACTACTGGATTATATCTCGTAAGCATTATCATGTGCCTGGGAAACGAATCAGTGGGTTACCACTAGATTATGTCTCGTAAGTATTAGTATGTGCCTGTAAACTAATCAGTGTGTTACCACTGGATTATATCTCGTAAGTATTAGCTTTTTGTTTGTTTGTTTGTTTTGTTTTTCGCACAAAGCTACTCGAGGGCTAGCCATCCCTAATTTTGCAGTGTAAGACTAGAGGG
This sequence comes from Tachypleus tridentatus, assembly GCF_004210375.1. NCBI lineage: Eukaryota > Metazoa > Arthropoda > Merostomata > Xiphosura > Limulidae > Tachypleus > Tachypleus tridentatus. The sequence goes on from NC_134835.1 coordinate 61,026,247, forward strand.
AAGGCAGCTAGTCATCACCACCCACCGCCAACTCTTGGGCTACTCTTTTACCAACGAATAATGGGATTGACCGTCACATTATAACGCTCCCACGGCTGGGAGGGCGAGCATGTTTGGCGCGACGCGGGCTCAAACCCGCGACCCTCGGATTACGAGTCGCACGCCTTACGCGCTGGGCCATGCCAGGCCCACCTACTCATGACATTTTACCAAGTTATGACCAAAGTATTCCTAATAGACTTCTAAACTATCATTACCTCATAATTGCTAAATTTATTAATTTTTCGTGTGAGATGAAGGAAAACTGTTTAATCTTTGAGCACTTATGATTAATTGTTTTACTGTTCGATGGTAAAACGTCGAATGCTAAATTTTCCTTCATCAGAACAACTATCAGATAGATATTCTAGTATGTATCTGATGATGCATAACTGATGAAACCATTGTTGCGGATAAACAAAGTTTTCGTGAATCGTACAGTTGTCTTTGTTTTTCTTTAGTTCTGTAATTACGGAGTTTCACCGACGTTTTCAATTATCAATTATATACATAATAAAATGTTACGAATCGGTAGTGTGTGAGATTAAAATATTCAGATATCATTGGTAGACAACTTCTGTTTTTTACTAAACCACTGCTATCTAACGGAATAATATCACATTTTGTTTGAAATACAACATGTCTAGGAAACATATGATTTCCTTAGTTATCTGTTGAGTTTCCAGCTGCAATCAGTCTGTACGCAAATTTTGTTAAATATGACTATCTATGAGCTCCCAACCTATTACTTATATAATAATCTCAACCAATAACTCAATATTTTAAGAATTCACTCAAAATTTTGGATCACTTTGGCTCATCAAGCTTATTATCAGTTTACACCACATGTGTAACCTTTCAGTGTTACGTCTTCTTTGGTTTACAGGCCTTTTCACTGTCGTTGCTGTATCGTCGTGTGGTCGTTGTGCTTAACCTGGGAAGGTCAGTTAAGTACCCTCTCTTAAGTATCCAAACAATTCCTGAGTAAGTATGTTTTAGAAGAATGGCTTCTACTCTATCTGGAGCTTTATTTTTTTGTTCGATTTACAGATATAATTACGTCTGATTTTTTTTACAGTTTGTGTTATTGTACTTGCATATTTGTTATTGTTTATTATAGTTATTGGGGAACTATGGCACGTATATGTGTTTATTTTGTTCTATATATTTGTTAACTACGTTAAAATTGTGTGTGTTCGTGTCTGGTTCATTGGTTTCTTTTTATCAATTCTTCTTTAAATACTTCAGTTTTTTTTTGTCCATTTTTATGTGATATTTTGGGTAAAGTTGGATATATTGTATACCTCCTTCAGTTATTTTATAAATCGTTTTAGATGTGAAGAACAGTTTTTAGGATTTGTGTGTTCATTCGGCGTTGAACAAATATTGTCCCGGTTATCTTGTTTTACTTCATTTATTTGTTTTTTTTTGGTTTTTCAAAGTGTTTATTTGTGTTAAGATATATGTGTATCTTATATTGATATATTGTCTTCTCAGCTGAATACGTGCTTTTATCATACTTATGATTTAGGTGTATTGGTTTTTTTGTTTGAGTATTGTTTGTTCTGCAGCTTTGGTAAGACATTGGGCAATTCTTTGACAGTACTCATCAATAACAGATGATTTCCCTTCTAAAGTTATTATTGCATCAAGTAATAATTGGTCTAGGAAATTTGCATATATTGGTTTGTTTGTTCTTATTCATAACTAAATTTAGGTTTTCTTATAGGTTTATACAAGATCAAAAATATGTTATCGGTAAATGGTCGCTATTAGCGTCAAATCCATCTTTAAAATTTGAACATTTATTAGTAATATTTGATGAGCTCGTACATACGTTTAATATATCATTACTATTGTATTAAAAGATAGTGTGTGTTGGAGTTTTATCATTCAACAACAGACATTCACCACTTTCTAGAAATTCCAAAAATTTTCTTCTATTCGTTGTGTTTTCCTCACATTCAAAACCTTCATGTATATTATTAAGATCTCAAATAATCATAGGTTACTATGATGCTGATTTAGATTGCTTATCAAATTTATATCTATTATGTTTGGTTGTAGGACAGTAAATTCTTGCTATTGTTATATTACTGTTATTTGATATATATCTATAGTTTAATTACACATTCGTTAGTTGTTCGAACCTCTATCTGTGTTACAGATAGAGTTGTTTTAAGAACTACAGCCATACCTCTATTTGGACCATTTGCTTTTATTATATCTTTTCTTATGGAGCTATAACCAATAAAGTGTAATGTAATGTTTCTATATAACATAGTTTCAATTATAACTAAACCATCAGTACTTGAATTTAACTATATGTCTTCGATCTCGTGCTTCTCGGAAGCAAGACCACCCTAGATGTTTATGCATGAAGTTTAAGTAATTAATGTGCCCATGAATTATTGAACTAAGTGAGATACGGTTGGTGTAATGTGACGTTTGGCTATCGTAATTATAAATATCATGCAATCTTGTTTATGTTGAGGGTTTTGAACTTCGTTAACAAAATCACAGAAAGCATTTATAATTGCTTCTGTGATCGGACTTACTTTTTTATATAACGTTTGTATTTGTGGTTTATTGTTTTCCTACTTTGTTTAAGTTTAATAGAGCTACTTTCATTAATTTTCTGCTTTTGTGATTTTGGTAGTAAATTGATTGTTTGTTTTGTTGAGAACTGCTGCTGCGCGTGTATTTGTTTGTTGTATGTCAACTGTTCGTAATAGTGGTTTAACTTGTTTCGTTTCCTGTGAGTTTGGTTTAATTATGTTTCTGTTAATGTTATATATTATTTTAATTTATTTGTATTTTTATCAGTCTTTGTAATTTTCTGTGTTGTATTTTTATAATTACAGCAAACGTATTTTGTCTTTCTTTCTTTCATTGTCTGGCGTGATGTTTTCTATCACAAACCACAACAACGTGGGAGAGGTTTGCAGGCCACACCTACATCCCCGTACCATAAGCAGTTGTAACACTAAGTCAAAAGTAGCGCAGGGATTTTGGTTTCTTCAACCCGACACCCCTGCTACCAGAGAATGATACATTCTGATATCAGTCTTTGGATATCTTGTGCACTTTTTTATGTGTACTTTCTTTGATTATGTTTATGGTTTCATTCCTGGTAAATGTAATGAAATCTTTATAGGTTGAAGAACATCTTTAGGCCAGTCTTGAAGTAATTAGTTTAAATCGATTGTCTCTGTACCTTAGATTAAAACGCCACCTTTTGCTAAGCGTTTAATAGCTGTTATTTTGACATCTGGTTTACATATTCTGATTTCAGTATATTTTAAGAGATTATTTTAATATTTGTTTTGCGTTTCTTACTTCTGCCAGTGTGAAATCATCATTGTTATTTTGTTGTATACTTGTTATATGTGTGGGATTATTTAGGGTGGTTTGAGCAGGATTTTCAGTTACATTTCAAGTTGAAATGTGTCCATATCGTTAGCAATACTTTCATGGTTCAGAGAAATGTAGCTTCCTATACATTGTCTCACCATTTTATGAAATACATAGAAGAAATACATAGGAACTACGATTCAGTTTTCTAAGTCAGGACTTACTTTTTTGTTAGGTACCGTCAACGCTAGACTTACTGTGTAACTTACTGGTTGAGGAGGTCTCGTCGTTTTCACATGTCGAGGTGAAGACTTTCGTCCTCATAGTTTTCATTGTTGAATCCCTAAGGAATATAACGACTTTCTCTGTTTTATCTGTCTTGTCTATACGTCTTGTCCCTTGTCTTGCCAATCACGTAAAGTGGATATTAAATTGATATTAGACTTTGCTGTCACTGCTCCTTCAAAAGAGTGTAGCGTGTGCCAGTGATCTTATACATTGAGACGCATCAAGCGTCGTCAGTTATTACTACAAGGCTTAAAGAAACAACGGCTTTCAACGTTTCGTTTGTTTGTAAGACAACAGAGAAGACGCACATCTTACTTACTCGGATTTCTTAGCTGGAATTCCATATGCATTTCTTTAACTCCACAGTTTCACCAGACGTGACTACAAACAGCCTTTTATTACAGTTGTACCTTAGGCTTCGCATTAATAACATCAAGAATGCTTCTAGTGGTGTTCCAAGAATAACATAAGTACATACATAATATTCATAACAACATATCTAGTGTTTGGACAGGCTGGGGTAGAGACACCGTGAAGGGGAACTGACTCAGTGTTAAGGTGAACATAAAACTTTGATATTATGAGGAAACAGTTTGTTTATAATTAAACACAAAGCCAGACAATGGGCTATTTCAGCTCTTCTCACCAGGGGTATCGAAACTCTGTTCCTAGCGTTCTAAGTCCGCAGACATGGCGCTGTGCCAGTAGGCAGCTCAGAAACCAGAACTGAAGAATTGCTGTAACAGTAGTTGATGGTTTAGTTCACCTATTGTGTTTTGAAAGAGCTTCAATTAGTGTAAATGGATGAAATTGTTTCAACAAAGTGAATGAAAGATAACTTAAATGAAACGAGCCACTAATAAATCTTTAGTGGTTGTTAACATAAAATACAAGATGTACACACAGTACTAAGTATTTAGTGGTTGTTAACATAAAATACAAGATGCACACACAGTAATAAGTATTTAGTGGTTGTTACCATAAAATACAAGATGCACACACAGTAATAAGTATTTAGTGGTCGTTACCATAAAATACAAGATGTACACACAGTAATAAGTATTTAGTGGTTGTTAACATAAAATACAAGATGCACACACGATCGTAAGTATTTAGTGGTTGTTAACATAAAATACAAGATGCACACACAATCGTAAGTATTTAGTGGTTCTTACCATAAAATACAAGATGTAGACACAGTAATAAGTATTTAGTGGTTGTTAACATAAAATACAAGATGCACACACAATCGTAAGTATTTAGTGGTTCCTACCATAAAATACAAGATGTACACACAGTAATAAGTATTTAGTGGTTGTTAACATAAAATACAAGATGCACACACAGTAATAAATCTTTAGTGGTTGTTAACATAAAATACAAGATGTACACACAGTAATAAGTATTTAGTGGTTGTTAACATAAAATAGAGATGCACACACGATCGTAAGTTTTTAGTGTTTGTTAATATAAAATACAAGATGTACACACAGTAATATGTATTTAGTGGTTGTTAACATAAAATACAAGATGCACACACGATCGTAAGTTTTTAGTGTTTGTTAATATAAAATACAAGGTGTACACCCAGTAATAAGTATTTAGTGGTTGTTAACATAAAATACAAGATGCACACACGATCGTAAGTATTTAGTGGTTGTTAACATAAAATACAAGATGCACACACGATCGTAAGTATTTAGTGGTTGTTAACATAAAATACAAGATGCACACACGATCGTAAGACATCAAAGAAATTCTGGAAGGAAATCTAGAATACAACATTCACGCTATCCTCAGGATTATGTACTGAACTACAGGAAGGGTTATAAATATCACAGAAGTATGTGGTAGTGCCCTCCTGCAGATCAGATTACATTGACATGCCTGTTTGTTTAAATATTTCCATTTCTGTTGCTGATAAAAAAAATGTGATGGATTGACAATTGTATGGCTATTTTAAAAAATATGGCCAAAAAAATTAAACTCGGGCCCAGCATGACCAAGTTGTTAGGGCGCTCGACTAGCAATCTAAGGGTCCCAGGTTAGAATCCTCATCACACTTAACATGCTCGCCCTTTCAGCTGTAGAAGCGTTATAATGTGACAGTCAATGCCACTCTTCTTTGATAAAAGAGTAGCCCAAGAGTTGACGGTGGGTGGTGATGACTAGCTGCCTTCCTTCCAGTCTTACACTTCTAAATTAGGCATGGCTAGCACAGATAACCCTTGTGTAGCTTTGCGCGAAATTCAAAACAAACAAATCCATCACAATCATTGTACAGAAAGTAACACCTGTAGTTAAGTTAGCACAGACTAGACCACATTCTGAATAGAAGTTGCAAAAAGACAATTAAACTGTTGTGTTAAATGAATTAATTGAATACAAGAGTGAGACATGTGGTACTAGTTTTATGTCATAATTGCTGTTTCTTGAGTTCCACAGTGATATCTTTTTAAAATGTAGTCAGAAACAGCCCTTCATCACAACAACGTTTCTCGAGATCTGCAGCGATAACTTTAGAAGATGTGGTTACAAACAGGCCTTCATCACAACAACTTTCCTCAAGTTCTACAGTGATAACTTTAGAAAATGTGGTTACAAACAGGCCTTCATCACAACAACTTTCCTCAAGTTCTACAGTGATAACTTTAGAAGACGTGGTTACAGACAGTTATAATAACTGTTTAACAAGTTTCAAATTGATATCTTCAAAAGTTATCAAAGTATATCACAACAATAAAATTGACCTAGTTTTTATTAGAGCCGTGCTGTATATTTACACTATATGTTTTCATACAACTGAAATAACTTATTTGTACAAGAGCCACACAATATATTTACACAATATCTTGTTTGTACTACAGAATTATTGTATTTGTGCAACAGAAATAGTTTACTTGAAACCGGTATGACTGAATGACAGAAGGTAAATCGAACATTAGATTGAGCTTCGTATTTATTGTTAATGCGTAAAACATCTTGTCTGCTAAATAATCCAGAAAAATAAATCAGTAACGTAAATACCACATACTATCCCAATCATATATAAAAACTGGCTCACTGTGGTAAGTGAAAGACAGCTAGGACATATAAACTCACCATTACAATAAAGCCTAGTCTTGTTTGTTTCTTTTCTTATTTCAAGTATAATTAAGTGACGAGTGGTGAATTGGTCAGGCTTCTCATCAATTTTTAGTTAGTTGTGTTAAAATGTTTGCTCTACTGGCAGCCTATTAAATACAATAGAAATTGTTCAACATTGTAAGGTTTCGTGGATAGAGGTAGTTAGCTCATTCCCATTTATAACAAACGAAGTTTATTCTACCTAATTCTGACCATAAAATTCATTCATATCTGCAGAAAATTCAACGACTGTCATGGTACCACTTATGGGTTTCACAGTTTTATTAAGTATAATAAACTATTCTGTTCAAACTTTGATTTCATAGAAACTGTTTACAGTTATTATTACTAAACCAGTACAGTGTATTGGCCACCATTAGTTTCATGTCAAGTTTAATTAAGCTGTTATTATAAGTAGGTTTAAGTTAATGTAGTTTTTGCTGCATAATTTGTCGTATTTACCATTGTATTTAACATTGTGGTTATTTCACTTTTTAAGTCTTATCATTATCACTGAGCTTTTTCTAATATTATTATGTTTACTCTTCTGTCGATACTGGAGGTTTATCTATTACTTCCTACTGCCAATTCCATGTGTTTTATAAAATGACAAAGTTTAGTTAAATTTGGATGTGTTAGGTTACACGCAGCTTAGAGTATATTTAGTATATTATCTTCATTTTTATTAAATTTGACTTAATCATACAAATAACGAATATGGTACATCAAAACGATTTTGGAGCCTCGTCATGTCGCTATATCCAATGATACTTTACCTAACGACTATCCGTTGACACGTAGTTTCTACTACAAAAGGCTCTGTCGTGAGCCTACAATTTCCAAAGCACACCCCTCATCCCTGTTAGCTTTCCATACTCCATCAAGGTAGGAGGATCTCCCAGTACCCTTTTAAACAGCCTAACAGCACGGCAGTACGTACGCCCTGCCTCATGTGACTTGACTATCCTCCTAGCATGTGGTTCATTCTCCATCTGCTGGAAGTGTGGAAGGTTGATGTGCCTTGCAAGTAACTTGTGTACACCTGTCGCTTTCCCTTTTTGATATTGTTCTGTACTGTTGCCTATGACACATGGACAGCGTTTTGTCACTGACCTTTGTGTTTGTGAATTCTCATGCACCTTTTGCATAAGGTCACACTATGCTTACCAAATCTGGGGTACGATTTGTTGAATATTTATTTTTGTATTGTTTTAGTACCCCAAGTTTATCCATACTGTTTTGTTTTTCTGTGTCATTAAGTATAAGGAATATTCCCAACTTTGAAATTCTAAATTACCGATCTGAACACACCTGTATGATATCTGAGCTTACGACTATTTTGCGTCAGAAAAAGCTATTGCATACCTTTTCCAAAAATGATCAAATTTCGATGGCATCACACTAAATGCAAAATACTAAACAATATTAAAATGCAAGTCTGATAGATGTCCCTTTACTGCGACTTTATATCGGCTGTAGCTGTTATGACTTGCATGTTCAGTGTCGTTTTAATATACTGTACTGAACTCTCTGTATATTAATTAAAATATCAATACTCTTGCTATTTATTACATGATCTTGTTATTCATTTCATTTATCTAATATTTTTGTATCCCCATAAATATACTTTTTGTTGCGCTATCTGTACTATCCTGCTGCCCGAACCTACAACTAAAACGTAATTTGTGACATGGCAATTTATCATAGGTGTCAGGACATTACAAAGTTATACTGTTGGATCCGTTGTTAGGGGGCGCTTGGTAAGTTTCATTTATATTGATATTATTTTTCAGCAAACATTAAATCTACGACAGACGATCAAGCAAATAACTAGTATTTATGTTCTCTAAGTATTATATATTCTGTTCTTTCTTTAATACTTCTTTCGCTAATAATATTGGTCAGAATGTTTAATATATCTATCTTTAATATTTATGATGCCCCCAGTGGCACAGTGGTGTGTCTTCGGACTTAAAACGCTAGAAACCGTGCTTCGATACCCGTGGTTGGCAGAGCACAGATAGTTCATTGTGTAACTATGTTTTTAGTTACATACAAATATAATATTTGTGAGTTTTTAATAGACATTATTTTAAAGTTAGTTTAGTCTATCGATTTAAGACTAATCTAAATCTAGTCAAATTTTTTGAGCTGTTGTTACGCCGAAAATATCCTTTATAAGGGAAATCACCTAGAACATGAAATAATACATTCTAATCTTTAAATATAGGAACTTATAAACAGTGGCTTTAATCAGTTACGCCCATTATGGGGTTGATTTTGAGTTTTGGTCCAAGTAGGTAACTTATTCAATCAGAACATAATTAATACTGTGTATTAATCCTGAGTGATATTGTTTAAATTTTAGGGAGATTTAGATATTCCAACAAAGTGCAATTTGCAAACTGATTTTTTCTTTGGTTCATGTACGTCTTCGGTCAAATCGACACACGTATTTTATTTTTGTTCCGTAAATAGTATTAGGCTTTCTTGTTCCAACCATTTTTTATTACATCCCACTGTATCAAACCTGTCTTTTCAGCTAAGTTTTTGTTTTATTTAATCAGGTCAGCGCGGACATTTATCACTGTAACTCGTCCTTCCGTCCTCACTATTTCTTACATTCTGTTACTTCCAGCAAGTTCTCGCAAAAAAAAACAACAGAACAAAGTGTTTAAGTAGCAGACGAATCATTGTTTCTTCGTGATTGATTTGCACCCTGAATCAATCAGCTACAAGTACATACATGCCAATCCAGTAATACAGTTTATTAAAAATTATCAACATTGTGTACTATCATTACATTTATATGATTTGTTGGAACTAAACTGTATAAAAAATGAAAGTTTAATTAAATTAAAAGTTTTAGTACGAAATGATAAAAAACTATGGAATTCGATAAAAAAATATACACTTTTTTATTATTTTAAAATATCGCACCTAACCCTATTCTTGAACTAACAAAACAAACAATACACAAAGTAGCTTGTTAGCAGTAACAATCGCAAATTCTTGGATTAATTTTTGTGATCGAATGTGAACGCCACCCTTATAATGTAACCATCAATACAAAATGCGAAAGGCGTTTTTGTTGTAACTGGTTGCAAACCATTAATCTTCGAATTCACATAACGAAATAACTACACGTTTATGAGATGGTTTCGGACGTAATAAGCAAATGCTCCAATTGAACAGTTACGTGCCTCGAATCACTGTATAACAGTATATGTGTGTTTTCTTACAGCAAAGTCACATCGAGCTATTTACTGAATCCAGCTACGGGAGTCGAATTCCTGATTTTAGCGTTGTAAGTCCGTACATTTACCACTGTACCAGCAGGGGACACACTTTATAAGATCCCGAGATATTAAATTATCATCATAGAGTGTTTATTTACAATTTTAAATAGCCCATAAATACATTTCTTTTCAATTATATTTTAATAAAATCAACCTAAAGAAGGCACTGGACTGTACAATATGGTTTGTTTTTGAATTTCGCACAAAGCTACTCGAGGGCTATCTGTGCTAGCCGTCCCTAATTTAGCAGTGTAAGACTAGAGGGAAGGCAGCTAGTCATCACCACCCACTCTTGGGCTACTCTTTTACCAACGAATAGTGGGATTGACCGTCACATTATACACCCCCACGGCTGGGAGGGCGAGCATGTTTAGCGCGACGGGGGCGCGAACCCGCGACCCTCGGATTACGAGTCGCACGCCTTACGCGCTAGGCCAGTACAATATGGTAATTAGAAACTTTTTCCGGGTGGGAAGTGCAAACCTGAAAAACATGTGACTCTTTACCATTTTCCTTTACTTTAGTCGGTAACTAGAAAACTTCTAATGTCCACCTGGATGTAAGTGACCTTCGACATGACAAGTGTTAATCTAAACTAATGTTATTTTAACCCCAATGTTTAAACTAATATCGCGAGATTTATCTCTTCATTAATTACAGCGGCACACGCGCTTGTTGTGTACGCGGGTTTTCACTCAATTTGTCACGCAAGCCTTGTCGGGTAATACCAGCTTAAAATAACCTCACCAGGGAATGAATGAAACCTGCACACAAACACGCCAGCTTACACGTGCTCACGTAAAACATGCGACATGCTAATTTTTTTTAAACTCACTAATAGAGTTTGTTTTTGATTCATTTGTGCACAAGCACTTGATTTATAACAATCCTGGTGGAAACAAACGAGTAGTGTGTTCACCAAACGACTTCTCTAATAAAGGTGGAATGCTAAAAGGTCTGGTTAATCTGTTATGTTAGGAATATTTCACAGTAACATTTTTGTTACGCATTACACTTAACGTTTTTATTTGAAATAGAATATGAATACTTTTACTACTATTCGTTGCGCGTTATATTTATTCATGTATTTTTTATCTTCATACATGGTTTTTTTCTGTTGTTCTATCCGCACTATTCTGTTGCCTGACTCTAAAGGTAAACAGTAACAATTGTTTCGTAACAATTTATCTCGCATGTCAAGCTATTGCAGAGATGATCTGTTTAATTGTCACTAGACATTGTTGGTGAAGATTATCCCCGAGTTTGTACGTGTACTGTTGCCCATCATTTGAAAAGACAGTGAAGTGATAATAGTGTATTAGGCAAACACGAAGTACTTCCTTATTTTGTAAGAATTTGTTCTAACTTTTCATATAATCATACTTCCATGAATAGTATTGAGTACAACTCTAAATATATATATATATATATATATATATATATATGTTTTGTTTATATATTCTTTACCGTATATTGTCTGTTACTGTGATTATTTTTCATTGTTAATTTAGTATACGAGTTTGGCTTGTTTGTTGTTTTTTTTTAATTTCGCACATAGCTACTCGAGGGCTATCTGCGCTAGCCGTCCCTAATGTAGCAGCTAGTCATCACCACCAACCGCCTACTCTTGGGCTACTCTTTTACCAACGAATAGTGGGATTGATCGTCACATTATAACGCTCCCACGGTTGGGAGGGCGAGCATATTCGGTGCGACATGGATTCGAACTCGCGACCCTTAGATTGTGAGTCGAACGCCTTAACTCACCTGGCCATGCCGAGCCGATATGTCATGGAAGTAACTTTGTTTCAGACGGAGATCCTTCTTGATCTGTGACAAGTGGACAACTTTTGCCACTGACATTGTGTTTGTGAATGTTTTCCTGTTATAAGACTTTGGCGTACCTTGATTGAGATAAGACTTATGTTTTTTGGGTTTTTTTCAAAGTTGACTCATATTTCTTTGTTTTTCAGTATACCATTAAGCATCCCCATGTTATAAATTCTTAACTCTCGATATGAATGTATGAGTGTATGAATATTTTACGCCAGAACAAAATTTTACACACCCTTTCCAAAAGCTATCGATTTTTGGTGGCCTCACTTTACACACGAACGCCAAACAATATCAAAAAGCAATTCTGATAGATTCCATTCCAATGCGACTTTGTATCGATTGTGGTCGTAGCGTATCATGCTCAGTTGTATATTCAAATCTTTTTTTACTGTGTAGAATTCAAGATTATTTACTTTTTTGCTTGTATTTACTTTTTTTACTTTAAAAAACCGTGTGGAACATTATCAAAAAATTACTGAAAATCTAAGTACATCAAATTTACATTTTTTCCATTATCGTGTGTTTTTCTTATAGCAAAGCCACATCGGGCTATCTGCTCAGCCCATCAAGGGGAATCGAACCCCTGATTTTAGCGTTGTAAATGCGGAGACATACCGCTGTACTAACAGGGGGCTTTTTCCATTACCCAAATAACAAATAACATGGCCCGACATGGCCAGGTAAGTTAAGGCGTTCGACTTGTAATCCGAGAGTCGCGGGTTCGAATCTTGGTCGCACAAAACATGCTCGCCCTTTGAGCAATGGGGGCGTTATAATGTGACGGTCAATCCCACAATTCGTTGGTGAAAGAGTAGCCCAAGAGTTGGCGGTGGGTGGTGATGACTAACTGTCTTCCCTTTAGTCTTACACTGCAAAATTAGGGACGGCTAGCGCAGATAGCCCTCGTGCAGTTTTGCGCGAAATTAAAAACAAACAAATAACATTGTAAACTCTTGTTATACTTCCATGATTGCACATTCAGTATAACAAGTTTGTACAATGTTATTTGTTTGTTTTTTAATTTCGCGCAAAACTACACGAAGACTATCTGCGCTAGCCGTCCCTAATTTAGGTTTTCCTAAATCTTAACTTGTGTGAGATCAGTGAAAAGAATGACAGTAAAAGTATTAATGAGCAGTGGTATACAAGTAGTAGCTTCAACTTTGTTTCGAAGTTCCAAATTATGTACATTTAACAGAGCATGAAGAAGGCAATGGGACAGTAGGCGTCGCATAGTCAGTCGGTTGAAGTCTCGAATTTCCCAAGATACGTCAAATGAAAACCACTCCAGACTGTAAAAAAGGGACGAATGCACGCCTAAGTAGCAGGTTATTTTGTATGCAAAGTTATAAGGCAAAACGTTATAACATCAAATTACAATACATTACTTCATCAGTTAGATACCCTCGTTGTTGAGATTAACTTAACATTTTTATCATGATCCCAATAATACCTCACGAGCCTTAGCCAGCCTAAGACTTCTAGGCTTGTTCCAAACTCATATAGGCCCGGCATGGCCAAGCGTGTTAAGGCGTTCGACTCATAATCTAAGGGTCGCGTGTTCGAATCTATATCGCACCGAATATGCTCGCTCTTTCAGCCGTGGTGGCGTTATAATGTGACGGTCAATCCCATTATTCGTTGGTAAAAAGACTAGCCCAAGAATTGGCGGTGGGTGGTGATGACTAGCTGCCTGCCGTCTAGTCTAACACTGCTAAATTAGGGACAGCTAGCGCAGATATCCCTTGAGTAGCTTTGCGCGAAATTTAAAAAAAACAACAAAAAACAATACATGACATTTTTGTTCAATCTTCGCGTACCTCAAGCAGCTATGATTGAAACGGTATTCGTGCTATTCTTTATGAAGACATATCATACGACTAGAATGTTGAAACGGACGTTGGAAAGCCGTGGCCTGCGTATACTGCATGGATTATGGAAAGCAGTAAGTAGAAGGATGTGCTTTCAATATAACATACTTGCAGCAGAACCTTTTGAAACGGAAACTATGATACAGACCCATTTTCGAGAAAGAAGACCGACAGATAGAACATGATCGGACATGGTGGAATTGATTGTAATAATGAACTCGTTTTAATATTGTATTTATTTATTTTTGTGTGGAAGCCACACAAAGGGCTATCTGTGCTCTGAGCTCCACGGGTATCGAAACCCAGTTTCCAGCAATATAGGTCCGCAAACACACTGCTGTGCCTCTGAGGGCCTTTACTATTGTGTATTGAACCTCCATACATTTGAAAACACCAAAACCACATTTAAGTCTATACGTTTCTGCCCAAAAAGTTAAAAAAAAAAAATAATAATCAAATGTGCGCTTCAACCGACACCATACAATATCAAAATCATTTCATACGAACAGCGGAAAGTCAATAGTTTAACATTTAATGTCAACTAAACATTCTTAATAGTGAACAATAAGTTCGCACGTTTACTCCATCTCTTTCAATAGTTTCATAATTATTATCCCTTAGATTTAACGGCAGAGCACTTACCCAAGTGCTAACCATTTTCGTCATTTTTGGTACTGAAGCAACACAATAGAACAGTTCAAGTACGTTTATGTGCTAATCATTGTCATTTTATTTCTATGTCTTTCATAAAGTCATTATTAACAGAAACCTCAGTTATTAAGATTTGATCAGCTACGTAAACCGAAACTACGTGGTTTTACATACAACACACGGCAAATGCTACTTAGTGGGCCTGGCATGGCCAGGTGGTTAGGGCGCTCGACTCGTAATCTGGGGATCGTGAGCTCGAATCCTCGTCACACCAAAAATCTTTACCCTTTCAGCCGTTGGGTGTTAAAACGTGAAGGTCAATCCCACTATTCGTTGGTAAAAGAGTGGCTCAATAGCTGGCGGTGGGTACTGATAACTAGCTGCCTTTCCTCTAGTCTTACACTGCTAAATTAGGGACGGTTAGCGGAGATAGCCCTTGTGTAGCTTTACGCGAAATTCAAAGACAAACAAACAAACAATCTCAACAAGGGTCCACGACGAGCGAATTAATTTGAATTACTTGTTTGTTTGAAGTTAGGCACAAAGCTATACAATAGGCTATCTGTGCTATGCCCACCACGGGTATCGAAACCAGGTTTTAAGCAGTTTGAGTCTGCAGACATATTGCTGTGGCACTGGGGGGGGTTGAACTAATATAGGCACAATTTATTTAAGGGGGAGTTAGCTACTGTGCAGTGATCACACGTGCTGCTGAATTTATAATAATGTTTTCGTAAAACACGAACGTAAGTTAATCCGCTGAAGTTAAACGGTTTGTTATGTTCGAAGTTTATAAAAGTTCCTGGTCAAATATTTGAAGTTTTCCGCTTAATAAGTGTTAATCACAGTTGTAGCTTCCGAGGTTTATTGTATATCAACTCTAGCAAACCAACAATATATACTCTCTTGACGCGTAGGTTTATAAACGTTTAGGCGAGGTTCTAGAATTTTCAGTTGGCCCAACAATACTGAAGATACGCTAGTGCTTTCATAAAACATATGTTGTTGGTTCTTACATTCGAAAATCTTCAACAATTTTGGTGTATAGACGGGAATTTCGCAATACACATTTAACAGTATAGGCTACATGCATTTCCAAATAAACATTTAACTAAAATAAACATCTATATTGAAATAAATATATAGTAGTAAACCCGTCACACTATCGTATCATTGCTTTAATATTATTTTGCTATTGTAAAGCAGAAGTACAGTCATGTGAAAAAGTTAGGACACCCTATGAAAGCCTGTGTATTTTTGTAATATTTTTGATATATAGATATTTAATCTCAATTTTAACAATACTGAGAGATTATAGGAATATAACTAAACAATTAAAACTGAAGAAAAGACTTTTCAAGATCTTCTGCAAATGTAATTCTACAAAAATGCATATTCTAACTGAGGAAAAAGTTAGGACACCCCCACATTTATTCCAACTTAAAATGGCTCAACTCACACACAGATGTATCACACCAGGTGCACATGATTAGAAGACCATTACTCAGCATTTTTAATGAGGCTTCCCCCTATTTACACCTCAGACGTTTAGTTTGGTGTGCTCCTGACTGTTGAAGTGAGAGTGAGCACCATGGTGAGAGAAAAAAAGCTGTCTGAGGCCTTCAGAAAGAAAATTGCAGCAGCTTATGAGTCTGGTAAGGGATTTAAAAAGATCCCAAAAGATTTTGAAATCAGCCATTCCACTGTCCGAAAAATAGTCAACAAGTGGAGGGCTTTCAAAACAACTGCCAATATGCCCAGGTCTGGTCGTCTAAGCAAGTTCACCCCGAGAGCAGACCGCAAGATGCTCAAAAAGAGGTCTTCAAACACCCTAACATGTCGTCACGGGACCTACAGCAGACTCTGGCTACTGTTGATGTGAAAGTGCATGCGTCTACAATAAGAAAGAAACTGCACAAGTTTAACTTGCATGAGAGGTGTGCAAGGAGAAAACCTTTGCTCTCTAAGAGAAACATCAAGGCCAGACTGAAGTTTGCCAGAGATAATGTAGACAAAGCCCAGGACCTCTGGGATAATGTTCTTTGGACAGATGAGTCCAAAATTGAATTATTTGGACACCAGAACAGAGAACATTTTTGGCGTAAACCAAATACATCATTCTAGGAAAAGAACCTCATACCAACTGTGAAGCATGGAGGTGGAAGTGTCATGGTTTGGGGCTGCTTTGCTGCAGCAGGACCTGGACAGCTCACAATCATAGAATCCACCATGAATTCTACTGTGTGTATCAGAGGGTGCTTGAGGATCATGTGAGACCATCTGTAAGAAAATTAAAGCTGAAGCGAAACTGGACCCTGCAACACGACAATGACCCAAAACATACCACTAAATCCACCAAGGACTGGCTGAAAACTAAGAAATGGAGAGTCCTGGAATGGCCAAGTCAAAGCCCAGATCTTAATCCCATTGAGATGCTGTGGGGTGACTTGAAACGAGCTGTACATGCAAGAAACCCCTCAAACATCTCACAGCTGAAAGAATTCTGCATTGAGGAGTGGGGCAAACCTTCTTCAAATCGATGTAAGAGACTGGTAGATGGTTACAAGAAGCGTCTCACTGCAGTTATTTCAGCCAAAGGGGGTAACACTAACTATTAGGGGGTAGGGTGTCCTACCTTTTTCCTTAGTTAGAATATGAATTTTTGTAGAATTACACTTACAGAAGGGCCCGGCATGGCCAAGCGTGTTAAGACGTGCGACTCGTAATCTGAGGGTTGCGGGTTCGCATCCCCGTCGCGCTAAACATGCTCGCCCTTTCAGCCGTATGGGCGTTATAATTTGACGGTCAATCCCACTATTCATTGGTAAAAGAGTAGCCCAAGAGTTGGCGGTGGGTGGTGATGACTAGCTGCCTTCCCTTTAGTCTTACACTACTAAATTAGGGACGGCTAGCACAGATAGCCCTCGAGTAGCTTTGTGCGAAATTCAAAAACAAACAAACAAAACATTTACAGAAGATCTTGAAAATTCTTTTTTTCAGTTTTAATTGTTTTGTTATATTCCTATAATCTCTCAGTATTGTTAGAATTGAGACTAAATATCTATATATCCAAAAATGTTACAAAATTACACAGTCTTTCATAGGGTGTCCTAACTATTTCACATGACTGTAGATGATAGATCGTACAGTTTACAGCTAAAGTGTTTTTGTTTTTTTGCTTATTGCTGAATTTCGTACAAAGCTACTCGATAGCTGTCTTTAATAATCATCCCTAATTTGTAAGTGATAGATTAGAGGGAAAACAGCTAGTCAATACCTACCACCAACTGTTGGGCTACTCTTTGCCAACAAATATTAGGAATGAGCTTAATATTATTACGACCTCGCGAATAAAAAGGCGAACGAGCATATTCGGTGACAGAGCTTGCGACCCACGGGTCAGGAGATACCATTCCAATCCTATCAATCGACATTTTATTGACTAAGAAAGCAACACTAAAAATATTATAACATACATTTGAAGATTAGGAGAGGCACTCTCTCACGACTCTACATAAATAATGACCTAAGTCTTGTTTCTATTTCATTGGTTACTGAGCTACATTTCTACAAGGTTTCTTAGCTATAATAACATACTTATTTTATTTGTCAAAGTCATTATGATAGCTATAATGAAGAAAGGTGTTCAATTGCTACTCTGACTAGCCCTCTTTAAGACACACATTTATATAACAGGGTTCGACTCTCCGCGGTGGAGAAAGCAGATAGTCCTAGGTGGCTTTGCTCTAAAACGAACACATAATTATATAAAAGTTCATTTAATTTTAATATGTGATATAAGCTCTTCATGTAAATTGTGAAATTATAATTTAAGTTTTATAAATCGGCAAATGAATTTGAATTACTCAAAGCAATGGATAAGATATCTGTGACTTTCAAAGGATTGATACCATGTTCCAATCTAATTGTAGTATCCAACACCTGCTGACAAACCGAGATTAGTAAGTATTATACTATTTATTCCTTACTGACAGTTTTATTCGACATAATTGAGCGATATCAAACTGTAACGTTTTTTTCTTGGGCGGAGGAGACATTGAACGATTCACCATAAGGTAGTATTGACTGTCAATACATAACTGTTATTTCTCAGTATCATTATGTGTGATATTTGCCTGTTAGGTAAAGTAACATTATGGCATATGTTAGAGTTGACTACTGGTATATGTTTTAAAACTTTCTAAATACACAACTTTAACGAGGGATTCGTGATAGGTAAAAATTTAGATTAAATTTTGTGTGATAATGTCTCTGCTCGTTTGTTTTATCTCTAAATACACAGGGAGTAGTTTATAATTTATATATATATATATTAGGGAAGAAATTCATCATTAAGTTTTTGAATGCTGGTACAAATAGAGCACAAAAACTCATCAAAAATCAGTCTAATTTCGCCTTCTTATATATATCTGCTTAAATAAGGTATCATAAACTTATAATTAAATGTAGATATTAAAAACAATTCTTATTGTCAAGTACGTAATTATTGAGCTTTGTTAATTGATAGAATATCCATGGAAATGTCGATGTAATAAAAAGAAATTTATTTTATTTGGTATAAAATACCTGAAGATGAAGTAAAGGTTCCACTTATTTATTAAAACCTTGAAGCTTTAAATGGAAATGTATCGCAGAGAATGAAATAAACACAGTCAGTTACAAAATGTTGGAAAAAACAGCAACAATCTACAACATTACCTGCTTAAGGAGTCTTTCTCATAATTAAATGGGACAGTATTTACAAACTCTTACCAACTTGTACAAATATCTGTACCAACCATTCACGTGGGTGTAACTCACACGAAAGGTATTTTAGCCTAAGTTTCTCAAAAGTCTGCATGCTTTTTTTTTCACAATAGTAAAAATAGAGTTTTGATTTTTTTTAATTCAAAGATATAGAAAGTAAGAACTGACAGTTTTTAAATGGCACAACTAATTCATTATTTGTGACTGTGAGAAATGGTAAATATAAAATAACGCTGTAAATGAAATGCAGAATTGACTTCAGTTCATACTAGAGAATGACAATTCGTCCCACTTGGCGAACTAGTTGAGACATTTTGTGATTTGGAAAGAGTACTTGCGTTGAATGTTGCTACTGCTGTTATCGAACATACACAATGTACTTCTCAAGAGAGCGCGTGTGAAAAGATTTGGGAAATTAGTTTAGTCAGAAAATATTAATCCAAGATCTGTGAGACTGATTGGCACTTTTCTATCTTCAACTCAATCTTTGAATTTGTTACGAGAGGCTAAGTCATGAATTTGAAGTATAACTGCTCTTCAGTCTTTAAACTTGGAGTTCCGTAGTTTATTACACAAATCGTATCAGCCTGAAGGTTCATAAGACTAGGTCTGAGAAACAGATCCTAATTTTAAGTTGTGTTAAACCTTCATATTACCGAATTTTTACACCGTTTTCTATCTGTGGGGTTCACATACAATTATTATTGAGTACTTGTACCACCTATAATGTCTTAGTACTTTTGGTTTTTCACATTAATGCTTAGTTTACTAACCAGTAATAATCAAAATTATAAAGCTTTAAGATTTTAATTAAAAATATAAAATAGGAATACTATGAAAATTATTAAAGAACATTTTGTTGGCGACCTTAAAACAAATTGTCATCAACTATCAATATTGTCATATAATAACCTTACACACAAATAATAGCACATTTTTTATTTATTTATGCAGGGTTTTTTCCCTTCCTACCATGCTATTTTTGCAATCGGTGTCCACTTTTATTACTTTTGGTTATCTGCAAGACAAAAACGTCTCTTATGTGACTCTCTTTCATTATAATTAGGGTCTACACACACACACATAAAGGTTAGACACCATGCATCTAATCTATTGTAGAAAATAGTAACTGGTTAGTTATCATTTTAGTTGAGTAGTCTCATAGGATTTAGTTATCCCTGCCCCTTCTAACTTTGTAATCTTTAATCATCACTGGAAATTTGGTCACAATATTAATGTCAAATTCTGGCCAGTTAGGCATAGCTGTTAGTAATACATCTACATTTTGTTCTGGGGACGATAAAAAGTTATCACGTCAGTTTCACCGAAGCAAATTTAGTTAAAAATGCGACATGTTCTTTAACGACAACTATTTTAAATGACAGTTAAAATAGTTATATTTTAGTTTATTGTATCACATATTGTTTGTCACATATCTGGTAATTTTTGGGCCAATTTCAAATTCATAAGGAAATTGTCACGTTACTTTACATCCTTTAGATCATATTCACAACTACCCCCTTTCTTTATTTTATGTCACATGTTTCTTTACATCCTTTAGATCATATTCACAACCCCCTCTCTTTATTTTATGTCACATGTTTCTTTGCATTCTTTAGATCATATTCACAACCCCCTCTCTTTATTTTATGTCACATGTTTCTTTACATCCTTTAGATCATATTCACAACAACCCCCTTTCTTAATTTTATTCTCTTGTCTGGTTTGGTGTTAGAGGTTATTTTACTCTTTAAGTTATCCTAGAAAAGATTCTGAAGAAGATGGAAACTGAAATGAATTTCACACCCTTTTATACAATACGTGTGAAGTAAAACACCTCAGATGATTCAGGATAATGTTTGATTTATGAAATTACGTTTCAAGCTACTTAAGGGCTATATGCTCTATCCTTCCCTAATTTAATTAGCAGTGATAGTCTAGAGAAAAAGCAACTAGTTAACACTTACTCACTGCAAATACTTGGGCCATTTTTTTACCAGCAAATAATAAATTTGGCCGTTATTTTATAAGGCCTAAGGCTGAAAAGTTTAGCATGTTTGCAGTATGCGAGTGAAGCCATGCCAGTTCAGTTTAATGGAGTAAGGAACCACTTAACACGACCCAATAACAAAGATGATTCAGTGTTAAGATGACTTAATAGTTATTGCATCATATTGAGTGATTTTATGTTTTATTGTTTGCTAGAAAACTGACTGTAAAAAATGACCAAAATTACTGAGTAAATTGTTCGTTTTCTTGTAAAATACATGACACCCAGTAGTAATTAGCTTAATGAATTTCGATATATATGGTTTGAGAGTTTTGCATGACATACGTGTTAAAAGGAAAACTTATGGTTCAACTGATGTGGTTACTGACTCTACTGCAGAAGTGTGTATTCATATCGGGTTCATGATGCGTCTTAAATGTGTTATTTAAATAGTTTCACCTTTTCAGAGTCCGAGTGTGCTGTATTATTTTGTGTTTCAAGTGGTGGGTAATTAATGTTTTGGTTTCCTTTGTGAATCTTTTTATGTGTGTGTGGATCAGTTCTGTCGTTTAGCTGGATAAAGAAGTGATCCAAGCTGTCTTGTTATAACCCTTTAACTGCCTTTCTTATTTTGTTTCTTAGAGTAGTTATTTGAGTTTTAAAATAGGGTCCCTATTTTCTATGTATTGTCTACAAAGTTCCTGTAGTTTTTTAATCACGTTGATTATTTGTGCATCTTTTTTATCACTGAGTAACCTTAACCTTTGAGTCTAAATCTAATGTTAAGATATAAACAAATTTCACTTAATACACATATATATGGTTGAACTATGTTAATAATGTCTTTAATCTCATGTTTCTTAGAGTCAAGTGTACCTTGAATGATGATATGTAAGATTGTGAATTGAGAGATTAATTGTATTAACTGTTATAAGTATGGAGGATGTGCTTTGTGGTAATGTTTACTATCAGTTCTATGCTGTCTTTCGTTTACGTTGGTTTCTAATATTCTGCGATGAAGTCTGTAAAAATGGTTTTGGTGATGCTCATGAATATCAGTTGTTTTGTTTTCCTTTTTAGTTAGTTTCTGTTGTTACATCTGTGCAATTGTAGCTTTTTGTCATTCCTTCTATGATTGTGTATTTTGGTTTGAGTTGTGATGGTTTCTTTGTTTTCGTGATGTGTTTCGTTTATATCTTTTTTATTTTATTTTACTAAGGTGAACCCATCTTGATTTGTGTTGTGCTGTATTTGTTTTTTATTCTTTTGTGTTTATTAAATCAACATCCAATGCACATTTGACAACATACATTACATGCATTAAACTGAAACGAACGTAGATATTGAAAATAAATACATAAAAGTAAATCCATTACTCATATTGCAAAGTAATGATTATCCTCTTAATTTCTTACACTTTATATAAATACGAAAAATGTTCAAAATTAAAATAGTGTCTATCAAAAATCCATACACACTGTCTAAAAATACCCACTAGTTCTTATAAGTACTTTCATTGGCAAACAAAGTTTTAAACTTAAATATCAAATTTTAAAAAAATAACACTTCACAACAAAGTTTTTGCTTCTTGAACACTGTTGGGTGTTCCTTATAGATGTTTGGCTGCTGATCATGAAAATCACATCTAAATTTGCCCATCACGCACCGTTTCATCAAAATCTTCAGTTTTGCTACAATGGAAAAACAACATCTGAGCAACTGGAATCCGTCAATGCTTGCTGATTACTATTGGACACTGCAACGTGATGCACCGGACATTGAATACAAACAAAAATCAGGAGCAAAACACTTTTAATTATGTTGAACTTAACAGCGTATTAGAAACATAAAAGCAATTACATATGTTATTGCCAGTAAACAGTTTACTGTCTATTTCTCAGAGTTCCTACGTGATGAAGCAAACCCAAAACTATATTTGTGCATACCCACCAGGTACCTGTCACAATCAGCAAAAGCTTTTCAGGAAGCAAAACTTTTCAAAAAAAATGTTGTGTAGTGTAATCGAACCATACAACCTACAAATCATGATTTGCTGCTATTAATGAATTGTGTGATATATTCCAGGAAGCAATGTTGTTTCCGTATTGTACAAACATAAAATAAGACATTTTGTAACGAAAGAAGTTCGGTACATTATACAGTTTTTGTTGTTTTTGTGTTTTTTTAGTGAGAATTATGTTTCCTCCTTGGCAGTGGTATTCCATGTAATACTTACAATGAAGGAAATACGGTATTACTATATTGCACGGCTCACATATAATTATTTTCTTTAATAATAAACTTAAGTCTGCAAAACCTAAACAAAAAAAAATCTTACCTTAAAGTAAATATAATGAAGAAGCCACAAACACTGCTCAGAAATAAGTAAACAGCAGTGTTATCGCAACATAGACACACAAATATGGTAAAATGAACGAATGAAACTGAATTAGATCGGAGTAAATTCTGAAAATGCCATTGTGTGTATATCAACTGGACTAAAAGTAAATATTAAATAAACTAGAATCGAGTTATGATAAAAGTAAACTGAATTAAATTGAAAGTAGAAAAATGCAAACTTAATCCATAAGAACTTCTGTTCAAATTAAACTAAACTATTAAAATTAGAAGCAAAAACAAATGCTCATTTTATAAAGTAACGAAACAAATTTTGTATCTTAGAAAGACTAGATATGCGTGAGATAAATTAACACATCAGCGAACTAAAATCTATACTCATTAGAATACATTAAATCGTCAGATGGGTACCATCGCTATTAACGATATTTTCGGCCGTAATCCTAATAGTGTCTGACGTGGTTAGGCCAGATTACAAACTTATATTGGGTATAAAATAATATAGATTAAAATACTAGCAATGCAAAATAATCTTCATCTTTAAAAAAACTGGTTCTAAACCTATTCAAAACTTTTCTAAATATTGTAGCAAATAAGACACGTTAAGACTAGAATAGAGAAAACTTTTAGTAACAAATACGCTAGGATACCAGTCGTGTGCTCCTGAGTTCCACAAAAATTACCAGTACACAGCGAAACGTGTGAGGGAATGTGATGAACCAAGAAACAGTTCATATATTGTTGGTTTGCTGCGGTTGGTATACCATAAATCTCTGCAGCTATAATTGTAATTAGTGCTTATTAATTGGGGCCTTTAGATATTTGATCAAGAATATTTTAGATTTCGAACATTACAAACCATTTAATTTCAGCAGATTCACATCGGGCATTATTATTACGAAACATTATGAAACTTCATCAGCGGAAATCTCAATGAAGAACGCAGAGCTAACTATCTCCCCGTTAAGTGATTTGTACCTATATCAACTCAAAATCAATTCGCTCATCGTGAACCTTTGATAAGATATCCAGTTCCAGACGAGATAGAAGACTCACTATTGATTGTAATTTTGTAAAACGTCTGTATATAAACCATAATTTTAATACTACATATTTATAATAACTGCTATAATAAATTGTATTATTATTTGTATATTAGAATATATTTGTATTAAGAAGGAAAACTGTGTGCATCAATCTTGTGACAGATATCATAAATGAAATACATATCAACATTTATTTAACTTCTAAACCTAAATTACAATTTAACTTGGTTTTAGGCTATTTAAAATCAGAATACTTAACATACTCTACTGCGGATAATGCTTTACCCATTACGTTAAAGGATGTGGTACTATAGGTAAAACTTTACTCTCTTATTTCATTTCAGTCTTTACCTTTAGCTTCATTTTAACAGAATCATAACTTTAGTCTAGGTTAACTGTTGACAGTCCATCAGTACCTGCATATAGAGTTTCTCACAAGTAATCTCTGATGGTCTCTATATGTCTTTGGTTTGTCTTGTTGCAAAGTTTAATAATAAAATCATCTTTATTTGTTTATTATTGTCTTATCCACAGAGGGAAAGGCAGCAAAATCTGACTGTATTGTTGTCATTGTCTATTTCTAACTCTTCTATAGGACATATTCTAACTTTCACTCACTGTTTGTTCAAAATGAAAGTAAAATAGTTACGTCACGCGATCAGGTAGAAATGTTGTAATGAGTTTCGAACTCTTATCTTTGATTTAAATTACGTAAGGTCCTATCTTCGATTGATAAAGTGACTATTTATCCGTTTTATCTCATAGTTTCAGTTTTTATTAGGAATTTACATAGTTGTAAGCTACTGTCATACGATATTGCTATTTTTGTTTTTATTTGTCCGTTTCTCAGAGGTAAATGGAAAACAAACAAACAGTAATTTCATATTATGAAACTTCACGTACAATACAATCAACCAACTTACATTCTGTACACATATTTCTTGACAAGCAGTAGAACAGTTATTTAATTTTATTACTCATTAACTTCTGAGAAATCAACGAGAGAATTTTCACTCTTCTAGTTCCATAGTGGCACAGCAGTATGTCTGAAAGCTGGAAACCGGATTTCGATACCCCTGGTAGACAGAACACTTAGTCCATTCTGTAGCTTTGTTCTGGACTTTAAACAAGCAGACTTACTCTTCCGATTATTTGTGTTTCACTTAAGAGAAGTGAGCGCTTCCCAGTGGCTCAGCGCTATGTTTGCGGACTTACAACGCTAAAAGCCAGGTTTCGATGCCCGTGGTGGGCGGAGCACAGAGATCCCATGTGTAGCTTTGTGCTTAATTCAACAGAACGTAGTACAATTTTGAACTGAAAATATTAACTTTGAAAAGCGAAATCTACGAAGTAAAAAAAAAATTATTTTTTCAAACGTATTTTCTGAAAAGAAAAATCGGTGATTAACGAATACATCAAGAGAAGATATTAATGAACCCTAACCGAGAGAGCGTTTACTGGACACTTTATGTGAGAAAATATGATATACTTGAATAGACTTATAACACAAAAGACAGTACTAATACACGTATTTGTCACTTAAAAATCTAGGTTGATAATCAAAAACTAAATCATCTTGAACGCGTAATTACACGTAAAGGGGGTGATGACAATAAAGTATTATTATAGTTGTTTACCAGTTACTATAAGAACTTCGAAGCTCTCATCACATAGTACAGTAAATTGTAACTATAACTGCTATCCTTTGATCAGAATATCTTACGTGAGTAAGCAGCAGCGACATCTATTTTCAGCTGATAAACTATACTGACAATGTAAAGAGTAAACAGATTAGAAATTATAATTAAACATTGTATCTAGGAAAATGTAAGACATAAATCTGTTGAAAGTGGCCACAAAAAACATATGCAGGATAAAATATTACAAAGTAACCATATCTACAGTATAGAGAGTTCAATCATTTATTCGATAACGTTTGTTTCTCGATGAGCTCAAAGCTACACATTGAAGTATATGTTATGTGCCCACCACAGGTATCGAAAGTCGGCTTTTAGCGTTATTCGCCTTCAGACTTACCGTTAAGCTACCTCGGTACACAACAATGTATGAAACTAATAATATACAGTACCATAATAGGCATGAACAAGACAGACCAATGTTTTGTTGAAACATGTAGCACATTCTACTTATCGATAAAACTTTTCATTATGCTTATAAATCATTGTTTACCTGCCTATTACTACATTAGTATAATATGTTTCATTGTATACAGTATTAAGTTATGACTGTTCAGAAATAAGTACATGATAATTTTACGAATGATGTGATCACTAAAGTAATTATGAAATTCATCCTTCATAACTTACGTACACTATACCTTTATTCAGGCACGTTCATGTGATTTTTTGTAAACTTACATGCAGCTTTTCATGTTAATACGACATTCTTGTTTATTGGATGTCTCTAAGTTGTTAACATGTGCTGGTCCTGTTATATAGGTAGAGCCGCATACTGTAACATTTTCTGTTGAGAATCTAGCTAGCTTTGTATGTTTCTGTATTGACTTCTTTGAAATCAGTGTATTAACAAGGCGACACAGAAGTATCACACATCTAAAACAGGAGCCCGGCATGGCCAAGTGTGTAAAAGCGTTCGACTCGTAATCCGAGGGTCGCGGGTTCGAATCCCGGTTGCACCAAACATGCTCACCTTCCCAGCCGTGGGAGCGTTATAATGTGACGGTCAATCCCACTATTCGTTGGTAAAAGAGTAGCGCAAGAGTTGGCGGTGAATGATGATGACTAGCTGCCTTCCCTCTAGTCTTACACTGCTAAATTAGGGACGGCTAGCGCAGATAGCCCTCAAGTAACTTTGCGCAAAATTAAAAAAACAAATAAAACAATCATCTAAAACAGAAAGTGCAGTATTCTGTTGAGGTGAGTAGAATCTTATCCAATACAATTAATTATGTTTATTTATAAAATGATCTTAACCACTTCGCTATTTACGCACGTACACAGGGGGGTAGGGAGACAGAACCGCTGTGTTTGGTTTGTTTTGAATTTTGTGCAAAGCTAGACAAGGGCAATCTACGCTAGTCGTCCCTAATTTAGCAGTGTAAAACTAGAGGGAAGGCAAGTAGTCATCACCACCCACCGCCAACTATTAGACTACTCTTTTACCAACGAATAGTGGGATTGACCATCACATTATAACGCACCCACGGCTGAAAGGGGGGCATGGTAGGAACGCGTAGAGTAAGAGTGTCTTTAAATTTAAACATACTTTTAATTCTAAATGTTAATGTAAATACTAAACGTAGCTTAATTTGGGGGTGATATGTTTTGTTTATTTTTTTAAGTTTGATATTTCAATTTAGAACTTGCCAATGAAAGGCGTGATAAGAACAAATGGGTATTTTGAGTCAGTGTGTGGATTTTTTATAGGCTCTGTTTTATTTGTTGAAAAATTTCATGTGACAGAGTGTAAGAAATTAAGATACTAACCATTTGTATTATGTTATGTTTGTATGAAATTTCTAAGTCAAGACAGAAGTTATCAGAACAAACATTATAGTATCTGTTTAGAAGATTTAAAACAAGTTTATGTTTGAAGGAATCTGGTATGAAACTGTCGAAACGAGAATATAAGCCAGTAAATGGTTTCTTACAAAGACATTTTATTGTTTTTGAATTTCGCTCAAAGCTACTCGAGGGCTATCTCTGCTAGCTGTCCCTACTTTAGCAGCGTAAGACTAGAGAGAAAGTAGTTAGTCAACACCATCCACCGCCAACTCTTGGGCTACTCTTTTACCAACGAATAGTGGAATTGACTGTCACTTTATAACGCCCTCACGGCTGAAAGGGCGAGCAGTTTGGTGTGATGGGGATTCGAACTTGCGATCCTTAGATTACGGGTCGCACGCCTTAACCCACCTGGCCATGCCGGTTTTCAAGACATTTTAAATGACAGAATAAAGTTTAAACAACTCGATAACGAATAGCTTAAACTTGTTCTCAAAGATAAAAAAAAAGCTTCAACAAACTTTAAGACATTTTAAAACTATAAATTTATCTCTGACACCACTCTTGTAAAACCCACAGGTTCCAGCTCTGTCTTATGCATGGCTTACCGAAAATATACAGAGATGATTTACCCCTCAGACTTATTCTTTCTATTTTTTGTTCCCACTCTTACAAACTTGCTAAATACCTTGTACCTGCATTATGCTTACTAATTAAAATAATTTACTGTTAAAGATTCTTTTTCCTTTGTTCAAGACATATATAAGTTTCCAAACGCAAACCAGTTCGTTATGACCAACCTTGGTATTCAATCTTTATTCACTAACATCTCACTTGAGGGAATAAAATAATTATTAAACAGCTATTCTCTACCAAAAACGCTCTGCACTCTAACTCTAGCCCATATAAATTCGAATAGTTTCTTAAATTGACCCTCAAGGACAATCTCTTGATTTTAATGGCGATCTTTCTGACTAAATAAACGGAGTGGCGACTGGATCACCTCTAGGTCTGACTGTTACAAACATTTTACCGAACACAATTGGCTCAGTAACTGTCCCCTTATTACCAACTAGTATTATTTAGAAGGTATGTTCGTGATACGTTTCTACTCTTTCACATCAGGGATCACATCAAGAAGTTTTTAGAATGCCTAAACTCACAACATCCACTTATAAACTTTATATGTAGTATGGAAGAAAACAATAAATTAGCTAATTAGACATTTAAATAAACAACATAAACAATATATTTACCACATCTATTTACGGTAAGAAAACATTTACTGGCTTATATTTTCGTTCTGACAGTTTCATACCACACTCCTTCAAACATAACCATGTTCTAAAAATTCTAAACGGAGCCTATAATGTTTGTTCTGATAAATTCTGTCTTAACTCAGAAATCCATAACATATGTTATGTACTATAATTAATCTCGGATGAATCTTCGATTTATTATGTTAAATACACTACGTATTAAAATTTCAAATAACGGGAAATTTCAATTTTAATTTCGGAGTTACTTAAATGCCAATATGTGACAAATTTACGATATTTGTCAACAAAATTGACACGCACAATTTGTTTTCTTGACATAAGTATATTTTGATGTATATAAAAAATACAATTTATAATAACTATTATTACAACTAATTATTTAAAGTATTGGTTTGTAACAAGAGTTTTACAAACTGTACTGAGTTTTCTATTTGGTCTGGTACTAAATATTTTATCAACGGTCCAGGTCCACCACGAGCAAATTAATTCTGAGTTGATATCGTTACACTTCACTTCAGCTACCTACTTTCACTGGCTTCACGCCGCTTATAAGCTGACTTTTTATCGACAAAGTTAATTCACTAAAGATAAACTGTGTGTAATGTTCGAAACCTATAAATATTCACGGTCAAATTTTATAGTTTTTCAATTGATAAAAGTTAATCACAATTGTAGCTTCCGAGGCTTGTAGTATACTGACTGTACCTAACCAACAATATCCAATTATTATCTCTTGACGCGTCGATTTATAAAATTATAGGCGAGATTCTAGAAAGTTCAACTGACAACAATACTGGTAATCACTATTATTTTACATACATCGTACATTGTTGATTCTTACTCTCGAGAATCTTTTGCACATTTAGAGAACAGTCGGGACTGGCGCAATACACATTTGATAACATACATTACATGCATTAAAATGAAACGAACGTAGATATTGAAAATTAAATACATAAAAGTAAATCCATTACTCATATTGCAATGTAATGATTATCCTCTTAATTTCTAACACCCTATAACACGACAAATGTTCAAAAATAAAATAGAGTCTATCAAAAAGCCACACACTGTCTAAAAATACCTACTAGTTCTTATAGTCCTTTCATTGGCAAACAAAGTTTTAAACTTAACTATCAAATTTAAAAAAATAATCGAACCATACTACCTAGAAATCATGATTTGCTGCTATTAATGAATTGCATGATATACTCCAAGAAACAATGTTGTCTGCGTATTGTTACAAATAGGCTTAAGTCAAGTTAAGGAATGATATTTCAAAGGATTGAGTATATAAAGGATTGAACCTTGCGGAACCCAAGCGGTGACGTTTAAAAGTTTGGACATAGAATAATATGAATAGAATACTATTTTAGCTACTGCGGATCAAATCAATAAGGAAATTCGAGATCCATCTAATTACATAGGCCTGCGAATTTAAACTGCATAAAAATTGTTTGCATGATGACAAGAAGCTTACTTTATTTTAATTAAAGTTGTAATACCCATACCAGCCGTCTTTAAAAAACAAAAACTGTTTTAGTTTTAGTAACGGATTTTCTACAGTTTAGTTACGCGTATATCGATAATACGGCCCGACATGGCCAGGTGGGTTAAGGCGTTCGACTCGTAATCTTAGGGTCGCGGGTTCGAATCCATGTCGCACCAAATACGCTCGCCCTTTCAGCCGTGGGGGCGTTATAATGTTACGGTCAATCCCACTATTCGCTGTGACAAGAGTAGCCCAAGAGTTGGTGGTGGGTGGTGATGACTAGCGAGCTGCCTTCCCTCTAGTCTTACACTGCTAAATTAGGGACGGCTAGCGCAGATAGCCCTCGAGTAGCTTTGCGCGAAATTCAAAACAAACAAACAAACAAAATATTCATTTTATTGTATCACGTAAAGATTTTTTTTTACAAATCAGGAAGAAAAGAACTCTTACTTAGATGAGATTTAACCATAAACATACCAGAGTGTGTTTGCGTCATGTACACAACCTCTTGTTGCCATAGCGACGAATAAATAATATGGAAAATTAAAAATAATGTCAAAATACACTCAGAGACAAATGCTATTCAGAATTGACACATAAACAAAGGAATCAGATCAGTGGTAGTTATTTCGGTTTGAAAATATTTGGCTCCAAAGCACTTTCTCTTCACCCTGCTCGCTTGTGTGTTAAAGGCTCCTGGGAGGGTTAAATCGATAAAACTCTCACGTCACAGTTTGCCTAGAGAAATCTATAGCCAGCGGTTGTCAACGTTTGAAGCATAACAATATGTGACCAGATTTCAATGAAAATGATTCACTTATGTAAAAGTACTTTTGATGTTTAGTGAAAAAACTGTAGGTGATGGAGAAAAATGGATATCATTAAATGAATGATCTATTATTTTTCTATTCTAACGGAATAAGTTTTGTATGTTTGAAAGAACATTATTGTTTTTGGAGAAATACAGAAGTCTGTTGAATAACCTAGCTGAGTTTACCTATGGCTGGAAATAAAGTTATAGGAAGAATTTTAACACTTAAATAAAATGTTAAGTAATGCAACGAAAAACATTTTTTAAAGTTATTTATTTATTGTAATAAAACACATTATTAATAAGACAACTTACATTACCTTTGTACAAGTGTATACATGTTTATGTGTAACAGTAAATGAGGAACAATGCTATTCATCTAACCTGGGCTCACTTGAGATCAACCTGAATTAGAATTCTCGATGGTTCCTCTTACCCTTCATACATTATATATTGAACTTACTAACACATAATCTACTCTAAACATTTCTTCATTAAGGTTCAGAGTGTTCAAAGAGCACTCTACAAAACAGGCTGTTAACTTGGTAAGTACATTTATATAAAATTCAGAGTCAAGTGCATTTTCCATGAATGAATGGCGTAAGTCAATAATTTAACTTCTATTAACTTTAAAATTTTAAACATAAATTTTCAAATTGTGACTTTTTCTCCCTGCATTCAGTTTACCAAGACAGTTAAGTGAGATAGTCTAACCGACCTGAAATTATCAGTGTTTGAGCCATTGGATGGATGTTTAGGGTTAACTTTTATTATGGCTTCTTTCCAGCAACCTTACAAATAGCCACTTATCAGAGATAGATTAACGAGATTTGTTAGGTGGAAAGAAAGATTGTGGAATTCATTCATCGGAATGGTGTTTCTTATTTTATCGTGTCCTTCCTTCCCCTGGCACAACGGTACGTCTACTGACTTACAACGCTAAAAACCGGGTTTCGATACCTGTGGTAGGCAGAGCAGATATAGCCTTTTGTGCCTTACTACAAATAAATAAATTATCGTGTCCAGAGCCGAACTCTTCACTGGTTTGATATTAATTTTTAGTTTAGCTTGTGTATGTGTCGTTAACGAGTTGATACACGTGTTATGCGTTGAAATTCAAGAATTGTATAGCGTATAGTTCAAGGTTTGAGTTCGCACGATTGTTGACACTATGAACGTTCGATTTGTTAAAATTCTTGGATTTTACGTCTTGAAGAGTCGATTCGTAGTAATAAGCAATCAGGTGTCTTGCGTGTGTGTCTGTTCTAGTTATAATGTTATCATATTCTACACGTTGGAACACTGTATTACTGTTTTTGTTTAAATTCAAGAATTTATGTTTATCAAAATTCCTTAGGACTGTTACTCGTGTGAAAATTAGATCAGAAATCTAACTGGTTTGTGTCTTTCAAGTTTTTATTGTGAAATTTAACTAGTGTTTGTCGTTTGTTGATTTATATTTAAAGCATGTGTTGCAAGTGGCAATGAATTTTTTCAAACGTCTACTTTCGAGGATAAGGTTGTGGACTTCCGGTGCAAGTCTCCAGTGGCGGTATGTGGACCCTCCCTTCCTTCCCCGAGGCAGTAGGGACAGTCGTTTCCCTTACTTGATGTTTGTTGTTTGTCAACCTAGAAAGAGAAACACGACCTTCTAACAGTCAACAACTTTCTACTCACTAACAATAACAGTATAACACAACCCCAATCGAACATAACCCCATAGGCACTAAATCTCACGTGCAACTTCCCATTTCAGCCTTCTTTAAATATATAATTCACAGTGACCACGTCACTCTCCCCATCCTACTGAAATTATTAGACTTATCACAAATAGATTTCTCAATCCTCAACCAAAAATTGAAGAACAATTCACCGAACTTAATAACACCAGCCGCCAAGAAATAGACAATCACGCCTCTCTAATCACCAACATCATTTTAAACACTGTCGACAATACTGTCTGCAGTATAACTATAACTCCGAACCTTAATTCATGGAAACTCACACCGGAAATAAACCATCTAACCCGGGAAAGGAGAAGACTCGGCCGTCAGTTTATCAGTACGCGCGACAAGTCACTCAAAAAACACATGAATTATTCTATTAATCAAATTAAAAGGCTTATCAAAATCCAGCAACAACATAACTGGGTCATATTCTACCAGTCCATTGAAGTGTCAAAACCCAAACCCGCTCTTTTCTGGCGTAAATTTGAGAAGAGTTACAATAACACCTCAGCGCTTACGTAACTTACAATAATCAAATAGCACTCTCTGACGACAAAATGCTAAACTTTTTGCACACTTCTACACTGACACTTTCACCACATTCAGTCGTTCTATTTTTGACAGCGAACACATTAACGTCATCAATAATTTCATTAACCCTAATCACACCGTATTTAACCCCTCATTCTCACTAGACTTATCCACGTTACACGAACACCATGATTGCTACACACGCCTCATCTCTCTCAGAGAAATAAAACATTTCTCACAATATGCTCAAACACCTAGCCTCTCTATATAATATATTGTTATTTTCAGGATACTAACCGACAACATGGAAGTCCACGATAATAAAAGTCATCCCCAAGAAGACTCGAAACCCGGCTTACTAAACAGTTATAGATTCATAAGCCGGCTAAACACCTTGGGAAAACTTATGGAAAAAGTTATATATTAACAGTTTACCAGATTAATTAGAAACTAATAACATTTTCAACAATAACCAGAATACAAGTAGAAGGCGCAGACAGTAAGACTAATAAGACTAATAGAAAGTATACACCAAGACTACTAAGACTAATAGAAAGTATACACCAAGGTTTAATCGCAACTGTTTCACGGTTGCAGCTTTCCTGGACGTCAAACAAACATTCGACGTTTTCTGGCCTAAAATATAAATTAGGCAGTAACAAAATTCCAATTCAATTCACAAGATGGCTCTCTAATTTTATCATCCATAGAACTGCTAGTCAAGGTGAACAATTATATTTCCTCTCTTTCTTAACCTGAAGATGACCTATGAAAGTCAAAACGTTGTTCTCTCCTTATCAATAAAAGTGTTAATACCCATACCAACCGTTCTGAGAAACATAATTACATTTCCAATTCATTTTCATTGGAAGAAGGAACCCTCACCCCACCAGGGCCCATCCAAAGCCAACCATTCTACATCCTCTTTGTAAACGATATGCTATTTCCGTGTCTACAACATACACTCATCTCTCAGTATGTCGACGACGTTAATCTGGGATCCATCACGTAATCAGCTCCCCGCTGCGGCCAAAGTCCAAGAAAAATTACATTAATTAGCTATATGGTGTAACAAATGGAGGAGAGTTCTTCTCAAATCCAGCCTCGTATTGCCACGTGGTTATGGCGCTCTGTTTGTAATCTGGTGTCGTGGGCTCGAATCCACGTCACAAAACATGCTCGTCCTTTCAACCGTGGGGCGTTATAACGTGACAGTCAATCCCACTATTCGTTAATAAAAGAGTATCCCAAGAGTTGGAGGTGGTTGGTGATGATTAGCTACATTCCCTCTAGTCTTACACTGCTAAATTAGGGACGACTAGCGCAGATAGTCCTCGTGTGGCTTTGTGCGAAATTCAAAACAATTATTAAACCCACTCATAGCGCAGATAATTCTCGTATAGCTTTGTGCGAAATTTAAAACAAACAAACAAATCCACCCACTCCTGGGATGCTCTTTTACTAAACAATAGTGGGAATGGTACGGTCAATCCCACTATTCTTTATATTCTTTAAACGTAATAATAATGCTGAAAATTACATAAATGATAATATTACTTTTAATTTAAAACATTTAACAGTATTACTAAAATACCAGTGCAGGTAGATTTGTTTATAATTTCGCACAAAGCTGCACGAGGGCTATCTGCGCTAGCCGTCCCTAATTTAGCAGTTTAAGGCTAAAGGGAAGGCAACTAGTCAACTCACTGCCAACTCTTGGGCTACTCTTTTACAAATCAATAGTGGAATTGACCGTCACATTTTTTCGCTCCCACAGCTGAAAGAGCGACCATGTTTGGTGTGACGGAGATTTGAACCCACAACCCTCAGATTACGAGTCGACTGCCTTAAACACCTGGCGGTGCCGATAGGAAGAACAGATGAAAGCATTAAACTTTACCTTCCAAATTCCAGGTAAAGAGAGTTTGTTCCAGACACACATCAAGTCTTTGTCTCTACTTCATAAACGTCCAAGGTGGTTTGTCCCATGACCCTGCATACAGAATTTACAAGATAGGAGCAAAATATTCCACAATCAAGTTTCACGGTTCTATAATATTATTGTAAGAATATTTGTGTTTCTCCACGTATAGAAGAAAGTAGAAAGACATTAGAAAATACATCTTACATGAATTTTAAATTATTTAAGTTATTATTACGTTTTAGCATAAGAGTTGATTATTTTTTATATTCACTAGTTTGTATAATTTTATAAACTGGAAGTGTTTCAAATACAGGTGTGAATACAATGTTAGTAGGACACTGAAATCAAGTTGTTCATCAACCCTCCGTTAGATAAATGTTCCCTTACCGAATTTATGTTTGGCGGGAACTTTTGGTCTTTCTGTGGGACATGGTGAATATTAATATCACAGTGCATTTATTCTAAGTAGATTTGTTTTCAAAGTGTTCTGGTTTTAATTGTTTAAAGCGAATAACGGTTTTAAGAAGATATTTCAGTTATTAGAAATAATATTTCTCTTCATACAAGAACCAAATAAAATCAAAATTTGTAATAATATTCTTCGTAATACGCTGAAGTACCTTATAAAAACTGATTTAGAAAAATATATGCAGTTTTTTAAACAATATTACAAAATTATACTAAGGCAAATGTAGAGCATAAAAATTGTTCCGTTTTCACTGTATACTTTACAAACTATAACTACATGATTAGAATCAATATACGAAACATTTCCATCTCCATCTGTGATAAGTAATTGTAAAATGTGGATTTATTGTATTAGACGTCCAAACACACTTCTGCTACATCAGTTAAGAGATTTCAGATATCAAATTAAATGTTCTGAGGAACTGAGTAAGGTGAATCAGTTTTAGAAATGTTGTATGGATTTATTTTGGTCTCCACTGGCGTGACGGTAACTCTCATAATATGAACACAGGATTTTGATAATCGTGGTAGGCACAGCATAGATAGCCCATAGTCTAGTTTCGTGCTTATCAACACATAAACAAGTAATTCGACTGATGTCGTGACTTTTCACTGAAACAAAAAATGTTCGGGGTTGAACAACTATTTGGCAGTGTCAGTCACAGTTAACACTATCAAGTCACAGTTAACACTATCAGAATGAAACACATAAAAATGGAATAGATAACTGAAAGGGCGAACATGTTTGATGTGAATGGGATTCGAACCCGCGACCCTTATATTAAGAGTCGAGTGCCTTAACTACCTGGCTATGCCGGAGCTCTTTGTGGGTAAACTCACAATCAAGCAGTCTAGATATATTAATATCTTATTATTCTGAAAATATCCGATTCACCCAACTCTCCCACTTATATAAATTATTATCTAATGTCTCGTAATCTTTATTACAGCTAGACATACCAAAAATCTAATACCGTCATCATACTTTATTAACCAGCTGATCACATATCTACCGATATTATTAACGTACATATAAAACAAAACAGAGACCCAACTACTAACACATCACTAACAACAAAGATCCAGTTTGATTGGACTACACTAATAACAGTTTTTTGCCTCCTCTCACCCAGCCAACATGCAACCTAACCCCCACAGCTAGTATTCAGTGTGGCGTATCATTAAATACTTTTTACAAATATTAGTTGTATTAGATCTCCACCTTCTAAATAATCTAGTTAACGATTTAAAATTTTCAAAAATAAAAAGAAGCTAACAGCTCAATAAGGCAAAGTTTCCTCTTTAATGAGTTCGTGTTAAATAATTTAATTCATTATATCATATTTCACTAGATGATCTGGTAAAGCTTCTTTAATTGCATTCTCTGTATATTATTTGCCACATAATTAAGACTAAGTGACCTATATTTTCGAGGCAACATACTGTGTAGTAATCTTGCATATCTGATCTATGATATTCATTAAAACTTTGGAGAAAGAGAGCATTTTTCATTGTTTCCCGCTGGGGCAGCGGTAAGCCTACGGACTTATAACCCTAAAATCAGGGGTTTGATTCCCCTCGATGAAAACCGCAGGTAACCCCATATGGTTTTGCTATAAGAACACATATACAGTATTTTCATTTTTTTAAAAATAATTTTCAATCTGTCTATATTTTATATATGCCATCAAAGTACTGTTATTTTTAAGTAATAATTACCATATATTAACATAGCTACAGGTTATTATGAAAATTAATTTTATAAATTAACATAATAGCTACGTATAATGTATAACTTTATTTATCATTGTCTCATGTAATTTCATACAAACCTAAACATTCCACCCTTTAAACCTATTATGGTATTGAACTGCAACACAAGTTCACTAAGTTGTTTTCCATGGTGTTATTTATTAACTTAGTATAAATCACAAAATTTACAAACTCAGTACAGAATACAAATAATTTTCACCCCAGACATGTGTACTTAAACACAGACGGAAGGAAGGATTTAACCTTTCACACTTATCATTTTCTTCAACTCATCTAAGGTTATGCTGGGTCACTGACTCAGTTTTGGTCACGTAACTAACGTAGTCAGTACAGAATATAAATAACTTTCTTTATCATAACTTAATATACAGCAGTACAAATCTATGTGATCGTAACACTAAGGAAAATTAAAACTACGTTTGTTATCTCTGAATTTATCTTAAGTTTTATGCTGAATTCTCATCCGTTATCTTGTACATTTTAAAAGCTGGTCACCTTTAGTTTGTTCTCTTCAAAAGCCCCTTCCCCCCCTATCCTTTCATGATCGACCGTCGGGAAGACTTCCTTTAACTAGTTTCCCAACATAAGTGGATTGAATCAGGCTGCATAAGGTCATTTTTACAGGTTTGTGGTAAGTAAAACTTATCTTAACTAATATGTATAATACTGACAGTGTCGTTAATATTCATAAAATCTCCAATAAGGACATTGTGAAAACTTATTTTATAAATTAACATAAATACCTACGGAATATGATTTTTTTTTTTTTTTGTCATACTGGATGAAGCAAATCTTCGGATTACATAATCTAAAGCAAAGCTACCAATTCTACCCTTCAAAGTTATCATTTCTTTTAACTCTAGTATTATGTTTGGTGTTACGTTCGTTGATTCAATATTAATCGCATAATTAGTAGGGTTAATTAGCACATAACTTTCTTCGAACTACACATGTACTCTAACAGACCTGAACATTTAACTTTTACACATTGGCATTTTATTCAACTTTACCAAGATTAAGAGGATCAATCGTTCATCATGGCGCACTAGTTATTTCAGTTACTACAGGATAAACATTTTCTTTTATTATAACCTTGCATACCACAACTCAATTCTAAGTGTTAACACAGTGTTTCTCAACATTTTCGGCCCAACAACAAACCCCATATAGCTCAAACTAAGTACTAAGGTATACTAAAAATATGGCAATATAAACATTTAT
Source organism: Tachypleus tridentatus (assembly GCF_004210375.1). NCBI lineage: Eukaryota > Metazoa > Arthropoda > Merostomata > Xiphosura > Limulidae > Tachypleus > Tachypleus tridentatus. The sequence goes on from NC_134835.1 coordinate 61,065,584, forward strand.
TAAAATATATATTATTCGTGTACTATAAATTACAATTAATGGGAAATTCATAAATACTCGGTTCGAGGCTCGATAGTGCTTATGGCTAATCGAAGAGATTTGAATTTTTTTTTGGTTTTTGAAAGTAAGACTGACGGGTCTAACCAATAAAATTACTCGTGAAAAGTAGGAATAAGGTGAACAATTTGTTCAGTGTATGTGTGTTGTGTTATTTTTTTAATTTCGCGCAAAGCTACACGAGGGCGGTCTGCTCTGGCCGTCCCTAATTTAGCAGTGTAAGACTAGAGGGAAGGAGGCTAGTCATCACCACCCATCGCCAACTCTTGGGCTACTCTTTTACCAACGAATAGTGGGATTGATCGTAACATTATAACGCCCCACGGCTGAAAGAGAGAGCATGTTTGGTATGACGGAGATTTGAACCCACAACCCTCAGATTACGAGTCGACTGCCTTAAACACCTGGCGGTGCCGATAGGAAGAACAGATGAAAGCATTAAACTTGACCTTCCCCACTCCAGGTAGAGTTCGTTCCAGACACACATCAAGTCTTTGTCTCTACTTCATAAACGTTCAAGGTGGTTTCTCCCATGACCCTGCATACAGAATTTACAAGATAGGAGCAACATAATGCATAATCAAGTTTCTATAATACTATTGTAAGAATGCTTGTGCGAAATTGTAATTCAGTCAAAACTCCCATATACAGCAGAAAGTGGAAAGACGTTAGAAAATACATCTTGCATGAATTTTAAATTATTTGACTGATAATAAAGTTTTGGCATAGGAGTTTATTATCTTTTTATAATCACTAGTTTATAAAGTTTTATAAACTAGAAGTGTTTCAAATACAGGTGTGAATATAATGTTAGTAGGGGCACTGAAATCGAGTTTTTCATCAACCCTCCATTAGATAAATGCCTCCCCTACAGAATTTACGTTAGCGGGAACTTTTGGTCTTTCTGTGGGACATTGTGAATATTAATACCACAGTGCATTTATTCTAAGTGTATTTGTTTTCAAAGTGTTCTGGTTTTAATTGTTTAAAGCGAATAACGGTTTTAAGAAGATATTTCGGTTATTAGAAATTATATTTCTCTTCATACAAGAACCAAATAAAATCAAAATTTGTAATAATATTCTTCGTAATACGCTGAAGTACCTTATAAAAACTGATTTACAAAAATATATGTAGTTTTTTAAACAATATTACAAAATTATACTAAGGCAAATGTAGAGCATAAAAATTGTTCCGTTTTCACTGTATACTTTACAAACTATAACTACATGATTAGAATCAGTATGCGAAACATTTCCATCTCCATCTGTGATAAGTAATTGTGACATATTGGATTTATTGTATTAGACGTTCAAACACACTTCTGCTACATCAGTTAAGATATTTAAGATATCAAATTAAATGTTCTGAGGAACTGAGTGAAGTGAATCAGTTTTAGAAATGTTGTATGGATTTATTTTGGTCTCCACTGGCGTGATGGTAACTCTCATAATATGAACACAGGATTTTGATAATCATGGTAGGCACAGCATAGATAGCCCATAGTCTAGTTTCGTGCTTATCAACACATAAACAAGTAATTCCACTGATGTCGTGACTTTTCACTGAAACAAAAAATGCTCGGGGTTAGACAACTATTTGGCAGTGTCAGTCACAGTTAACACTATAAGAATGAAATGATACAAATGGAATAGATCTGTTTTGGAACATCATGAAAACGCAAAAGGTAATTGATTTACGAGACGATGACACTCGTATTAACCAGCACCACGGTGTGATGGGTGCTATTATCTGTAAAACAAAAAGACTGCATTGGTTTGTTTCTTTTGAATTTTCTCGCAAAGCTTCACGAGGGCTATCTGCGTTAGCCGTCCTTAATTTAGCAGTGTAAGACTAGAGGGAAGGCAGCTAGTCATCGCCATACACCGCCAACTGTTGAACTACTCTTTTACCAACGAATAGTGGGATTGACCGTAACATAACGCCCCCACGGCTGAAAGGACGAACATGCTTGATGTGATGGGGATTTGAACCCGCGACTCTCAGATTACGATTCAAGTGCCTTAATCACCTGGTCATACCGGTCCTGTTCAGTGTCACAGCGCACCGGTTTAGAAACGTTGGTTTAGCACACCAAATAGATTTGAAACTATGTCTCTTATCTCTGACTATTTGGCTAAATTTTCAAAAACTATTTTTCCACTTTTTCAAACTGGTCAATTTTAGTTTGTTCTCTTCAAAAGCTCTCCCCTTTTTAAGACTGACCATTAGGCACAATTACAGTACTGTGCAAAAGTGTTAGGGCAAGAGAATATATTTTAATTCTTTCCATTTCATGAGTCTAATTCTTCTCAGACAGAATGTAGATTTTAACACTATGGTAATGCTTTACTGATCTCTGTTGACAATTGAACGAAACATGGTGAGAATACTTATCATTCTTTAGAATTATCATACAGGTAGGGACGTAGATTTTTACACCCGATGGGGAAAATGATTTTTGCAACCACTTATGTGGACTGTTCAATTTGCAAATTGGTAATCTCTGATTACGTGAACCTGAAAGCTGTAAACATGCAGTCACAGAGTAATCTTGTTGCCACGATACTTGCATGTATACTTAGGCCTACTGACTGATACTTATGAACTATAGCTTAGATCGAAAAGCTTAAAAGCACGCCTATATTAAAGATGTACATTTCGGCTACTGAAAAAGCCTACATCTAGGCTTAATTATGTAATTCGATTGGTAAGAACATGAGAATCGCAAGAACAAACACACAATTTGTAGGTTTGTGATGCAATAAAACAATTCAACAGACCAGACTATAGGGGGATGATTGTATGCACCATACCCCCACCTAAAATGAAGGGGGATGCATACCTCCCACGATCTACGCCATTGACAAGCCAAGGGCATGTCATTAGGGTTCTACTTGAATAAACATACTGATCTAATTTAGGGTCTGTAAAAACTGTCATGGTACCTCATGCAGTGATTTAACTACACACACACACACACACACACACAGAAGGTATCAACTAGCTAGTACATGGCACCAATATATGCTAAAATAAATCGGTGTAAAAGCGCTCCACAAATAAAACTTGATGGAAACAGTGTTTAACGCTACATATATTAAGTTTTGTTGTTATGTCACAAGTAAAAGAGCTTAGAGTATTACAGGAAAACATAGAGTTCACATAAAATCTTCACGTGATGCTGGATGGACTTTCTGACAAATTGCTGCAGACTTGAAATGCTTACCAAACACTGTCAAGTACATCCTAGGTCGTGAAACCAAGACAGGTAAATTTGAAAATGGAAAAAAAAAAATCAGAACATTTAAACTCAATTATATTAATATTAAATATCTTCATTTATACAGCCTTCGAGACACTAGAAAGACTGCAAGTGATTTCAAGCATGAGATAAACGATCATGTACCAAATGACAGAAGTACATCTACAGTATCAATAAGACTCAAATAGAATGGAATATTTGGTCGTGTAGCAGTTAAAAATCTTTATTTCTATCTAAAAATATTGTCAAGAGACTAAAATTTGATAAAAAAAAAAGTACAAAAAATGAATTGTTAATGATTGGAAAGAGATGTTATGGACAAATGTGTCCAAGTTTAAGCTATTTGGTTCAAAGCGTAGGTTATACATCCGGTGGAAGAAAGGTGAAAGACATTTTAGCACATACTGAAGCATGAGGTAGATAATGTAATTATTTGGTGTTTTTCCGGTGAGGTGATAAGAGATATTTGCAAAATAGATGGGATAATGGATCAGCGCAATTATCATCAGATACTGATCCGTCATGATATACCAAATGGTTTGCCTAATGTTGGTAAAGAACTCTGCCACCAGAAAAATGACCACAAACACTCACTCAACCTATGCAGAAATTACTTAGCTGAGAAAGAAGCTGCTGGAGTCATTCAAATCATGTAATGGTTTCCACAGATCCCCGATCTCAACCTGATTGAGCAGATCTAGGATTTTATAGATCAAGAACTTGACAAATCAAAAGTTACTTCCAAAGAAACTTTATGGGAGTGTATTGAAGACATTTGAAGTAAATTCCCAAAGGACACTTTGATTAAACATGTTGCAACATAGTCAGAAAGACTGTCTACATTCTTTAAAGCAAAAGGGAGACAAACAAAATATTAACGTTTGCTGACCTCAAGCAATGCCACTGAGTTTCGGTTGTACTAAATATAAAGTTAATAAAAGTTTGTTTCACTTGAGATTTATTTTCAATTGTTCTTTGAAAGTAGCCTGAAATCTAATTTTTGACATTGTCCTAACAACTTCGGACAGTATTGTACAAATACAGTATTGTATTTGGTTTGTTCATTTTGTAAGTCTTCATTTTCAACTCTTGCTGTTGGGCAGATTTTCTTGTTGCAAGTTTTCCCCAAACGCTATGGGGAAATAAAACAGGTAGAATTAGATCAAATACACTATAAATCATATGTTAAAATGCTGAGATATTATTTTGTGAACATCTAGCTGAAACTTGCTACGTACTAAATATATTTGCTTTGTAATTTATACTGACTTAAATTATTATATTTAAATAATGTAAGATATATGTTTTAATTATTAATGCATCAACTAAGTTAATATAACATTAATATTAAATAGTAACAAATACATTGACCAAATATTATAGGTATGGCATATGAAACTCTGCACGTGACGATTATTAGTACCATTGAGTAGACATTGCACATAACCAGATGTGGCTTTGCTAAAGAAAAACACGCACACACTCGCTTTAGGAATTCTTGTGCTTGGGTCGGAAAACGTCAATAGCAGAGAATGTACGTAACTGACGACTTTGCGCAGAGTTGTCATACGGTGTGTTTGTTAATATAACGAGTTTAATTGTTAGTTTCAACTGTGCCGTTTGTGATCTAAGAATGCCCTTAAGCATTAGTCATTTATCGAACAACTCGTTATGAATTTAGATTTCTACTCGTACCGAAATAAGTCCACTTCCATAGATTGTGAGCTTCATGATATAACTGAAATTAAAATGTGACAAACCTGGAAATTAACCAACAAATCATGTTCATTTTCTCATAATAATCAATGAATGACAAGTGAGCTAACAGGACTAACGCATTTCGTGACTGGTAATTAACGAAAGCGCCCGTAAATTTTTTAAATATAGTTTTCCTGCTATTTTTAATAAAATTGTTTATTAATGGTTATTGTATAATTTTAGCAGTTTTTCTGGTAGAAGTTATTGTGTACATTATTCGTATCGATTCGAGAGTTTTCCATAGAATGATCATCACAAACTCCCTTCTTCTGTAAAAACGTTTGAAAGTTCAGTCAACTCGCTGAATTCAGCAGAAGTACGTCATCAATGTCTGATTCCTATACATATTTTAAAGATTTGCGTGCTTCTAACATACCAAAAACTTAAGTTTTAACGCAATGTGTTTCTCATGAACTCAAACGTTTTATAATATTTTGATAAGTATAAATATTTAATTAAACATTGTCCACATAAAAAATAAAACAAAATAACATAACTAAGACTTAAATGTTAGATGCCATCAAATTTATGTGATATGATAATATATAATTTCAGGTCAAACGTTGGATAACCGAAGGGCCAAGACGCAGCTGTTCTAACCTTGAGTTCATTAACTGTTGATTTTTTTTCTTCTGGCATAATGGCGGTTGCGTTTGCTGGGTATACTTCTACTTTTAGCAAACTGTTCTTAAGGTGGTGTAATTTATCAAAATCGCGTATACTATTTTTATACAAAGCATTCCCAAAAAAACACGCTAACCCTCCCACCACTGCGTGTTTGTCTACTTGGTGCACAAGGGATAGAGTTGTGTGTACTTCGTCGTTTCCACCTGAGTTCAGCAATGACGAAATCTTCGTAACCCGTAAGTGTGTTTATTATTTGTAAAACAAGCTTTGCATTTCTAATTACTCGCACAATTTCCAGCATATGAAATGTTACAGCAATATAATATAATCATTTATTATATATATTTTATTACCACATTTCTTGGTCATATTGCATATTAATTTCTTAAAATTCTCGAAAATTTATTCTCATAAAATATTTTTGAAAACTTTTCTCAAGCTTGCAAAATAAGTTAACTGGTGTTGCATACAAGTGTATTACCACTACTATTAATATTACCAAACAATATGTGCAGAAAAGTTCTGTTATATTTTTTTTTATGAAAATATTCGGCCATTTAAAGGCAGTTCTAATGAAATGATTTAATGAGTTAAGTAATATTTTCTTAAACAAGAAATACCAAATGAAAATGAATCAATTTTACTTTCATGGTTTCTTCCTGTCTCAAAGCTTGCAGCTTACTCACAAAGAGGAGATATTGTGCATCAATAAAAGGTCGTGACATTTCATTCGAAGACCTTGAAGCTTTGGTCCATGGTGGAGATATACAGCTAATTGATGTTAGAGAACCAAAAGAAATTGAGGAGTATGGAACTATTACCAACTCAATTAACATTCCTTGTAAGCTGAAATTTTATTGTAATTTAAAGCCAAATTATTTTATTCGTTGATTTTTTACGTAGTTATTACTCAAAATTAACTGTTGACTCATTTGAATTTTTTCATTTCCTAGCATTAAATTTTAAAATATAGTTAATAGAGGACTTCCAGAAACTTAGCACATTTGCTATTTTTTGCCATATCTGTGAAGCTTAAACTTTATATTTTTACTTGTTCTCTTAAATTACAGGATATAAATTAATAGTTCACAATAAGAACAGAAATTTTGACTGCCCTTCTAAACATAATTCTTTCCTCTCAGGTTGTTGTTGTCATGTACAAAGTGTTTGTAAAATTTTTTAGCATTGATTATGTGACAAAATCTTTATCTATTCATTTATTATACACTTTTATTAGTTTGGGAGGTTTTCCTCCTTCAAAAATCTAATAAATATATTTGTTTGTTAAGAAATTCTGTGGCAGATTTTCTGTTAAATAATGATGATTTGTGAAACTGTTTTTAAAGTTTCAGTCTTCACATTATATTTTTGATTACTGAAAATTTGCAATGCTAGAACAGTTTGAGGTTTTTTCATGCAATATATATGAAAACTTCAAGATTGAATTAATTTTTTTTTGTAGAATTGTGCACTGCTGTTATTCTTACTATAAAGATGATACATTGTGAGCATGTGTGTGTTCATAATCATTACCCAGAATTAACTCGTTTGATTACCATAATTTTTTTTGTATGGTAACTGAAAACTGTTCAATAGCGTATATAGACTATTCTGTTTTAGGTTGTTGTTTTTTTCTAAGAAGAAGGGATAAACAAAAATGCACATTTCCTTTTTATTTTTAAGCTTTTGTCTGATATTTATTGTCAGAAGTACTTAATCAGTTGAATGAGTCAGTTATCACCTTCCACAGTGCAGGGTATGTAATTATCATGTATTGAAGTCATTAAGGATTTAATAATAAAAGAAGGGAAAGTTATTTATTATTGTTCTCTATGCATATTTTACTTTCTTAATTAGCTCCCTCACTTGATAAATTAACAACTTTTTTTTTTTTTCATCCCAGAATAAAGTGATGTTGTTTGCTATCATTATTTGTTTTAATTTTAGTAGTTTTAGGCTATCACACATTTCTTGTGATTCTGTTAAATAGACTCAGCTTCATTAATGTGGTAAGGTTAAGATCAGCCATATATATTGATTACTGCCATCTTCATCTCTATGATTAGGGTACAAAATAATTACTGGTATTTTTTATTAAGTTGTAACTTGCTATAATCTAATTCATAACTTTTGAGTAATGCCATAGTCATTAATTTGCATGTAATAGTAGTTAGTGCTTTTATATGTATTAGTGTATATGTTTGCCACTTAAAAGGAATGAGTACAAGGCTAAAGAAAATATTATTTATTTGGAATCATTAGGATTATCTTTAGTTTCATTGTTTCTTTTGAGGTAACTAATGGTAGTATAAGTGTTACAATATGTTGGAGAGTAGGGATTGAACCAGTTTTGCATTTTGTTTGGTAGGGTTCTTGAATTAATGTATTTATCATCCAGTATTATAAAGTTTTCAACTTGAAATGGAAAATATATGTCACATACAGCATTAAAAATAGTATGTTTCACAAAAATTATTTAGAACACAACTGCACAACTTGCTCAGTACACTATTACTGACACTGTGTAAAACTTGACTATTTATTGGTTGGTTTACAAATATCAAACTGTCATGCTAACCAGTTTTAAATGACTTTGTATTAGCATTTTGAAGTTCTTAAGTAAAATGTTTCTATAAACAGATGCTTAGGGTTAATAGCAATCTAATTTAATTGAATGATCTATTCATAGCTTTCCTAATCATTTAAAGTGGTAGCTGTTAGGCCTTTTGTAATGGCTTTAAGAAGTGAAGGACAATTCAAAAGTTGAAAATGTAATATATACAAAGCTCTCTATACCTGCATAAAATAAAATTACTTCAGAAAAAAATATTGACTTCAGGAACTGTGTGAAAAAATAAAGGGAAGTTATCATTATGTTTTCAAAATAAAAAAAAAAAAAATTTTGTTGTAGAAAAATTGTTCATAAAAACTGTCTGCAGCAATTTTATTAATATTTAACAAAGTTTAGTTAAAGTACATACAGCTAGCTTTCTTTGTCCTTCATTTTTGATTGAAGTTTGGAAGATGTAAGTTTGCAACAGAATGTAAATAGCCTGATTTTATGGTAAAGCAGTACATAATAAATACTCATTATTTTGGTGTAAGAAACAACAAAACTAAAGTTTCCTAGAGCTAAATTTCCCCTTAAAGCTTTTATTTTTGCACTTGTACATTCACATAAACACAGCAATAGTTTTCATCTTCTTTTTGCTTAACAAATATATGTTATGAGCAGTCAACTTCAAGTGCATTATATGAACAAAAACTTAAGAAATGGTTACTAAAATAATGTATTAAAAGGTATGTATTGTGGACTTTGTGAAGGTCAAAGAATATACCACAAGGTACTTAGTTTGCTGAAAGAACATACTTTGTTGGGATATTTGTACACACTATACACATTTTGCTTAATAACATAAATAAGAAATAAATATTTAAAAGCATGCATTGCACCTTTAATGGAATAGTATACATAACTCTTTACAAAACTATGTAGTAGTTTCCATAAGTAGTTTGATTAGTAACTATGAATTTAAGTTTTATAAACAAAATATTTTAATAAAATTTTGTGACTTGGTATTCACTTTTTTTTCTTGTCTTAATTTACTTTTAACATTATTTCTGGGAGATAATTCATGCAAGGAAAAACAACTAATAATACTTGATTCAGAGTATATCAGTCTGAGTAGTTTCTTGTATTTGAAGATTTTTATGGACTGTATATGTCCAGAAAGAAAATGTGGATTACATTTTTCTGGTTTTTGTGTTGTGTTTTTTTTTGCAGGTTGCAAGTATACTTCAGTTTGCTAACTTGGAAAGATTTTAACATCAAGAAATAAAGGCTTGTATCTTATATTACCAAATAAACCAAATGCTATACCTGAAGCTATTTTTAAAATTATGTTGAATATTTATTTAAAATTCAGTGTTTTAAAGTAACAATGCATGTTTCATCCAGTTTCTACAAGTTATTTTCTTTTATACATGTGTAAAAAGTGGGTCAGGTGAAGGATGCTTTGCTGATGTCAGATGATGTTTTTGAAAATAAGTACAAAGTTCTCAAACCACAGCAGTTTGATGCAAACATAGTCTTTTTTGGTCTTGGGCCTATCAAAGCAAGGGCAGCTCTACACCTTGCAGATAAATTTGGCTTCAACAGGTAAGTATATATAGTAATGATATGTTAAATATTTCTTAATCTCAAACATCATTTGTAAAATTGGAAATAGTTTAACAAGATATATTTATTAAGATAAATAATTTTCTTTTTTTCATTGGTATCTTAAGTACATATGAAATGCATAGTAATTAAAGTGATGTTTTTGTAGAGAATACAAAATATCTTTATTATGTTTTAATTAAAACAACTTTTAATATAAAATTTGAAAGTAATATATATCATTTGTTGTAGCATGCAAAATATTCATTCATGTTAGGGGATGATAAGACATCAAATTATAATTCAAAACAGCTATAATAATATTACTAATATTGATATTTATCTCGCATATCTCCAAACCTGCTAGCTATTATGATTTAGGAGTACTCTGATTTTGGTATCACTTTTAACATGTTTTCTGCTAATAATTCATCACTTTGCATATCGACTGTGCAAATAATGTTTTGAGAGAAATATGGCAGAAAAACATGGTTGTGCTTCATCCTCCATGACTTCAACAAAGGAAAGAAAATTTTATAGTGAGCACAAGTTTAGGTATTGAGTATTCAGAAAAAATTCATTGATGCTGTGTCATCTTCAGAAGGTATGAGTTATGTAAGATGTACAGTTTGTGTTTGTGATTTCTCCATTGCTCACAGTGGTGAAAATGAGATAAAAAAACAACAACATCTGAACACTGTTAATTACCATTAGAATTGCTTGAGGGCATCTAGAATTAATAAAGTATAGACTAACCCTGTCATAAAACCTGATACCAAACCAGAAAATGATTATGATCACAACAGAATATTTATTCATCTTCTTCATTGTGAAACACAATCTTCCTTTGTTTTTGGACCATGCTTCAAAATGTCTCTGGATTCAGAAATTGCTAAGATGCAGATGTTCTAGAAGCAAAACTTCTGCAATAGTTGGAGAAATGGCCAGCAGTGTAACTGAGTGAATTGTGACATACATCAAAGACAAAAAGAAAATATCTTAAATGCATTACTTTCTAATTCCAATTTAATTGGCAAATCAACTGACAAGAATATTGCAGGACTCATAAAAAGAACCAGCCTCAATTAGTGCTGATAAAGAAAATGAAGACAGCAAAAAAAACATGTTTCTCCCAATAATTTATAGATGACCTCCTAAAAAACCAAGAATGCTACTTACAAAGCTCTTAACTAGTACTGTACTGAATTGGTAAGTTTTAAATAAAACATAATTAGTAGTGACCCCATTTCCTTGTTGTTTTTCCCTTGTCATGATAGGGATTACTATTTTTCTAAATTTAATGTCCATATCTCTACTGTAAAGTTACTAAAATTAAAACAATATTAAAGGTTATATTGAGGACCTAACTTAACTAACCAAACATGTAGTAGTAAAACTTTTCATTATTCCTTTGCCAACTTTATTCACTGTGAAAATCTATTGGAATTGTTTCATGCTAACATTTTAATTCAAATAATTACAAATCATCAATAAGTTTAACTTTATATCAAGCTGCTTGATTATAATAAATAAAGCTTTGAGTTCTTATTATTAATTTTATTGTTGTATATTTATAAAAACCACAAAACGTACGTAATGACTATTACTGGACAGTTTAGTTGCACTTGTGGGCAAGATGGTAAGTAGTGATAATTACAAATACTATACATACACACAGCATAAGGTATTAAATTAAAAGAAGTAATTTTAATACACAAGTTGTAGCTATGCATGCCATTAAATAAAAAAGTGACTAGGCCTGACTAGCGTTGCTGCTTCTATAGCCCTGGTATTTGTATATAAATCAAGCAATGTCTTTTCTATAGAAAACCAGTGCCAAGTTTACTTCTGATACACAACATTAAACAGAGATTTATATTTCATTACATATCTAAACTGATAAACTTTTGAAACTTAAACATTTGTTAATGGTAGTACAACATTCTGAACTTCCATGGAAATGCTCTAAAAAGTGTGTGTATATATTTATATTGCAAGTGTTAAATAGAGTAGGACTAAACATTAGTAGCCTTTTTAAACCCAAGTAGTTCTTTTGCAAGGTTAAATTTGTTGCTCTTCTTGTGAATTGTAGTTTTTCCACATATTTTAATACTTCTCTATATTAACTGTCAAAGAAAGTAAAAAAATTAAATGTTTGCACAAAAAATATCTTTTAAAAATTAAATAATTCTAATACCTGGATATTATTATTATGTTTTTCCTTGGTATCTTAAAGTATAATGTTTATGTAATTAAGATATTTATTTATTTAGCCAGATATTTTTATTTCTAAGGCTATGTTTCTGTGAAGCTGTTTCAGTTGAATTATTTTTTATAATGATATTTGAATTATGAGTTTTCCAGAATAACTTGGTAAATAGCAGAAAATTTGGATAATTTTCCAAAGGTGGTGTACATTTTACCTGATTTATTCAATAAATATTTCAATATATTGTACTTCAGTAAATCTTTGTTTCCCTGGCTGTTAATGTCTTTTTTTTTTGTCCCTCAGAGCTCGTATGTATAGTGGAGGATGGGAAGACTTCACTAAAAAAACTGGACAGCCTTTGAAAAGAACTTGAAAATTTTGTTTTATTAGAATACAATAGAGATTATGCAAGAGATTACAGCACATTCATGCAACTTAAAGAAATGTGAAAAGTTAATTTTTTATTCTTGAATTTTAAGATTTCTTTATTCATTTTTATCATCAGTGCCTAAAAATAAAAGTAAAATAATTAACCATATAATATAGTGCCAAAGTACATTCTGTATGTATTTTTTCATAATTCAATCATTATGTCAGAGTAAATATCTTGAATTTGTCTAATTAAAAGTATAACATAAAATCAAACTAGCAATAATTTACAAAATGTATTTTGTTATATAAAAGAAATTTAAAACAACTCTTTTAGAATATTGAGACTATTTGTAAGAAGTAATAAAACTCTCCATACCATTAATTATTTATTTGCTTTCTAATGATGTACTTTAACCTTTGTGTGTGCTAAAATAAGTATGGACTTTTTTCCATAATGAAAACAAAATACATATGGTTTACACAGACTAATGGGCAAAATTTTCAGAGACCTTATTTAAAAAAAAATTAACTACCCAACATATTTTCGTTTTTTTTCTCACGCATACTTTGCAACATACAAGTAAGTATTTTGCAGGTGTTCTGGCAGCCAAGTTGACTTCCAACCATCCTGGATGGAATTTGTATTTTTCTGACATGTAAGCAACTAAATAAACTACTTATTTAAGGAAACAAAACCTACAATACAAAATAAATTCTAAAAGACCACATGGTACTGAATAAAAGCATTAAAGAATTCACTATTTATAGCCCCTTAAGTATACTTCTAACTTGAGGTACATATTATAAGTGATAAATGTTGTTGCCATGTAGTTATGTGGATAAAAGGCCAAACAGGACTGCTGGATCTCTCAATATTTTGAGCATTAAACAGCCTTTGTATCACACATTCAGAACACTGGTCTGTTCTGCTCACACAGAATTAGCCTTCAGTAATTCTCAGTTCACGAGTGTGTTGCAGATGATTTTGCTTCACACTATCCAATGAGTTACAGCCACTTTTTGTAATCTGAATTATATTTAACTGGATATATAGTTAAATGGCATGTTTAACTATAAACAAAACTTTATTTATTAAAGTTTGACTTTAATAAAGTTGCCTCCACTCTCTTTTCAGGAAATTATTATTCTGAAATGATCAGCTGTGACATTCTTGCTAAACTGCGAAAGCATTTCACACTGTTAATTCTAGCTAACTTCATTATCCAGCCTTGGAGTGCATCTGAATCACTTGCAGAGTTTGTCACCCACATACAGTAAACTACTTACAGTTTTGTTACCACTCTGAGAGATGGCTGTAACCAACCCTCAGATTAAATTGCTTGTTGTGCATGTTGAAACTTAAATTCAAAACAAGACTGAAACTTTTCATACTGATACCAATGCAATGATAGGAAGTAGCATGCTTGGAACACTGTTTCTATGTGGCAACTTTGATTAATAGTTCAAAGTGTTGTTTTAAGTGTCTTACATTTACATAGCTTTAACTGCTTATAAAATCTGCCATTGATTGGAATTAGAATGAAACCATGACTGTCTTTGAATATTAATAATTTACTACTTGCTACTGTATTATACAGAAATTGACGGGCAAAAAATTTAAGTAAAAATTTTAATTTCACTGCTGTGAACTTCTGAAAGAAAGAAATGTCTTATGTCTCAATAGTTTAAAAAAAGGGATAGAATTCTTAAATTTGGTGTTACAAAAAAAAAAAAAAAGCCAATCTTGTTTCTTCCTCTAGATATTGTGCTTTGGCTCAAGCTTAAAAACTTCAAGTTTGTAACCAGAATCTAATAATATGTATTGAACATATTTTATCTTACTAATAAAACAAGTCAACTTACCTGATTGGCTCCTGAACATCAGTGCTTGGTGAGTTATCACTGAAAGATTCACACTCGTGTTGTTGTGTATCTTATCGTCTTCTCAGTTTACTGCTGCAAGCAACTTTTCAAAAACTAGAAGCTTCATTGGTCAATAAAACTTTTATATTTTAACATGGTGTTTAGACCATAATTCTTCTTGCACAGTAACACATGCTAGCACCACAGCATTTCAGTACTTGTTGGAAGTTTACTTTCAAACTGAAATGCAGTAATATGCTATCTATAAAACATCCTCAATTTCCATACAGACTTCAAATTCTTAATATGTACATTTCTCTGACCTGAATTTCCTTTTCTAACTTTGTAAGATGTTATATAGTCACTGCAATAAATAATAGCACAACATTATGAAGCATCCTCCTATAACAACATTCACAACAAGTGTGGTGAAGAATATATTTGTTATGCAGACATCTACAACCATGTAAAAAAATTGTTTTGGCTAGGTGTATAAAAGTTAGCTTTATAATAAGGCAAAAAAAACCACATGCAGTATGTATTGGACGTGTCCAGTTTTCATACAACTTAAAAACTTACCCACCATAACAGCAATCTTGGTACACTTCTTATTTTTATTCTCAAGAATTATTTATTAATAAATTTGCTAAGGATTTATCACACTGAACTCAGTATGTGGTCTGTAGGGCTTTGCCTGTCTAATAAAGTATGCAACAAATGAATTTAGTATGAAATTCTTGATATTTCATTAGATTTGCCTAATTTTTGGGAAGACAAAATGGTCAGAGGGAAAGTTAAAGATGGAATTTTGGTTTTAATTGCTCAAATTGTTAGTGCTGTAGTTTGTGTTTTAAATTTTTCTGCTACATGTGTGTATTATAAACTTAAGCAAATCTTAATGTCTTGTACCAAAACTTTTATAACACATCTTCAGGGACATAATTTCCAAGTATTTATTATACTTATGAATGTACAGTGTTACAATGAACAGATCATAGAAACACTTCTGTATTGAATCACATGCATATCAAAGCAACATAATGTAGTCATATGACCAAATCTTTTTCAATAAAAATTCTGTTTGTGGCTCAGTATTTATACTTTTTCAAATCACATAAATTGGAAACCATTTTAGCAACAGTATAAGATCAAATGAAAACCTTATAAGAACTTTGTAACAATCATAGCATTCATGCTATGTATTTCAAGTGTTCAAATTTGGCCAATGTATTTTAAATAACTATTTCTCTTCTTTCAAGTTTGGGTGTCGTACACTTAAAGTGTATATGTTTACAGATAGGTTCTTCATTAATTATTAGAAACAACATTAAACTCATGGAAAACAGTCAATGTGAAAGATTACTTGAATGATACCATGCATTTTGTAAAATCTGTAGTGTAACTTCAATTTAAATGACTACATAACTTGTGTAACTCATACAAGCATGTAATCCAACTTCCTATGAAAAGTTTTCATTATTTCTGCAGAAACACGTAACATTAAGAAATTACTCAACTACATTTTGATAACCTCAACATACTACTTACATCCATACACAGAAACATGCAATGTTATAAAGTTAACATTTTCCTAAACTGAAAATTTATTTCCAGTGATACTTCCTTTCAGACTATAGCTATTCTTAAACATTGGTTTTTGCCTATCTAAACTTTGGTCTCTCATGCACTAGTATTTTATATTACACTTAAGTGCCCTTGGCAATATATAATTTGGAAATTACCTGGGTCAATGCACTTTCTATCCTGGTACTGTATATAAGCATCTCACATATAATGTAATCACTTATTCCGAGACTTACACCATCCCATTCACTAACACTGGTTCTTAGTGGAAAAGAAGGGTGAGAGAGTATCAGCAGAGGTACGAATTATTGGAAATACATTTTCAGTTTAGGAAAATGTTAACATCCGAAAGATACTAACCATCTGCTAACACTGTAAGCTGGAATCCCACACTGAGAAGGTGAAAAGGCTGGTGTAGCGAACAACCATACAGAAAGCATCTCTGTAGAACAGGGGTGTACTAAGATAAGAATGATACACAAGAGGGGGAATTGCACAACATCCAATAGGCATACTGTACTCTTCACCCAGAACCTAGTTCCTGTATCAATGCTGAAATAGTACACGAGTAATAATCAATATAGGCCAGCCTCAACCAGAGAGTCGAGGTTCCATAACTCAGGATTGTAATTAAGAGGTCTTGGTCCCTATATCCCACATTGTTGGCTACAGCTATTGGACTGCAGTGTTATATATAGATGCACTTTTAATTGGATCCCAACTGGAAGCAATATAGTGACGTGTTTCACACTACTGTAATCACAACGAGAAGTAAGCAACACCAAAGTGGGCAAACTTTATCCTCCACACGAAGAAGTTTGAAAGGCAACCTACAGGCTCAGAATGACAGGATCAAGTACACCTTACTTAAACAAAGGAATAGAATATGTCTGGCTTAGACTCGTGAACATTCATCCTTACTCTCCAACTGACTGGGAGGGAGCATACCACTTGTCCCCATAATTACAGAGAGGACACGGAGCACTAGGACTTAGGAATTATGAGGAGATAGTAGTTCTACTTCCACAAACAATATGCTAAACTGACATCGATCAAAGAGAAGGCCCATACACACCCCAACCAGATAGTGTAGTGTCAAATCTAAACCAGTATTATGGGTAGGCTCCTGGAAAAGCTGGTGCTGCTTCTAGTGACATCTTGGGCTCCAACTTTGCCCTCTTCTCTGAGAGTGGAAGAACATACTCTAACACTGGAGGAAAATCCTATATCCACAACCCCAATGACTGGAAACTAGGGTTTCTATTTCATTTTTATCAAGAGTTCTTGGACCTATGTGTTTTTAGAACATCATGGAAACTAGGTTTGGTAAGGCCATCCTAGATCTACCAGTAGCGTTGAGGGAGTGGGAGTGCATTCATGAGCCCTGAGAAACAGTGTACTAGGTTAACTAAGTTCTCTATGAAATAAAACTGTATATCAGAATGGCTGTTATGGCTATAAACACTTTTAGTGAGAAGGCGTGAAAAACGTTTTGACCATGGTAGGTCTTCAAGTTAAGAAAGAGAGAGTTTGCAAGTGGCCATTGCCAGGCACGTGTCTTAGGGACGACAGTATAAACGGATGTGGGAAAAACAGATATGGAAAGTTATTCAACAACTGTTGAAATAAAACATGCTTATTTTACTGTCAAAACAAGGGCAAACTGCTATCTGCAGTGTCGTGTATGGAAGTATGATAAACCATGAGATCTTCCCCACAGTTTTAACTAACCTATAACTAGAAGAAAGGCCAAATTTACACCCTGAATTGCCCTCAAATTTCTAAAAGTAACTTGAACCAAGTTTATTCAATCCAAAGTTTGGTAGGGGGAGGCAGAATCCCCATTAGCTTTCTTTTCTCATGATAGCCTATGAGTGCCAATCAGTGATAACATAATACCATATGGCAAGCATCTACATGGGCTTATGCAATATCTTATTTCTGCAAAGCCCATTGCAACCATTAGTAAGTATAGTCAAACTAATTGCTAGTGTGGAACTGGACAAATAAAAGCACACTCACCACAGAGTTGGATCCATTGAAAAAAAGAAGGGACCCTGGAAATAAAAGATATAACAGTACCCTTCCTCCTCATAATACAGCAGATGTTAAAATGGCCAAGGGGTAGTAAAAATCTGCCATATCATGTAAAGAATATGAGAGAAAAGCCAATGCTGAAGAACAGCTATAGTGTCAGCAGATGGTAAGTACATTGTGGAAACTTCTTTAGTGTTTCATAATCTCAACATACTATTCATATCCACACACAGAAGCATGTAGTGTTAGCAAAATAATTCATTACTGTTTCAACATCTGAACAAACTACTTTCGTTCACGTACAATATTTAAAAACTTCACCAGTCAACACACTTCTTGTATCCACAGTTAACAAAAAAAATTTATAAGTGTTTGATAATTTCAACATACTACTAACATATAAAGTTTAAATTACAGAGATACCAATCAATTTTAAAACAAAAAAAAGCGATTTAAAAAAAGTGGCTACATGGAGAAGTTAACTAAAATTTAAAAATAAATTTTAGGGAATTATTGTTTAAACACAAAAAAATGAGGAATTTATAAAATAAGAAAAAGAATAATGTAAAAACACAGTTGTACAAAACAGCAAATTGTTATTTTATCAAACTTGCTTCATTAGATAAACGTTAATGAAAATTTATTCACTGTATATGCAAAGCACAATATGTATTCCTATAGAAGTACCTTCACACAAAATAATCTAGCAAAAATTAAAATAACCATATTATGGGTCTTATATCTGTTTCAGTTTTGTCTAAAAAAGACACATTGATGAATACTGTTACATGTTTGAACTTGTCACTCAGCTTTATGACATAGTTTTTATTTCTTTTACACACACATATATTATTATGGACCATGTTTAATCAGAAAATAAATTTGGTAAAATCAAATAAATTGAAA
The DNA here is from genome assembly GCF_004210375.1 of Tachypleus tridentatus. Taxonomy (NCBI): domain Eukaryota; kingdom Metazoa; phylum Arthropoda; class Merostomata; order Xiphosura; family Limulidae; genus Tachypleus; species Tachypleus tridentatus. The sequence goes on from NC_134835.1 coordinate 61,084,421, forward strand.
CTAGTAGGCTCTCTGAAACAAAGTCATGGGAGAGAAAGGATTATCTGAAAATACTTTAAAAACCTACAAAACAGTACCTCATTCTTAGAGCTAATTTGTCAAGTAACAAATTAAAAACAGCATAACTATTTTTTGCTTAATATTTTATGAATAAAAAATAGGTTCTGAAATTATATTGCACATTCACTATATTTCTGTAAAACTTCACTGTAAATAAATAAACTCATGAATGAAAAGTAATTTGAAATTATGTTTCTGTTAAACTTCATTGTAAATACATATATGTATATATTCACACTTTCAACTAAGAGTAAATAACATCAAAACAGATAATAAATGTATCAGTTATCAGGTAGATAAGTCTTACCTAATATAAACATTCAAGAAAACTAGTTTCTGCTGGTCATATTTAAACTAATTCCACTAGCTGTACAATCAATATAAACAAAAAAGAAATAAGATAACAATAAAATAAATAATAATTAAAACCAAAATAAACTCGTACATCAACCAGAATGCACTAGTCACATTTTGTAATTCTTAAGATTTTTTATTCCAGTTTTTCTTATTTCATGTTTTGTTTAAAATAAAATTATTGAATTGCAAATATTTTAGTTACAAATTTAAAAATGAACACTCTTCTAGATTATTTTAAAATCTAGCAATCAAAAATGTTTTCCCATTAATCTACTTCTAAACTTCTATTTAAATACATTTTATATCCAAGTAGGCTATTGTTTGAAACAGGAAAGGCAACTGTTTCCTGAGTGTGCCATAGATAATATATTCATTGTGCAGATAAAGTAGCACAGAATAATTTACATCAAACCACAGTCACAGTCATAGTAATAAGATAATATGGCTAAGAGAAAGAAGCCAAATTGTTTTGAACTTGCTATTACAACCTATCAAGAGATTAGATCAAGGCATAGAGAGCAACAAATCACACAGAGAGAGCACCAATAAAATATTACTTACTTATGATTTGGTGTGGTGAAAACTGGGCAAAAGCGAACTTGGCGACAGTAAATTAAGTTGAAAGACAAGTCGTCGACTGAACAAATTGTCAAAATACAACTAGTCAAAAAATCAACCTGTTGACAACTGTATCACGAAATGATATTGTTATTATATTTACATTTACTTAGGGGAATGTATGCATGTTTACAAGTACCTGTATCAGGTTTACAACATGTATGAGAAATCTGTTGCATTTTAAATAAATAAATACAAAATATAAATACATGACCAGTATTTACCTGGAGTATAGCAGCTTCAGTGTTGTGCTGCTCCCACTGTATTTTGTTTAGCAATGAAAACATGAGCACTCTTCTCTTGTTTACCATTTTGTTAAATGTTAAGCCATCCCTCTACAACATTATTAGTCCTAATAATGATTTATACAGTAAAAAAGCTATAGTCTTGTCAAAAGGTTAAGCTAATTATTTTACTTCGATAGCCATAATAGTCGGCTAGCCTACTATAAGCAAGACTGCCAGTACCTTCAAAATACTGTCAGCAAGTGATAATGCTGTTTGCAAATTGGTTGTCACCAAGTTGTCTGTTGACTAGAAATATTGTTGACAAATTGAATGTCACCAAGTTGTCCCATTGCCCAGTTAACCCTGAACTGTTATTTTGTATTAAAATCACATTACTCAAACTTATTTTTGTACACATATGTAGCTGTCATTCCTGGAACTTTTAGTGATATTTAACTTTAAATCTGAAAATTCTCTATTACACAAGTACTTAATGAGTGTATATAAACATCAAATAGTCTACAATCATGAAAGTTTCAACCTTAAAAGACTGAATATTGATACATAGAAGCTTTGTTTTTGCACAATTTGAACAGTACAATTATGTGGAATGAAATATATTTACAACATCATGATATATTCATTACCATAAGAACTACATTAACCTTGATACAAAAGATAATGCAACAAAAGTCTAATGAAAGTAATGAAAAATGGCTTATATTTTACCTCATGAAACAAAATCAATTTCACCTGACTGTAACACAAGCACAAGATTACAAGTGTTAAAATTAAAATCAGCATTTTTCATCTGAAAATCTCCCTCATACTTCCATAAAACACGTGCTACTGTAAATTCATGATGCTTATGCATTCCTTTTTCAGTGTTTTAACTGAATGCTCATTTCATTAATGCCTTCTCATAAAACAAGTTACAAAAATTCTTAACTTTCCAGTTTTCAGTGAGTTTTTAAGCTAAGTTAATGCACTGGGGCTAAAATTCACAAAACTTCTTTAAAATGATTCAAAATTAATCTAACATTTCCATGCAATGTTAAACACTTTTAAGCCACTAATTCTGAAACTTTTATAACAAGATTCTGCAGTAGTTCTGTATTCTTCTGTTGAGTATCTTAAACATTGTTAGTTATAAAAACTTTATCTGAAAAAAATTTTTCTCCCCAGAAACAACTTTACAGAAGTAGTGAATATCAGTGCACCTGAAATCATGATATAAAAAGTTAAGAGATCAATAGTTCTTTAAAACCAAGTATAACACAAGTATGTATCCACAAGCATTATTCATGAGACAGTGTAAGGTCAGAGTGAGATATTAGAATACTTTACAATGTAACATTTTAAAAAATATTTTATATACCACCTTTAATATACAAATAGGTTGTGTTACACAGATTGGTTAAGCCAAGTTTTATAATACAATTGAATCAGGAAAAGAGCAGTGCAATCTGACATACTATTCCAAATGTTGAATGTATAAAATAACTGTTCACTATATTACTGAAGTCTACTGTACACATATATATAAGGTCCTGTCTCTTAATTATATTATTAAAGTTAAGTTTACTGTACACATTGTAATGTAGATGACATATCTCACATTTCTCTTCCTATACTTTCTTCTGATAGTCTGTATAAATAAACTGTACACACTATGTAATAAGCTACTGTCACTCAATTATATTACTAAAGGTAATTCTGTCATATATATTATATAATATAGATGATATATGTTGTATATCTCTTTCTGCAGTTGTTTCTGGTAATCAGTAGCTAAAATTTGACAATTTAAATTTTTCATAGACCTTTAAGTATAAAATATGAAGTCAATGGCTCACTAATTAGTTTATTGTTAAACTAGTTTAAACACCTAAAAATCAGTAAAATTTACAAGTATTTAAAAAAACAATTTAATATAAATATCAAACATTTTCAGCATATCAGGTTTTTCTCAGATGGCCACAGGAACCTGCATTACTTTAAAACAAAGAAAATGTAATCACCACAGCCACTACAAGCATCCTAAATGCACTGTATATCTTTTGGATCAACCTAATTCTTTTTTCTTCATGTTCACTGAACAACCACGTGGAAAGTTTACACTATTTTTCACACTACATAAATTTCAGGATCATTTTGTTTTTAAACATGCAGTGTAGAAAAGATGTGTTCAATACAGCCTTAAGAAGACTGCACCATTAGAAATTTACTAATAAAGTCTAAAATTTGCATTTTACATTGTTCCATAATATATATATATAATCATAATCAATTGCCACAACAGTTGCTAGTTTTCATCAGAAACATAAAAATGTGGTTTCCCTGATGAAAGGAATGTTTTTTTTGAAATTTCATAAGAAGAAGATGATCACATTTTTTTAATATGACAACTTTTGTTTGTTTTTTCCTAAAAAAATATTATTCCAGCATATACACAAAAACCTAATTAATGAACATGTAGATGAAAGAAATTGCCTATTTTAAACATAAAAAAACAAACACTGTAATATCACTTATTGGACACTATTCACACTTAACAGTGTAAAACTGTTTAAAACTGATCAAAAATAGAGAATTACAATGTTACAGCATTCCAAGTTAATTATAACACTCCCCATGATATGAAACACCAATGTTTCCCTTCAGGTAACTGTAATAAACATCTCAGTTATATCACACCACTGACTTTTAAAGGTAATTGTAAATCTTTATATGCTATAACACACCACTGGCCTATTTGGTCTGACTGTAAAATTATCCCTTCTATAACCTGTGAGGACTTGTAACAATAAAGTAATTTAAGCATGCCACAGTTCATTGCCAGTAGTTTCACCTGTCTTATATAGAACTTTACACTGACATTTAAGTTTGATTTTCTAAACACAGTTTATCTGCTATTCAAAACATTGACTGGTATACACTGTAGCATGAATTAAGTCTTGACGGCTAATAAAAATAAACAGAGAAAATAATGGATAAACAATTCCCGACAGCAACTGTTTGGCAAGACAGTATTACTTCAAAACGTTATTACAATGCCCCAACAGAATGTACAAAGGAAGAAATCTCACGTGGTAATCACAAGTGTATTTTAGTTTTATGCATAGATTCAAAAATTGTTCATAATTGAATTTCTTCATCAGTGTGGAATGTAAAAATAGCAGGTACTAATGTATATATTAAAAAAAAAAAAAAGTAAACCATAGACAAAAGTTGCCTTTCATATACATGTTACTGCTGCTTCTAAGAAAAAACAAATCCACTCGATAAAGTTATTAATAACACACTTCAGGAAGTTAAATTACATTTTTAAAGAAATATAAAATTTTATAGTTTCTGTATTTTCAATGATATTTCAGTTTAATACAGACCATTACACACCTTACTACAAATGACAGTGTGATTAATACACAATTTTGAAAGTACGTAACACTTAATAAAAAGTATCTTATTAGTAACTGTTCATTTAAGTATGGCAGCAGTGAGGATGAGAGATAAAAATGTAGGAAACAGAATGTAATTCTCAGACAATAACAATGTCTTAACAGTTCAAGCAGCTAATTAAACGTAAGCACATCTAATGATAATTCCTATACTTGTTTTTTACATGTCACCAGGAATACAACAGTGATTGACATTACACTGAATTGTAGTGTACAAGGCCTAAAAAGAAAGCTACTTAACATATCGTCGTCTATGCTGGTACGTAAATGAAGTCTGGAGTCTTGAATTACGGCTTTTATAATGTTCATTGAAGTCCAAGCGGAAGCTGAGAAAGCGAAGATTTGGATCACTGTGGTCAGCAATCATTAATAAAAACTTCTGTACCATATCCTAAAATAGAAAATACAAAACATAAGGTAAGTAGTAGCTTATGTACCAGGCCTAAGGTCAACAAAGCTGTTGTACCATACCCACAAATAAAAAAACAAAACAGGACTTAATATGAACAGAAACTTCTTTGCCAAAAAGAAATATCAAGAAAAACAAAATGTAAAGCTTACAGTTACTATGACAATTAGCTTACACTTTACTGTATTACTGTTTTTAGAAACAATAATATCAAAACTTATCAGAGGTGTCTAATTACAAGTTGTTTTATGAATGTTCTTCAGCAACAGCTCAAAACATCAATAAATGCCATAAATTTTGCATATTAATAATAACTTTGATTTTATTTTTCAGTAACAGATCAAAATAATTATATTCATATATCAATATTGTGGCTTTCTAATAAAATTAAACTCTCTGATGTTTTAACTATCTGCATATATATATATATATATATATATATAAAATAACCAAATGTCTGTATCTGTCATGCTCTATATATCATGAATAGTTCATCTTTAAGACAAAAATTAAACAACAAATTCTTGTTCCCAAGAGTAAATTACAGAAAGATTATTCATTTTCTGAAATTCCTAAAACTTCATAACAATAAAATTGTTAATACATGCTGAAAGGTCAATCTGAGAAAACCACATTTTAAACAAGTTTTTTTATGTGAGGAAATTTCATGAAAAAAAGGGACTTCCTCCACTCACTGATTAAAAAAAAAATCTTCGAACAGAGGAGCAGGAACGGAAACAATGCATGAAAGGAAAAAGTGTTCGAGTCTCTGTTTTTGTTCAGTTTATACATATGTATTTCTTTTGAAGATAGTATTACATAAATACATGATTCCATTGTACCATGTTGAATAAACTGATTTGAATAACTGTCCTTTGACACTTTGAGTGGAAAAAAAACCAACCTACAACCTCTTAATGAACCTGAATTCTCTATTGTGCCAGATGTACCTGTTGCAATAAAAAAAACAAAAACGAATATTTTTCCCAATGATGCACTGCAGTCAGTCTCCTTTCATTATAAACAAACCCAATGCAATTTTTCTTCTTGAAATAACACAAAATGCAATCGGGAAGAGCCCATTAGACAATCATGTTGCACATATGCCATGATTCAAGGGATTGGGTTGACTACACATTTTATTATTTATACATTACCAATTTTAGGAAAATTACTATTACAATGTTTCACCAGGCATCTGCTAGTTCACCTAAAATGTTTAAGATTTATAATAATAACAATATATATGTTTGGTGCAGCTGAAACCTGAGATAACAATTCACAAAAAATAGAATGATTATAATTATAACTTAACATGATGAACACTTGATTAATAATAATAGGTGTTTTTCATTTGATTTACATGATTAATTAAGTTTAAAGCAGTTAGTTCTAATTTACCTGATAAGAACTGGCTAAGACACACAGCTGTGCTTTGGTTGTGGGTACAGTTTTCTTCTTAAATTCAAGCTGTTTTTGCCTTCTTACTTCAAGTTCTGCTTCTGCAACTCCCCATTTTCCCTGACAAAGTTAGAATATATATATATATATTTTAAGTGTTAAAGATAATGAATACATATAAAGTACAAGAAAATATAATTTTGCCTAAACTAAAAACTGCAGTCTAACTTCACTTTCACTAACTTAACATTTATTGAATTAACTTCTTTAGAAATCACTTGTGATGGTTAAACTGCCAACTACTCATTCTAGATCTATCTATTTATCTCTAACTTGCTTTCTTTTCTCTATTTAACTTGTGCTCACCAGTCACCTATTTCTATACTTTGTCTACTGGAACCTCAAACTGTCTATAAACTATGCAACATTATAATAGAACAATACTCACTTAAGGTAATAAGAAAAATACAGCATATTTAAGAAACATGAAATCAACAATATTACTAAAGTCTATAACAACAATCTGACTGCATACACAACATACAACTTGTACAAAAGTTATGAACTAAAATTTGTCACAACTAACACTTCTAAAACAATCAACTGTCAACATTCCCAGGAAAACTAAATAGTCGTTTAATATTAAGTCAGAAAAGAAACTAAATAACAATACTTACACTACACAGGCTTGTGTATCCAACACAGACAATAAAAAACAAAAAAACAAACTCACAAATGCTTCCAAACTATATCTATACTGACTGGTTTCTGGTTGTTTGGGTCAAGAACATTTCCACACATATTAAAGACAGAAAAATTGTGATTCATCACACAAAATTCAGACAAAATGTTAAAGTGCATTATACCAGATTCTAACAATGCATATGTCATCATCTTTTAATAACCTTCGTAAGGAAAGAAAAATTCTAACTCCTATTAATTTGTGCAAGTACTTACAATCTTTAACCAGGAGTTCAGACAAAATGCCAAACTGATACGAGTTTCTAGGTTTTTACATAACCAAACTTCACATATATCTAAAGGATTAGTACATATTTGGGACCTTTCAACATTCAGTTTAACAACAATGACATACTATATGCAAAATACCTCTAAGTAAATTTAAAAGAAATATGGAAATATTATAAAAGAGTGATATATACTTAGTTATGGAAGGGTGAAAATGAAACGTAAATTTTTGCACATACCTTTTCAGTTTTTGCATTAATTTGAGAGTCTAAGGCTTTATCAGCTGCAATCTCATCCAAACCCTGCTGCCAGAACTGAGTCTGGATATCCTGAAACTTGCTTATTAAATCATAGGTAGCACATAGCTGTGTCAATACATCCTAAGAAGATATAAGAACAAGTCTGAAAGCAAAACTTTCTATGTAATGTTATTTAGTCAAATATAAAAAAAACATTTCACATCAAACAAATGTTTTATTAGGGAAATAATTTATGGGAATCAAAGATATGTTTTAATTTTAAAAACAGAAACTACATAGTAACTCACTGAATATAACTGCTTTAAACACTAAGCACATGCAAGTTCTTACCATGAAATAAAAGATTTAATATTCTGTTACCTCTGTCTTTAGTTTCATATACATACAGATGCCCAAGTGTCTCACAAACAAATATCATGACTTCCCAACAAAAATGATCTAAGTCAATAGAGCTGTGAGAGTATTGTGCTGATCTAATGAAAAATCTTACAAGTTAATTGAAATGTTACCATATTCATAACTTCCTAGTACACAAAACATTTTAGTTATTCAAGTGCATGGAGCAAAGCTCTTTGTTTACTGTATTTCATATGTGCCACCATAATAACTGGCTTATAGATAGGACCTAAATAACAACAATATGCTTAAAACAAATAGCTCAAGTCAAATCACACACATTAAATAACAAATATTAGTTTCCACAACTTTTTCTTGAAACATAAGCTGACAATAAAAAAAAAAACCTAAATAACTAAAGAGCTCTTTGGACAAAAAAACAAAACAAAAATGCACACCCTATAGAAAAGAAAAACGTGTTCTCACATCTAATACTTACTTCATCCTTTAAGCAAAAGAATAAGACTTTATATCCATCATGTTTATTAAAATTTACTAATTTATACTTTTAAATTGTATTTTACTTTTCTCTCACTCAAGTTGTTGAAATTATTATCTTTACCAAAGAAAATAAATAAAAAAATGTAATTGTCTATAACAATGTACTTCATTCTCCAGAGAAGAAAATGTTATATGTAACAGATTCTCTTAGTGAAGTTACAACAAGCAAGTAAAAATTAAAAATGTATCTCAGAATGGCTGGTATGGGTATTAACACTTTTATTGGTAAGGAGAGAACAACGTTTCGACCTTCCTAGGTCATCATCAGGTTCTCTTCTTATCAATAAAAGTGTTAATACCCATACCAGCCATTCTGAGATACATTTTTATTTCAAATGGGTTTCTCATCATCAAGAACAAGTAGAAATTAGTACATTACTTCAGGACTGCAAGAATGTGTTTAGGTGTGTAAATGATACAGTCAACATGCTTAGGTATATAGATGATACAGTCATCATACAGTTATATTAAAACCAAACAATACAACACCTTCAAAAGCTGAATACTAGATACCTCAAAATCAAGTTCATTCCACAACTTAAAAAATACAGTTCTTTCTTCTCTAGATGTTATAATTCACTGTAAGAATAACTGTCTTACATATATTATATACAGAAAGCCAATATGAATAAACATGTACATGACTATATAGTCAAACTACCTACACACAATCAAAAACAATATTAAGTCCCTACTTTTCAACAGGACATTCACCTTATTGTCCCACTGACTTACATTAAATTTAATGAAGCTTTCCACATAAATTTAACTCATGTAAAACAATAATATACAAAACACTGTGCACATTGTGAAGATAAGTGTGCAAAAGAAACAGAGTGACCAATGTGACACCAACTGAAATATAATCAACAAGCTGATGAAAATTAACACAAAGGAAGTGAACAGGCAAAGAGAAATAACCAACAACAATGAATTGATGCAAGAGAAAAAAAGACATGCTCTCTCTGACACATTTTGAAAAACAGAATGTTTCTGGTCTTATCTTATGCCTTTTTTTATCATATATATTTTACAAATATGACACCCTTAAATATTACAGCAAATTAACCAAATTTGGTTAGACATTCAACAGTTCTGTATGTATTTCCTTTAGTAGTTTAATATATATTAATTGTAAAGTAACCCTATGAAGCATAATTTATAAGTTTGTTGCAAGTTATGTACAAAGTTTTTTCATAAATCAGATGTTTTTAGGAGCTATGCAGTACTTGCTGTTTACTCTAAATACAAACATTATTTCTGAATTTGTTTAAGCCAAATGATCAGCTTCAACACACACTTTGTCATTTTAAAATTCTTTCAATCTTTAAATCAAAATCTACATGAATAGATTTTGATTAACCCTCTCATGTTAGGTATTCTTTACTTGCATGACACAAAGTGTCTTACATTCAAAATTTTATTAAAGTATACTTTTAGTTTATGTTATACCAGCTGGTATAGAATAAAATCTCAGCTGATAATTACATTTTAATAGCATATACATTTTAAGTTCTTAATTCTAAAAGGCAATATTTAAAAATATCCTGAAGTTCCCTAGTGGGACATACGATACATTTTCTCTAGGCATCTTTTTTTCTCTCACCATTACCCCTTCCAAAAAGTACAAAATCAAACATAAATTACTCAATACAAAATTGTCATTGCTCAGATAAACCATAATTTTTGTAGCTTTCCATTTTGTTTGATTATATACCTATTATATTTTACTTTTAATTATATATTACCCATAACTTATAGAATGTCAAGATTTTCATCTATAAAATGACATATAACATTGTGCTCTGCACACATAACTGTTCAGTGGGAGATGTTAACAATGCTAATGTTTGAACACAAATGACTAAATTTCGTTACGTGTTTACTGATTAACGCTTCATTTCAGTATAGTCTTAAACTTTTGACCAGCTAGTATTTGAGCTAATTTCATAGTATTCACATTTTCCCTATTAAATGCTTAAAAGTTTATTTTATTTTCCATTTTCTTATTTTCATCTCTGAGCTCTACTCAAATAAGTGGTTGAGTCTAACAACACAAAATGCATATTTTTTGTTTATGTTCATTGACCTTCATATTTTGGCCAGCAGTGTATATTGTTATGAGCTTAAAACTAGTTAGGATAAACAAATATAGTTTCATGTTACAAGTGAAAGTCATTCTAGAAAGAAAAAAAGGTAATTTAGATTTATTTGGAACTTTTTGGGTGGTTACAAGGTCAGCCAAATTGACCAATCCTGTATAGAGATAAAGTAGAGAAAATAACAGATAAAATATAAAGTTTTACTGAACATGTAGCCAATGTTGGCATTGCCATAGACTGTGACAAGTAATTTCACTCCCAGTTATTTGAAACCCAGCTAAAGCTGTCAGATGTAGATTAATTCATTCCCAACACAATAAATAGTAAGTGTAGTAACAGTAATAAATTTAATATAAATTAAGATTTAAGTTGACAAAGGTACTTTAATTTAAAAATTTTAAACTGATTTCAACTCTAAAGAAAGAAAAATGCTTGGTACAATTGAAGAAAGTTCATTTAGATCGGAGTGACAATAACGACAAAAAGAAATATAAAAACATGAACAAATGGCTTACTAGATATAATCCAGATAAGATGATTGACTTTTTACAAACAAGAACTTATTACTTGCATCACTTTTAATAATCATTTGTAACACTGACTTGTTAAAGATATGTCATTTTTAACATCCATAATGTTTTTTTATATTGAGAGTGAAATAACCTTGAACCACCAAAAATTTGTACAACTGAAGAATTACTAATCAAGATGTAAACTGGAAAGCTCAAAAGACAATATAAGTTCTACATGTTAGAAACAAAAAATCTACCTTCAAGAAATACCAGGAAACAGAAACAAGCAAGCTATGCATTCCATTAACCTAGAAGTAAACCAAAATCTACAATCAGATACCAAGAGTTTGTATCAGATTCAAGTCATAATATGAACCCTTTTTCATTGCTGTGCATTAACACCCCTAAATTCATGCATCACCAGATTATACTGACCCTACAAAAATCATGCAAGTCATCTGAAATGCTTCCATGTTCCCAATGTCTGAAACAAGTTATCCATACATTTGTTTATTTATCCTAATAAACAATTTTCATGTACTTTACACATGTATACAAACGCACACACATATAGATTAACGTAATTACAAAATAACTACTTCCATATTTACAGCTCTATTTTAGTTTTTATATTCATGACATCTCATACTCAAGTCAACACAACAGCCCAAATCAGATATAAAATTAAATCATTATCTGACCTTTGATTGCTCGTCTAATAATGCCCTTGTAATTATACAATCTAAAAATTCTTCATGGGCAGCAATAAGCTGATCCAAGTCACCTGCAGATACAACTTTCTGTTGTAGCTCAGCCCAGGAACATTCCATTACCTACAAGAATTAGAATTAAAAGATACAAAACAATAATATAAAAATTGCAAGTGATAAAATTATTATTATGTTGAAAAACTTAAAATGGCATAATATATATTTATTGAATAAATACATGATGAAATACTTGTGAGAATACTGTCAAAGTGAAGTTCATATCTATAAGCAAATGTAGTAATGCATCTGTTGAAAAAGTAAACTATCTTATTAAGAATAATTTGGCAATAGTATTAGAGCCTTGCTCATAGATAGTGTAGTACTGTATACACACAAAATATGAATTAGTGACACCAACCTCAAAATTAATGTAGTACTGTACTTGTTGAACAAAATGAACCATCTCGGAGAGGATGAAGTGACAGTAGTGCAAAACAGGAGGAACCCCTAGAATGAAATAATTCATAAGAGCTATTTTTACATTAAATACAGATGAAAAAGTTATATATATTAACTTACATATAAAAATAAGCTTTTATAATAAATACTTCTTCATAAGTATGCCATTATATATAATGAATACAAATATTGATATTATCCACACAAACATCATTTTGCACTATGACTTATCAGTCAGACTGATTTTGTTATTTCAAAAATCATATTTCACTAAGTCAGATGGTAAAAGATTTAAATCCTATCTCTATGCTGTCCTTTTGACACACTTTCATTACAGTTTAAGGAGTTCATGCAAAAATGTTCAGAAAGGTTTGGCTTCAAAAGACATTTTGTGATTGGTCAGCTGTTCATCCATCAACCATTTTAAAGTAACATCACACATCAATTTTGCTTTATCACACACTACAAAGTAGACATGGCAATCTTGGGTTGAGCCTACTAGTACTAATACTTTGTACTTAAGGTGGACACCTGTTATAAAGTTCTGACCAGCAGAGAAAACAAATTCCTAAGTGTTGAATCTCTATTTGTCTGAAAATGTAAGAGTTAAGAAAAACAATACAAGAAAATGCTCAAATAGTCATAAATAACCTTCTAAACATCTAAAGTGGTAGTTAAGGCAACAACATTTGGTTACCAGGCAGAGTTTTCAAGAGACGAGAGTAAGTCATTTGAGACTGCCATATTCCAGACAGTATATATTCCATTCGTTTTGATCTCCATAAAGCATTGAAAAGACGAAGATAAGCATTCATACACTGAGGAGTGAAAACCTAGGATAAAGAGAATTAGACCTAAGTATGTGTTAACAACTAAACATTTTTATCAGATAACTAAACAAACAAACTTCAAATTTCAAACAGATGAATATCCATGCTGTTATATTTTTATTGATTATCTAAACTGTTTTAGTACTGTTATAAGATAAAATTTTCCAGTCTTCTGATCTCTTCTGTACTTACAGTGCCTATAGGACCATCCACATGGTAATCCAAGCTGAACACATCCCATCCACTGTCTCCTACAGAAGCCTGTAAAATACCCATGAAATAACATACAAGTAGAAAACATGTGATAATCAAAAGAGGAGAAATATTTATAACATAAAAATTGGTGTAACTCTCAAATGTGTTATAAAAAACAACAAAATGTGTAATAACCACCTAGAATTCTACATCAGAAAAATTGGAACAGTCGAACAAAATAAAACAAAGTCAAAAGGAAGAGCTGTATTAAAAACAACAAATACCACAAACCTCTGACTAATGATACTTTCTAATAAACAAAAACAAGTCCAAACAAAAATCAAAAGAATCTCCAAGTTATGGGCTATAATGTGAGATATAAAATGTACCCTAGGTTTTGAAGGTGACTGTGGAAGTAGGGCCCACATTGTGGTGGGGATACACATCTTATCAGTCTTAACTTCTGTTTTACCAGTCTCACACAAAGAAATTCATAATAATAGATAATAATAATTATCTATAAAATAATAAAAAGAAATTAGGAGATGAGATGTGGGTGCTCAAACCTACGTTAGCTCACATCTTTTCACAATGGACTTAATGTGTGATGGTTGGGAATTATACTAGTTAGTTTAGACAACTGGTTGGGATTCTATACTAAGATAATTTGTATTTTATCTATTGTACTACTAATCAGTGCTCTGCGACTATGATAGGGTCTGGAACACCAACTTTAAGAAGTAAATTTATCTTACTTACCTTCAAGTGATAGTACCTTTTATTATTATCTTCTTCTTTACTTTGGAGAGCAGTCACTTTCCCACAACTGTCTGCAGGTAGTGAAGGGTGATATAGATGTGGGTCTTTGTGGGTTTAGGCATCCTCATCTCACTCCTCTAATTTCTATTTCTTTTGATTATTTTATTATCATTATTCAATTTTATAAATTTCTTTATGTGAGACTAGCAAACAGAAGTTAAGACCAATAGACAATGTATCTAGACTCCACCCCAATGATGTGGATCCCACTTCTGCAATCACATTCAAAATTTAGGGTACATTTAATACCCCAGATTATACCCTGTACTCTGGTGATCTTTTTGACTTGTGCTGCATCTTTGATTTGATTTTTGTAAGGGCTTGTTTTGGCTTATTAGAATATATATATATATATATGTACAAACTATTGCATCTTATTATGACAAAGCTTTGACAAAATGTTGAACATTTGTTACTCTGTTACATTTGTAATAAAGTTTTCTCCATTTCTCATATAAGCCATCTTTAAAATAAAGACATATAAATTAGTTCTGGTGATTTTGTAAGTTACTTGGATTTACTTTTCTCATTAAAAATGTTATTTCTTACTTCCAGTAGTCGTACATCTAAACGCTGAAGAATATCAGGACTCTCAAATTGAGCATTTGTAGCACGTATGGCACTTTCAAGTATACCAGATAGGTTGTGGAGGTAGAGCATGTTGGCTGATTTTGGTAACTCCTCACTGTGCAAATTTAACATACTTTTAATGATTTGATTTAGTGATATTTTTACCTACAGTACAGATATGCAAATCAGACCTTGAAATAAGATCCAATAAAAGTATACATATTTTTGTATTTACACAGATCTGGATATCATTTTGCTATGAATCATTATAGGTAGATTTAGGTATTTTACAACTGTATTTTCCAAGTCATTAAGGATTCTCAAGACATTTTTATATTCTGATCATTTTTTACCATTTTCTGATGTTCAAAATGCAATATAATCCAAGAAAGATTTTTTTTTAATTTTTCAAGAATTAAAAATTCATATACAGTTTGTGCATTTCAAGTTTAAAGTATTCTTTCTTTACAAGAAAATTTTAAAGAAAATATTGCAAAAAAACCTAAAACACATTTTGATTTCAAAATCCTTGCATACATATTGTGTTGTGTGTGTTTGAGAGTAAACATTGTGGTATAAGTCATACCTAAATTACTAGTTATCATAAGACTAAAGTGCAACACAACTAAAATTTAATTCCCATTAACAGTTTTATTTTAAAATCACACATAAAAACTTACTGTAAAAGATCCATCAAATGACGAATAAAATCTCCTTGTCCTAAAAGTAGATATCTTCTCATTGCCTACAGGAAAATAGCCATATATACGCCATTAAAGCTATAAACATCACAGAGAATTGCAGATATACTGATAGCTAACATATTAATTAAATTTATTATACAACAATATAATAAGTCAAAAGCAGTTTACTTGTTAATTTTCACAATAGGTTATTCAATAAACCAGAATCTGCCAATGAAATTAATGTACTTCTTTAAAAGCATAACATTAAAAGAAAACAAGGGATTCTTTGTCCATCTACAATGTTTTTTTTACCCACTAACTTGAACTAAACATTAAAAACTAAAGTCAGCCCTGATCATTCAAACATTCAAGTTTCCCTTAAACTGCTTTATATTAACTCATCTACCACATTTGATAGCAACCCAATACAAAGGTTAACCACCCTGTTAGAAAAATAAAGATGTTGTAGCTGAAGGTGACTCCTACCATACCATAAGTTTTATCTGTGTACCCTAATGTTACCATTTTCACCATTCAATATGAAAAAATATGATGCATCCACATTATCAATTCTCTTAACAATTTTAAGCATCTCAAACAAATCCCCTTCCCCCAAGTTTAATTTTTTTCGAGAGAAAACATCTTCAGAGATTTTAACCTTTCATCCTCTGACAACTTTCCATCCAATGTATCATCCTTGTAACCATCCACTGAGCTTTTTCCAATAATTCAAATATCATTTCTGAGGTAAGGAAATCAAGCCTGAATACATTTCAAATATGCCTAACCAATGATCAATACAATGACATTATAACATATTTAGACTTGTATTCAATATTTCTATAGATATATCCTAAAATCTTATTTGCCCTACCACTAGCAACAGTACATTGTTTGGATGATTTATAAGACTGACCAACCATTACACCAACATACTTTTCTTCCATAACATTGTTAAGGTTATTCCTATTAAAATTATGCTTGTATTTCAAATTGTGATATCCAACATATACTACCTTAGATTTATTAAAAGCCATCTGCTATTTGTTCACCCAACTCACCAAAGAATCAAAATCCTGATGTACAATGGTAGCATAAGCTCAAAGCCAGCAACATCCAAAACTTTAGTCATCAACAAATTTAAATGATCTATTGATTATTCTTTCATCTGTGTCATTAATGTAAATCATTAAGAACAAAGGTTCTAACAATTAGCCCTGAGGTACTCCGTTCAAGAAATTGAATCCAGTTTTAATGAGCTATATTTATAAAAACCCATCCATCCAGTTTTCTACCAAATAAACTAATTTATTGCCTACATGTACAAAGATAACATTTTTAAATGAATTTTTTTATGTAGCATTTTGTGAAATGTTTCTTTCTTGAAAATCCAAATACACATCTGTACCTTCATCTACATAAACAGATACCTTTTCAAAGAATATCTAAAGATCAGTAACACAACATGCTCCTCCAGTGAAACCATGCTACTTATTATCCAACAGAATTTCAAAGTATGTTAAATTACTTTGTGAACATCTTTGTGAACAAACTTTCAAAAGGTTTTCTTGCCATTAGCAATTTTTATAATTACTGGGACAAATTTTGTCACATCCCTTGAAAAGAGAAATAGCATCAGTCAATTCCCAATCTGCTTATCATTCAAGGACTTGAATGTACAACTAATAGCAAGTAGCTCACATAATCAATCCTTAACCTCTTTCAAAACCACTGGGTCAGTGTTATACAGACCAGGAGATTTATCTTTCTTAATCTTCCCAAATTTTTCTAAACACAGTAAAGACAAGATTTATGTTTAATAAGTGTTATTTTTTCATACCCGTGAACATTTTCCTTTATACAAGATTTTCTTAACTATTTGATAATCTACTTATAGAAACAACACTCAGAAAATCACCTACAAGTAAATGATCAGTGAACTTGTACTGAGTGAATAAAGACTTGAGAACATGACAACTAGTTTCCTTATAGATGGCCTCTAAGAGTCTCTGGAAGTCACTGTCTTGATCTTGATTGAATAATGACTGTACTGTATAATTTGAAGAAAAAAAATCATAAATATCTCATATGAAAACTCTCTGATAAGAGGAGCCTACTGTTCAAACTACTTAACTTTTAACAATTTACTAATAAATTATCATCTGCTAAAAATACATAAACTTGGTACAAGTTAAAATACCCAATAACAACTCTACCATACCTGTACAATAATTTCTTAGACATGCTTCAGTCTAAATCACAAGTTGTGCACTCTGATGTACAAATCATCACATTATTAGGTATTCTATACTTTAAAATATATAGATTGTGAAATTTCATGTTTAGGTCTGCACATTATTAGGGATTTAATAATTTAAAGTACTAACTGTGATATTCGATATTCTGATCAACATATTATAAGCAATCCTACACTTTAAATTACAAATTGTGAACTCCAATGTGCATGTCAACACATTATTTGGTATTCTATAGTTTAAATTACAAACATGTGAACTCTGATGTGCATGTCAGCACATTATTAATTATTCTAGACTTCAAATAATAACTTTAAAGAGTAAATGATGGTCTATGCTCAATCAGTAGAATAAACTAAAGTCTTGTGAACAAGATGGCACTTTTTTTTTTTGCAAATATTTTAAGTATTACAGAGTACAAGTAAGAAGTTATCAGATTGTAAACATGTGACAAGTTTGACAGTTTGACACCAAAACAAACTAATACTTATTCTAGCAAGAACTTTTTAATGACTGTAACACTGATTTTAGGGTGATATATAAAATATGTATTTCTAGTTTTATCAGTATAAATATTAGTTCTGACTTGTTTTAAATTTGCAAAATCTTGTAAAGTTACAATGACTGTAACAGTTAATTAGGAACTTGAATGACTACTATCTCCTTCTTTCTCTCTTTAGTTACACTCTACCATTTGTATAATGCCATGTAAGTATCAAGCAGTCTTCTTTTATATAAGTAACAACATTATTCAGTCAGCTGCAACTGTTTCTGTCTTTAAATTTTGAAGTAGGAATAACAAATTAAAATGCTCTTTAGTACTTACACTACATTATGTCAGAATTATCCACAGTACAGAAAGTCAAGATTTTAAAACAATAAAACACCAGAACAGTATATTTTATGTACCTATCAAGCCATTTTTAAGCACTTTGAAACCTAAGTAGAGTGATATAAGCCACAACAGTTGGTTGATTTGGTATTTTATGACACAAAGCAGCTACACTATCTGTGCCAAACATCTGAAAAAGTTAAAATTAAAGGAAATTTTGTAAAATTCATAAAAGGAAATTAAGGTAAAACTAAACAAAGTTAAAAAAACAAATAGCATAAAACCAATGTTTACATCTTGTCTACAATGATAAGAGAAAAACTACAGTAATTGAAGTTGTAAAGAACTTTCTGTAGCATAATTGTAATTATCATAACTCGCCAGGAAGACTAACAAGTAAGTACAAAAACCACTGTCAGTCACCTGATGTTAGTCTTTCCAGTCCTGGTTTTGAATTATTTGACATTATAGCCATTTTCAAAAAATAAAGTAATAAAACTTTTAAAAGACTATAAGCAAAATTTTAATAATAATGTGCCAGGATGACTAATGAGTAGTTCAAACAGCAGCATTAGTCACCTGAAGTAGGCCTTTCCAATCATGGTTTTGAGTTATTTGATGTTACAGCCATTTTCTAATTTCAAATCAAACTAGATGGACTTTGACTCCTAAAAGGGAATCACATTAAAAAAAGTCTAATGATAAATTAAAAAAAACTTAAATGGCATTAAAAAGATAAATGGCTTTTAGAACACTAAACATATTTCCAAGGTGGACAGTGTCACCATCACCAATAACACTAACGTTATGGACAAACCTTGGGACAGAACATGTTTAAAATGGTGCTATTGTTGAGAGTCATACTGATGGAAAGAAAGTAAAATGTGGCTTATTGTGACCTGAGTGTTTCACAGAATATACATTGGTGCATCAATCCCAGATAAAAGAAAACAATGAGTTAAAAAACTGTGACCAAAGAGTAGTCTAGTGAGAACAACTTCCTTTTTCTGGTCCAATCAGGAGGGTCTGCATTTCTCAGATGACTTAAAGATAGGTCACAATTGGAGACTGTAAGAAGCCATGGTGGGATTGGCTGACCAGTGGATACAGCAATGTTATCCAAAGACAGACCCAATTCATCCAACTGCGCCTGGATACGAATGCCAAAAGGAGGAATGGTAGATCATCTGTGCTGAAAACGTATTGCCCACCGAGGAAGGAAAACACAACCCAGGTGGGATGCTTTGATAAGAAACAAAGTTTCGAAGCATATAGTAAAGGGAGTTGCAAACAGCAGAGGTGCAAAGAAGGTTCATGAGACTCTGTGTATAAGCCATGAACTGGGAAAGTGCAGAAAGCCCCAGTGCTGATGATGAATGGGATCCAGCATCTTTAAGGCCCAGGTTCTGGCAGAGCCATAGACCAGTGATCCATAGTCAAGTTTCAATTGAATAGAGCACGATATACCTTTAGCATAAAACATTGATCTGCTCCTCAAGTGGTGGAAGAAAGGACATGGAGGATGTTCACTGCTCTTGTACATTTGACCCATAGCTGCTTGATGTGTGGTATAAAGATCAGCTCAATGTCCACAACACCTGTTGAGAACATCCAACCCTGGTACTTGGTTGACCCTAGCCCAAATGGACCAGCCGATTAACCCAAGGGGAGCCACCCTAAAACTGCCCGTCAATAGAAATTCAAGGCCAAAGTGGTGTGTTAGGGTTAGACCTCTCAACCATCAGGATCCTCTCCTTTCCTTCACAGGTTGCCATGAATGGCAAACTCCCGAGTGGATATTTAGATTCCAGAGGAGGTAAACTGAAATAACAGAACCTTCCCTAGGAGGTCCCTTCACCACATACAGGAATCCACACCTTGGGGCCACAAATAGAATGCAGATGTAAATCCATAATTATTTTGGTCCATAAGTGACCTCACATCATGTTTCAGCAATAACTATAATATAAAGAAATGAAATAACAACCAGAAATATCTTAATCAATAAATTAATGTATATAAATATTCACAGAATGGAGTATATTATATCAAATATCAGTCTCAACCTGCCTTTTTGTCTACATTACCATTTCTCTTAATTCTCTACCTGATGATGTGCAAATGCCTTCAGTATAGATTATATTGAAAAAGGATCCATCATAAGGGCATCACATCCACTCCTCTCAACTGCTTTCCATGACCCACTTAATATATAGACAGTGGTTTCCCAGTGTCCATTTCAACAATTCAGTTGCTCAAGACCTACTGGTAATGCATCCTTGAACTGATATGCCTTTATAGGGAATATCATGAATACCCATTTTATTCTCCAGCTGCTTAAAGTATGTGAAAGTTGAATGGGAGGTAATATTGGACTGAAAGTATTATCCTGATGAAGTTAAACCTTGTTTGTCTCACTTCCATACAAAACCAGTATTTCTGGATGGTCAAAAACGTCCATAACATTAACCTAATAGTAAGAAGAGTTCACCTACTCTCCTGATACTTAACTTGCACCTGTTTTAGTAAGCAATGATGATCATAAATTATTTTGAAAACATTTTGTCACATGCTGTGTACTGCCTTTGGAAATTCCTACCGCCCATTAACCAGTAGCATAAATCTTGTTACAGTTATTAGAATACATATATCCTTCATCAAGTATTACCAGGTAATGCTACTCTTACATGAGTAATTACCATTAATACAGTTTTGACAGTTGGTCTTCCTTTCCTGGATATGTCATGGATTCATATTTCTAGACAGATATCCTTCTTCATTATTTTGCTTGGAACATGTCAAAGGCTTCTGTTGCTTATCTTTGTGGATTTTTACCTGTTACAAGATACCACACTTTGCTTATCAAACTTGGAATATAACTTCTTGCAGGTCTGTTACAGGTTAGTCTTGGTGCCCCATATTTATCTATATTCCTTTATTTTCCAATGCTAGAAACAGAGATGTTCCCATCTTGGACATTCTACATCCATAATCTGATTACATTTTTATGATCTAAGTGTATGAATATTTTGCATCAAAAATGTGATCAATTTTTGGTGGCATCAAACTACTTAAAGATTTCCAAGAAATATCAAAGTGCAGATCCAATACATAGCATTCCACTGCAAGTTTACTGAATGTGGTTATCATGTGACTTGTTGACTTGAATATTCAAAATTGCTTTAATATAACATACTCAACCCTCTGTATTAGGCAGAACCGTTAAATTATTTTATGTACAACACCTTCATTATCCTGTTTCTATCAAATTTTCAACCTTTAGCTTCTAAGAGTCCATGCTCAGTTGAGAAGCTGATTCTGTTAAAAACAGATATGAAACATTGAAATAACACTATGTAGGTTTTTTAAAGTAAATATCATTATAGAAATGTTGTTATATGTGTTTTTGAAAGTCATGTTAGTATCAATGAATGTTCAATGTCATATTCTGATTTTGAGATACACTAATTTCAAACATTTCAGAATCAAGTGGCTGCAAAACAAATGTCATGCAGAATGATATTTCAAACATGAACAGCAGTGAAATGTCACAGATCAACAAGTGAAACAAATCTTTATTCAAACATAGTATTTCTAAACACATTGCCAAGGGAAATTAGGTGAGTCAAAATTAATGAAACATGACACTTTCAAGTCAGGCTGGGGTCCTTGTGTGGTGTCCCACAATCCTTAATTACCTATAGCAGTGACTATTCCAAATAACATATATAAAGTAGAAAACTCCCAACTCACACTAATTTGTCAAATGTTTTCAAATTATTTGAATATTTTGAAATAGAGACATAATCTACATTTGTAATGAAGGGCTAAGATATAATGTTATTAATACCATCACACACACCCTTCCTTAGTTTTTGGTCTTCCAGACCTGAATTTTAAACATTAAAGACCAAATTAAAAGTTAACTAAGATATTATGAGATACAGTAATCATTTCCTTCAAATCACATCCATTAAGCCTACACAAATACAATAAAAATTGAAACTCAAAGGCTCCACTCGTCAGTTTAAGCTTAATAAATAAAAATGAAATTACAAAAAAGAAACCATAATTTACAACCAAAAAATAAAGGTAAAAATTAAATTTACATTAAACTAAAGCTAAAATTACATGCTGCAAAACTAAAAATCAAAATTACAAAATAAACAATGAAGCTAAAATTAACATGCTAACCAGCTACAATAAATGAAAAAATGAAACTTAAAATTACAAAAACAAATCAATCTTAATAAAAACTTTACAGCATGTTGAGGATTACATAAACCTAGCAGATACCCATTGAAATAATTCAGCAGTATATTTCTTAAAAATAGTGATAAATGAATAAAACATCTGCAGTCAATCCAAAGCTTTTGATCATGAACTACATACAATATGTTTATCTAATGGGCCATTTATAACTGTATTTTGTTATTTCATGTATTACTTGAATAAGGAAGAGTGATTTGCATTTAGTTTTAAGCAACAAAGACTAACTACAATGCACTGTTGGTAAAAATGTTTGAGGTCTGATTCAATGGGTGCATCCAGTACAAAAGAGCACTCAGATTCTGTAAGTAGCCATTGAAATTTTCTCCACAAAAGGATGCCATCCTTTCTTGTCATTTTATTGAGCACATGAAAAGACAACTAGTGGGCACTTTCTGCAAGTTGTTGTTTCTATGAGAAGTAACAAAGGAAATATATGTCATTCAATTCAAATAAATTTAATTGACTTGGTGCAATAGAAACGTGTTTATAAGAACAAAATGGAAAATAATCTATACACACACCCACACAGCAAACAACAACAAATTCTAATCAAACATGTTCTCCTGTTCACACATTTTCCATTCATGCTCCTACCATTGAAATATTACTTTCAATAAGGTTAAAGAGGAAGTCCTTTATGTGTGTGTGAAGTTCCCTCACAAAAACAAACATTTCTGTTATGAATAATTTTTTTATCAGATTGACTATTCATATTCAGCCCATATAAACCCTGACTGACTGATGTTGATATTAATATAAAATTGTAAAACTGCAAAATATGAACAATTTTCCTGTAATGTGTTCGAGAAAAGAAGCATTTTGGCACATTATTGTTTTATTAGCATTCTGGAGATACAGAGCATGACAGGCACAGAAAGACAATTGGCTATTTCAGACACACATGTACAAAACTTCTGCAGTAGGTCCACCTTCTGGTATGAGCTTCTGAAGTGACTCCTGTGATATGGTGGTTGTCTCTTAAAGTTCTATCTTTCCATGATAAGTTCACAGCACATCATCTACTAATAAATCAAACAACTGAAAGTTTCATTGGTGGTTGCTGCATGGGGTTTGTCTTCAGGTTATTTAGCACTTCACTGTGGTGCCGTTGTGATTGTAAAAGAGTATCAAGCAGTACAAAAATAATAAAGGTTAAAATACTTAACACAATCTCCATTTTTCAGTACACAACTGAAAACCTTTGTTCAAAAATGGATCTACGACCTTAAAATAGCCACTACACATTTCAATATCAAATTATGCCATCCTAAGAAGTGTGAAAGCAAACCATATATACATATAAACATACAGAAACATCAGTCATGTGCATACTTAGCTTACACACTGAATTTAAAGAATGTCATACCATCTACATATTGTCTAAGTAGTCACATGACCAACAGCTGGATCTCTCTGTGTATCTATATATAGATATATATTTTTACCAATTTTGTTTTGATACTCTTGAGGATGACATTACTCAACATTACAACATATAGTGTTTCAAGGACAATAATCAGTCTCAGAAAGTAACATTTTCTTTAATTGAAAATGTATTTCCAGTAATACTTATTTTCCTCTACTCACACTATTACTCAACTGCTATGGTTTCTTCCTTCATCCAACTAAGAATTGGTCTGATGTTTTTCTCACTTGCTCCAATCTTTTATAAACCACTTAACTGCTCTTGGCAGTATTTGTCTCATGACACTTTCCACCCAAGTCAATACACCCTCTATCCTGGTACTGTATGTAAGCACCTTATTTAGATAATTATATCTAACACCAACTGTAAGTAAGGCAGAAGAATTTGACAGAAGTTAATATTATTGGAAATACATTTTTGATTTAAGAAAATGTTAACTTCAAAACATATTTATACTCTCTCTCACTACAGTTAAAATCTCACACTGAGAAAATGGAGGGGTTGGTGAGGGCATTATCTATAAAGAAAGCATCTGCATAGTTCATGGTTGTGTCAATAGAAGACAGGCGTTCTAGTGGGAGGAACTGCACTACATCTAGAACAGATTTGTTCTTAACCTAAATCTTACGTCATGTACTGTGAGTGGAACTTTACATTATTAATCATCAATATTGGACAGGCCCCAATCAGATAGCTGAGGCTCCACTGGTTAGAGTTGGAATTATAGGGCCATGGTTTCTATATCCCATGTTGATGGCTAGAGAAAGTTGCCTGCAATATGTATGTGTATAAACATAAGAGTGGATCCCAACTGTAGCCACACAGTGGTGTGTTCCGAGCCACCAAAATCATGACAAGAAGGTAAGCAATACTGAAGTGGACAAACCTTCTTCTCAACCTGAAGACATCTGCAAGGCAACACCTCTGGCTTGGAAAGGCAGGATCTTGTATATATTACTCAACCAGAGAAAACAAAACTTTTGCAATCTGGAATTACAAACACTCATCCTTACCCCCAACTGTGTGAGCAAGGCAAATTCCTCTTGCTCCCAGAAGTACAGCAAGGACTTGGAACAAATTGTGATCAACCAATGACAGAATATTGAACCATTCTGGATTTGGAACTTTGAGAAGACAGTGAACCCTCTTCCATAAAAAATGTACTGAACCAGTATTGATAAAAAATAAAGGCCACACTCAACTGAACTAAATAAAAGAGCATCAGATCTGAACTTGTATTATGAATAGTCTCCTGGGTATGCTTATCTCTCTCCTATCAACATCTAGGAAAAACAACAAACAAAAACATCCAAGGACCTGGGTAGGAGGGCCCCTGACTCTACCCTCTTCTCAAAGAGTGGAAAAATTTCACTGTAACACTCTTGAACAAGAGCCTGTTTCTATTACCCCAATGACTGGAAACTGAGTTTGTTAAGAACTCCCTAGCTCCACTTGTAGAATCTGGGGGGCATTGAGAGTTCTGAGGAACAGTGCAACAGGTTAACCAAGTTTCCAAAATTTTTTAAGCAACTCAATCCTGATTTATTCAAACTAATGACTGGCAAAGATGGGCAATATCCCCTTATACTTTACTCAAGATAATCCACAAGTGGTAGTCCAGTATAGCACAGTAGTACCATCCAATCAGCTTCTAGATGGTCTTATAAAACACTTCATTTCTAGTTGCAACAGAGCTTGTTGTAACCAAGAATAAGTGGTTGATAGTGAAGAAATGGTTTCATAAAAGCACACCTGCCTGGGCAACACTTGCCACAGTGTGATATCCCACAAAAATGAGGTAAAGGACCCCCAAAGGTAAAGAAGAGAGAAGTGCAACAATAAAAATATTTACTGCCTCTGTAAAATCTAGTGTAAATGGGTAAGATAGTTACACAAGGTAGTCAAAAACCTTCAAATGAAGATACTACCAGATCATGCAAACAGTCTGAGATAGAAGTATTGGAAAGATATCAATGGACAATTCAACTGGGCTATAGAAATGTAATAAATATGATTTAACAAGACTCACAGAAGATTCCTCGGTCCAGAACTAGTGATGTGGATCAAATTCATATACACCGTCAATTTAATTGAAGATAAACCCTAGGAAGCTAAAAGATCCCAATGAATCAAAAGTCATTGTCCAGCATCTCTAAATACATTAATGTGGGCAACAAAATCACAAATGAAAACTAATTACCTATAGAAATGAGAAATAGTGATCAGACAAAACAGTGAAAATGAATTTATCCCCTTTCATGGCTCAAAGTGTCTTGGGGAAAAAGAATTGTTTTCAGGATATAGATAAAAAGATAAAGTGTCCTGTGCCCAAACAACACAAACCACTCTGACCAGCAATGTTTGTAGGTCAGTAGTAATGTAAAGCAAACCTCCAAAGAAAGGTAATACCTAATAATTGAAACTCAGGTCACAAATTGGTGCTGAGAAATGTTATGTAACCTTAGTATACCAGTTAGGTAACCAGAACAGGTGTTTGGGACAAAAGACTCAAAGAAACTTGAAGAAGATGGAGAATACTGCAAACTCAAAGAAATTTGTCTCGTGTGTTAAACAGTAATCAGTAGGCTACTTTATACAAGGTGACTATGGAAGATGCAAAACCCTTGCCAGAGTCAGATCAACAAACGAATTATGATTGGCACTTCTAATTGAAGTGAGTTCAACTTCCTTTTGATACATCGTTGCCAATAGATATGCCATTTACATTGATAAAGGTTCCTCATGGGACTAAGCAAAGACAGACTTATATGTGTCAATCTTAGAAGTTAAATCTCAATGTTGTACGAGGGACTGCATAAATTCCATGCCTAAATCTTGAGCTTTTGGATAGCTGGGTATCCAACATCTAATCACAGCTCCCTCCATGGAGAGGGCCAAAGAGGAAGTGCAAGAAGTGGGCACTCTTGGGGATATCACAGAAGCAGAAACCAGGGTACAGCTGCCAATCCAATGCTATCAACAAGACCTGATAATGAGTTGGAACAAATCATTAGTACCTTGGGTAAATTTTGAACTGTAAGGAAGACCTACAGCTGTAATCCTGTCCTGTCAGAATGCATCCACTGTCAAAGCCCAAAGATGATGTATTGAAAACCAAATTGCTACTAGTTGGGTATTACAATGAGTGTCTAACCCCCAATCATCAATGTTTCAAAATGAGAGTCAATGAAAGCCTCACAAATGCAGAATCTTTATGTTGGGAGAATCTGTTCAGGTCAAGACAACTGATTTGCTACCACAGCCATCATGGAACATAGCTAATAAGGTGATATTATAGGAATGGTCCTAATACAGGAGATTCAAGGTTCATAAAGAAGGAGCACTGAACCAAGTGCTCCTTTGAAAGAAAATGCAAAATACCACTTTGGAATTGTTAGAGAGAAGCCTGACAATTTTCCCCTTAATGGACCTTGACTGGATCTTTTGAAGAGGAAGAAGAATTAAAAAAATGGTGTAGGTAAGCATCATCATCTGTGTGTAGACACTAGTTTTCATGACTGTTGTGATATGCCCTCCAAAGCTGAAGTAAAGAATTTATAAAGAGACTGATCTCTGAACAAAGCAATAGCAGAGAAACCCCTATCTTAGTACTGTCCTGACTTAATAACCCATCGAGATTGAAGAATGAGTTTGAATAAGTAAACTAGGAAATTCAGTGATTTGATATTTTTGACTCCTTGGTTGCACAAAAACCACTAAGAGGATTTCTTCTGCACTCATCCTGAGGGTACAAGGAATTTGAGTGATGCCCACATTCCCAAAAGAGAGAAAATCACTTGTGCAGTGGGAGAAAAGAGTAAGAACTGAGCTTCTTGTTCCATAATGTGGATCTGATGGGAGTTGGCTGAGGGCAAATGAGATATGTGATGAAAAAGGTACACAGACTGAGGATGTATTGAGTAGGAGCACTAGTAGATATTTCAACTCTAAGAACAAAAGGAATAAACAAGTCTTGGTTGTTTCTGAAAGTAGAATCCAGGGGGTGATGTTCTGGTAACTGATGACATAATGCCAGCAGTAATCATTTATCCATTGAATGATGTGTGCACATACTAGGGTATGGAGGTGATGATAAAAAGCTTGTGTGATTCAGCAGAATGTATATGTTGCTGTTGTTAGTCTGAAGGCAAGAATCTCTAACTGCAGTACCTGACCCTTGTATACAAAAATTGCAGTAGTGCCACCACTATGGCAATGTGCAGAATTGAGCTGATGATATTAAACTTTGACATCTACAACCTTAGTGAAAAATGCCAATCAACCCAAATTGAGGAATAAATAATTTGTGAACCTTGGAGAATCTAAGCACTGAAATAGAATGATAATTGGACACCAATCTTTTTTTCTTCATAGACCCAACATCTCAACATCTAACAAGAATAAAACCCTCTCTCTCTGTCCCCAGACCAATCAAACTCTGATAGCCATGGAACTAACGTCCAAAATCCAAGGATCAGAAGGAGATGGAAACCCCACAGGTGAGGTAGTGCTAATGTGAACTGAATGGCTAACCATACTCAAGAACCTATAGTGGTTAAAGTTACTACAAGTTCAGAAATTCTTGGAGCCAAGCCCTCACAGACCCAGAAAGCATACACTGATCTATTCAGATTAACTCCAAACTCTGCCTTCGAATCCCTAATACAGAGGAGCAGATATACTGTTTAAGTTTGAATATGCTTTCACCTGATGGTGGTAGGCTAAATCACATAGTTCTGACAAAAGTGACAAATAAAGCACAGCTGTCCCTTCAAGTAACTGAGCAGTAAATCTCCCTGCATGAACCACAATGCCCATGAATGAAAAAAAAACTAAATATCTGTTCTAAGACCCTTCAGCCCTCAGTTTATCCCAAAGAGGCCTCTTTGTAAAGACTGTATTTATTAGCATTGTTTGGTACAATATTTTGTCAGATAAGTTTGTTTTGTTAGAGTGAAGCAACACTGGGCTATCTGGTATGTTCTCTATAGAAACTTAAACCCCAGACCTCAGCATTGTAAGTCCATGAACTCACTACTGTCCCATGGGGGTTGGGGATGGAAAAGCTAACAAAATAAAAGGAAGTGCATTCTATCCAGAATGTCCAGCCTCAGAGCCCCTCTGAAGAAACACCATCAAATCAAATAAGCATCTCCTTCTCACAACAAATAAGATCACAGACCTTCTCATCTGAGAGTAACCCCTTCCCAATTGTTGAGCAATGCTAGATATCAGAGGTGGGATAAGGAGAAACTTGATTTACCTTTGAGTGGAAATAATAATCTGATAATTTAAACAGTATATCAGCTTGTCAATTTTTTTTTTCTCACTAAAATCAGCCAGGTCACACAAAAAACACTCAAACTACCTCCAAATGATCATAGCACCAAGAAACCTGTTAGTGACATTTTGTTGAGAAAAAGTGGTAACATTACCTAAATTAGGTGCTTACATACAGTACCAGAACAGAAGGCACATTGACATAGCTGGAGAGTGCCACAAGACATATATCAGCAAGGCCAATTAAGTGGGGTATAAAAGACTGGAGCAAGCAAGAAAAAATCAGACCAATGCTCAGACTAGCAAAGAAAGAAACCCTGAGAGTTGAATAACAGTTATACTGTTATACAATTATACAGGATTAATAAAATTCCTTACTTCTTTCTCAATGTAATTTATACTAATTATGGTGGATTTTAATACACATAAGACACCTCAATATTCAAAGCCAAATTCTTTATTTGTCTGAAAAGCTGTGTTACTGTATAACATATATTTTCCATATATAATTAAATATAAAAACTAAACTCGTTGATACAAATAGCATAACACATGCACCCATCATCACAAATTAACAACTTATACTGTTTAGTACTGTTTGATCTGTTACTGTTTTGCCATAAAATCTTTCAACACATGGCCACTTTAACCACCTGCTGCCATGCAAATTCATGCACATCAGAAGCTGCAGAATACACCCATTCCACAGCTGCATGATCACTGTTACATATCTGCATTGAGTTGGTGGTCATATATCAGAATAACTTGGAGATGGAATTCTCATTAAAACATCAAGATATGTCAAGAACAATGCCAACTGTTGCTTAGTTTCAATGTATGCCATTGTGACACATTGAAGGTATTCATGTATTGATTCCAATCTATTTGATTGAAAGTGACTTAAAACAATGCCTTGCAATGCCTAGTCCTCTTTAAGAGCACCCTGATGTCTCTTAAGACCCACCCTAACAAGTTTTGAGACATTCAGACTGCTCAATCTTGCTATGACACTTCTTTATGTTTCTGTATAAGAAAATTATTTATTAGAGGTCATGGTTAGCAGCTATCTATGTTCCTCTAACTACTTTAGGACTCTCATTCCCAAGGGTAGTTCTAGAATGTGGACATAGTCCTCAACATGCCTAGTTGAAACTCTCAGTCTATGAAATGGTCTCCCAGTCCTTACTGTATTTTGTGTCCTCACTTTAAACACCAGCTTCTACCTCTTAAGTGCCCTTCATATCAAACATGATTTTTTTTACTTTATGCTATCAGAGATTAAAATATAAAAAAAAAGAAGTATGTTCAAAAGAAATCCTGCATAAATAAATCCTTTGGTCATGGCAACAAAAAATAACTTATTTATTAGTTTGTAAGATTCACATAACTGATGTGTGATTGGTTAGAATCCAATATTTGCAAAATACACTTCAAGAGACATTATGCATTAAGACATGTTAAACATGAAGAACAAAGGTAAACAAGTGATAAAAATAAAACAAATCTTTATTTAAAACAGTGTTTCTCTATTTTACATACTGCCAAGCCTCTGTATTTGACAGAACATATTTAAGAATAAGAAAATGTCACACTTTCAAGTCAGACTAGGCTATTAATGCATTATCCCAAAGTCAATAAATTATTTACAACAACAACCACTGTTACAAATAACATATCAAATAGAGAGAACCCTCATAATAACTTGTACAACAGACTGTATCAACTCTTGAAACAGGCATATCCAACACAAGGAAGTAGACACAGACAAAAATAAATCAACTTCCATGGGATAGTGGTTATAATATATAACTTTAAGCAAAAGGATTAGTAAATGTTTATAACATTTGTACATTCTGTTTACAATGTGGAAGCTAACTAGATCCAGAAAACCTACACAAAAACATAGAAACATTACCTAAATATATATGACATATTCTAGGCTATTTATGAATGGATAAGTATAACATTAATATAACATTTGGTGAATTTTTAACTTATACAGCTTAAGAAAACTGTGAATTATAATTTTATCAATTCATGAATTAACAGCTTAACAAAAGAGCAAATATTTTCATGGTTAAATGCAATGATAAAAGATATAGTGACTTAAATATTATAGGACAGCTTTAAAGTTAAAACTAATCACGTTACATGTTTATTAACAACAAAGGTTTTATGGTCTTGAATAATATATTGTTAACACAAGTCTTCATCAGAATTTCAGATTTTTAACCCTTTATTGTACATTGTAATATCTATGTAACAAATCTATCTTTATTACTTAACACACATACAAATGTTTCAGTCCTTTAACTGAATGTTCTTACTTCAAGTACCAGTCTATTATGAACCATGGAATTATTTTTGTTTACTCCTCAATCAAACAGTGTTATAGAGATAATGTATCCATTTTTAACTTACCAAAATATATTTTGTAAAAACATATTGTTAGTTCAAAATTGACCTATTTAATTAAACAATTCATTTTCATTTTAAATAGAATAGGAGGTTAAAGAGAATATGGCTAGGAAAGAAAAACACCCCAAAAAACAACTCAGTTTCAAGAAAACTCCAGCTTTCTAATTTTAAGGCCACTTTTTTACCCTAATCATAAAGTATCAGGCAAATGTACACATTTGAATTTATGTTTACTTCATAGATCTTGTTAGATTGTTATATATTCGCAGTTTTAATTTTTAAAAAATGTATTTACACAAATACAAAAACCTTTGGATATAACCTTACTGATGAATCTAATAACAAGAAATATTTCTGACATTGTTTCTTTTACTGGTGTCAAGTTTGAGGTTCTAGTATATTGGATGGTTTTAAACTATTGCAAAAATATGTTATAAAATGAAAACTTAAACATGCTGCAAAAAACAATTTGTTATTTTACAAAACTGTGAAAACATATGTACTGCTATGTGTTCTGTAAAAACTACAACTTATTCCTGAATATATATCACCTGTTGAAGCATCAGCTCTTATAGTTTGTTCATCCCTGGGTCGGACTGAAGTGTGATCATGGCACACCATCCGAAGAAAGTTGATAGCCTTTCCTGTACACAGCACCTGTAGGAAGAATATATTCAGTATATAAAGGAGCAAACCAAAAAAAATCAATAACCTATATGTATACAGTTTATTTACTGAAGGATGCTGCTTATGAAATGTAAAGTATTTTAAAATAAAACACCTGTTAAGAGTTTGTTACTAAAATTGGATAAAGTACAAGAAATTTAACTCCTACCATTTGTTTATATAAACTAAAACATATTGGCTATGTTAGTCATATAAGCATACATACTATCAAATATGTTACTTATATAAATCTATAAGGGGCCAACTGTATGTGTTTTATTTAAAAAAAAATACATTTGACTGAAATGTTAGCCATGAAACATTACTTAGAAATTTCACTTATCTGAGCACAATAAAGAAATGTTTTAAGTTCCAAACACTATCACCAACAGTCGCACTTTCTGTCTCATTTTCCTTTCTGTTGTAGTTTGAATACTCCTTTTAATTTTCAAACTTTCATAATCTCTAGACTCATGACTTTTTAACAGCTTTACTTTGTAGTTAAATGATAATTATATTCAGAAATCAATTTGCACATTGCTTTCAACTACTTTTCTTTATGAACAAAATGTTGTTTCTTATTAACCTGTGTGGTTTTCCTGTTAATGCATATACTACAAACTTTAAGATATTCATTTTCTAGAGCTTGAATCACCACAGAAAGTTAAAGTTCAACTCTACTCCCATTCCCATGGTTTTCTATTTCCATGTAATAACAAATTTATTTCCTCTCATAAACATTTGATATTTCACACTTAATCATGCTTTAACTGCTACTTTTATTAATGATACTTTTGAAAATATCTCATCTGAGAACTGTACTGAAAACAGTATATAACTTTACTCAATTACCAATATTTCTTTTAAACTTTTCTATTTTTATTTGACTTAGTATCGACCTTTCCTATTTTCACTGAAATTTTAGCAGTTTTATCTTACTTAAGAAACATCACTTATTATAAAAGTTTTGACTTTTAAAAATTAAAAGTATAAACAAGGTTAAACGTATAAGACAAAATGCATGAAGTAACATGTAGAGGTATTCAGATATCAATCAAAATGGAGGAAAGATACATATTTAACAATGAGTATAAACATCTGTATATATCTGTACATATATATAAGATTATGTTGAAAGTTAAATGTAAATAAACTTCTCCATACATTCCAACAGAAAAATATATCCTTGCTATTTATGTTAAGTAGATTAATTTATAAGCTAGAACCTGTTAATTACAAAAACCTGTATTCTGGTGCTTATAAGTCAGTCACGTGTAAGTTATTTACATTTGTATGCCCTATTCAACTTGTAATAGTGAGACATAACATACATAATGAAAAAAAATAATCTTACAAATATATTTTTACTTTTTTGGCTTGACTCAGACTAAGGAAAGATGGTATCATAGTCTTTCTTAAGCTGTACTTTTCATGCCACAGGCTAGTGTTGGGAACAGATGGGTTTACTGCTACAAAAAACTTTGAGAAAAATAAAGAGAAAATCGTAAACTTGTTATGTGATTTGACTAATCAAAATTATATTACAAAATACACACAGAAATTCAAACAAGTATACTAAAAATGTACTTTTTAAAATTGATATGTGAATTTTAAAATGTTGCTAAGTATTAAGAAAACACCCAGTATTTGATCACACATTCAAACCAATGACATTTATGGATATATTCAAACTAGAATCAAAATTTTATAAAATTCTCTTTGTGGCATCAATACCAAATCAATTTAAAAAAATTAATTTATATATTTACATACAAGTTTTTCTAGTGAGACACAGAATACCAAACTATTAAATCATTAAAGTTAGTATTCTATTTTTGTTGAAATACTTCTATTACAAAACATTATCAGAATGTGCACTTACTATTAATGTAATACACCATAATCTGCAAGTTTTGATATTACTTTCCCATATTGTTAGTTTCCAAATAAAACCTTATACAGAAAGCTTTGCTTTAACAAACAACATTCTCTACACTAGAAGTTTATTCAGGTTACTTAAGTCTAAAGATTAATAGAATACTTGTCACTGAACAAGTTGCAAAGAAAATCACCATAAAA
This sequence comes from Tachypleus tridentatus, assembly GCF_004210375.1. Lineage (NCBI taxonomy): Eukaryota > Metazoa > Arthropoda > Merostomata > Xiphosura > Limulidae > Tachypleus > Tachypleus tridentatus. The sequence continues at coordinate 61,119,191 of NC_134835.1, forward strand.
CTGTGGAAAGCACATAAGAAAATGGAAACCAGTTAGGAAAACATAGTTGTAATGGAATGTCATTTGTATTTTCTAATACCTTTTTAAAGAATAAATTTTAGGTTAAATTCCATAAACTGAGTTGTTCTTCCAGCCTGTGATTGTGCAGTTGAAAACTTTTTTTCAGACAAAGACATTATATGCATTTATGTAACTTATAATAAACCACTTAATGTGATTCTCATTAAGAGACAACATCCACTGAGGTAAAGTATAAATACTAACCTCATGATACATGTCTTCTAGTTCACCACTAAAAACCCAATGACTCAGCATTCTGTAGATAGGTTGTACCACCTGAAATATTCATAAATTTTGCTGAAGTTCACAAAAACGTCCAATACAGAATATGCTAAAATTAATTATTGTATTGAGTTATAGAAGTAATGTCAGGCACAAAATAACAAAGTAATTATATAAAACCACAGAAAAAAAAAGTCTAATACAGAATACATGTACATTAAAAATATTTAATTTATTAAGTACTTTGTGCTGACTATGAATGATATCAAATGTTTTCACACAAATTACATAAAAACAACTTTAGTAAAAACCAGTTTATAAAATAAAAAGTTTCTTACCAAATTAGTTTGACATTCCACTTATACCATTGAAAATACACAATGATTAATTGTGTATTTCTATAAACTGATTTATTTTTAATTTGTGCTAAGCAAAGTTTATTCTTGATGTCATTAGTTGTTATATTAAGCTATAGAAGAGATATCAGGTATAAAAAAGTTAAATAACATGTAAAAGCACAGCAAAAGAAAACTCTTAAAGAGGAAAGAACATTTACATAAGTTACACATTTAAGTATATTAGAAAACTATAATTGTCTTAAAATGCTATTGCAACCAACCTCACATAGCTAGATTTCTGAAAATACATTTGATTAGCACAATTCAATCACATAATAAAATAAATGATTTCCAACATTTCAACTTTTCTTTTCAGTCAAACTATTACAAAATAACTTCATTTATGAAATTAAATTTCTGCTCATAGCTTGATAATCTGATGTGGTTAACAAAGCAAAACTGAATTTAAACATTTCTTATAGCAGTGGTGTTTTGAATAGTTAAACCCTATAAAGATTACCATTCTTCTAATTTCTTAAATCGTGAAGCACATAGCACACCTAATACAAAAAAAAACAAAAAAAACATGAAAGCAGAAAGAGCTTTTAAATCAAAGTAATACAGGGCCTATCAAAAAATAAAAGTCTACCATAAAATTCAAATAATCATCACTGTTACAATTTTTCATCACAGAATACAATGGTGATTTCATATAAATATTTTATAATATAAACATAACTCAGAAGATGTACAAGTCTAATACTTTCACTCTTATTAACCATAACGTTATGATAAATTAAGGATTACTTTAAAAGCAAAAGACTACACAGAGCTAGCTATGAAGATAAATCAATGATACAGTCCTTAATTCTATAATATTAGCTTTCAACATGGACCTAACATCAGACAAATTGTTTCATAACAATCATCATTCAAATGCAACTTTAATGAAAACTGGTTTTGGTTTGTTTTGAATTTTGTGCAAATCTACATGAAGGCTATCTGTGCTACCTGTCCCTAATTTAGCAGTGTAAGACTAGAAGAAAGGCAGCTAGTCATCACCACCCACCACCAATTCTTGGGCTACTCTTTTTCCCAGCAAATAGTGTGATTGACCATCACATTCTGCCCCCACAGAAGAAAGAGCAAGTATATTTGGTGTGACAAGGATTCACACTGTGACCCTCAGATTACGAGTCAAGTGCCTTAACCACATGGCCATGCCAGGCCCAATTAAAATTGTAGTTTTAATCTTCAATAAAATATATCAGCACACTATTATTAAATTTAAAATTAACTCCAAATTATTGAACTTAAGCCTTTCAATACTCACTCTGACAAAATTTTCTTAAGTCTGACTGCTAAATTATGTAATAAAAATGTTAGACCAGGCAACTATCTGATCTTGATAGCCATTTCCAAATCTATATTACACTTATAGCAGTATTTGAATTTAGTTCCACAAATGTTTTTATCATAATCTCTGAATGTGTTCCACACAAAATACATTTATCAGCAATCACTGATTTTCATGCATGTGTTTCTTGGTAAGATTTTTAACTCAGTGAAGCATTGTTATTAACAAATTTTTCCATTTTATTACCTGTGGGAGTTAGTTTTATTAAATACAAATTTTTGAATATCATACAATAAAACCTGTTCTACACTAAGCACTTTTAGTATTTCAAGATTTTGGAAATTATTTATATCATAATAGTAACCAAACTGTTTTTTTCACTAAAAGTCAACAACTACATGAAACCTGAAAAATATTTGTTACACCTATATTTTAATTATTTCTCATAAAACCCTAATTATCTTGAAAGTTTTGGTTTTTCTAAACAATTATCTACATATATAGACCACATATAGTGATGTTGTATGTAATACACAACAAATGTCCAATATAAAACCAAAGTCAAGTTTATAAACACTGAAAAATTATATCTGTGATGCTCATTAGTTACACCTTTATTTCAACAGTACTTTCTATTCCAGTCAGTTACATTAAAAAAATGTAAGTATATGTTAGTTAATAATTTTGACATGGTTGGTCACTTTTAACGTGCCAGCTCAAGACACTTACCACTGACAACATGTGTCTAACTAGCCCATGGATGCTAGGGTCAGCATGATGTAGGTACGAATATAGTGTCGAGGCTAGAGCTCCCCCCTTTTGACCTGGAAGATAATTCTTGACATAAAGATTTCCATAACAACACTTTTATTTATGACTCATAACACAAGATGACAGTGAGAACAAAATAAGCAAATATAGGTTTCTCTTAATTAAATTTCACCATAGCAAACTTTCACATATTAATAAATACAATTATTGACATGAATAAACCTGTATTTATTACATTGTCTACAATTATAAAGTTACATGTGAATTACTAACTTTCCAAATGTCTAATATATAATACATAGTCAATGCAATAATAACGTTATATGTACTTCCTTACCATGCCTTTAATCTCTAAAGTATGATCATTGATGTTAACCTCTTACTGTAAGTGCAGTTCTTCATAACTGAAGTTCCTTAACTACTACCTGATGTATGTAAGTTATATATTAAAATGCAATACTAACACAGAACATATTTTCATGAAGCCATATCAAACTAATACGATAGATACAACATAGAACAGAATGGAAATCACTATGGTATAAAACATTTATATTAAAGTTATAGAAATAATTTGTTTGCTTGTTCCATAACGTAAATTAAAATATAAAAGACTGATATTAGCTTTTGAATGCATGTGGGTATATATGACCAACAGTACTTATATGATCTGACAAATTTTTGAAAAATTTCAAAAATTTCATTCTTAGTGAAAAGAGCAGTAAACATCTAATAGGAATAAGTTAGGTTTTATTACAGAAATAAGAAAAATTTGTTCACAACCATTCTGTGTTTTGTTCTGTATAAGAATACAGATGTAACTCAAAGACATAAAAAGAACTGATCTTACACTTACCATGACAAGAGTCAATTAAGGCAGCCAGTTGTTTCATCCTGACAAATGGATCTAATGTCCACACAACTAACTGGTGAAGGGTTAAAGACCCAGATCGAGTGCTTACATAAGTTTCTTCTGTAGTCACATCCTTATGCAGCTGATTAATATAAACAATTAATAAATACTAACTTATGAATTTTGTGTATCTGTTGATGATAATACACATTATTGTTTGGATAAATGGAAAATGGTTTTTGTTTTATACTTTCTCCAAAGATATTGCACTTGTATAAAACTTGAACTCCTTGTTCAGTATGTATCTAAAACTTTGAATGTAAGTTTTTGTGAACAAAAAACATTTTATTACAATAAAAACTAACATTCTACTTGCACTTCTAATAAATTAAGAATATGTTTTATTCTTGTGTCTAAAAGCAAAATACTGATATATATATATATATATATATATACACACACACAGAGTATGATGCACTGTTTCAAAAGAAGAATCCTATTATCAAAAGATGTTTCAGAAAATCTAACTACTGAAAGTGCTCATGTTTTCAAATTTCTCATTACCACTAACACATAATTTCTAATATCTGTCGCCTTAGTGTCAAGAATACATTTGCTGTATTATGTAGTCTTATCATATGTATATTATTTCCATTTTTCATAGCCATCATGTCAAGAACATACTATTCTGCATTTGTGATAATGAGAAACCTACTTAAAGTAAAAATGTATTCTCAAGACAGCTGGTATGGGTATGAGATTTTAATTAAAATAAATTACAGAACCTTTTTTCTTTTTTGTTAACCCAAAGATGGCCTAAGAAGGTCAAAAAGTTGTTCTGTACTTTATTTTAGTTGAAGTGCTAATACCCATACCAGCTGTCTTGACAATACATATTATTCTGTAGTCTTGATATCATGAGCATATCGCTTCTGTTTTCTGTAGCCAATAAATAGTACTTACATGTCTTACCATCTTTAAAGTAACTATATTTACATTTATGTGATGAGATACACATAAAGGATTAAAAATATTAGTTTTATTAATAATATAAAGTTATTATAATTTTTTACATATAAGTGATAATAACATGAAATACTAGAATGTTTATTATAATGGACACAAACATTTTTATTTGCATATGAAACAACATTCCAAGCTGCTGACAAGCTTCACAGAAACAGTATTTTGAATTATAATGTAACATATTACACAAAGGTTTGAAATATAATTTTTATAATAAAAGTTATGAGTAAGATGCAGTCTTGACACTTCTCTCATTTTCCAGTATGATATGTAAAATGTGCTGTGTACATATATTTGAAAAACAGTCATATATATCAACTATTACAAATAAAAAGTTTGACTATCTTTGCATTGTTTCATGACCAAAAAAAAAAAAAAGATAAACCCATTTAATTAAAGGAGAGGAAAGAATACACATTTCAAAGTTGGGATGTTAAAAAATAACAGATTATATATTAATTGTTTTTAATAATTTGTTTATCAAATTACTAAAAAAAAGAGAATAGCAATGTTACATTAAATGCATTTTTAAAGCATTTATCTGATATAAAAACAACCTGCAAATTTTGTACTTCAGGGGGTTTTCTCAAAATGATTTTAGAGATCATTAACGATTTGGTTAAGACAAAAACAAATATTCCTGAAGAAGTAAATACTAAACTTCTGTCGTATCATGGCTAGTTTTTAATATGTTCTACATCACATACATCCCACAGTAACACACCTGTGATTCTAGAACTGCTAGCAGTCTGTAGTATTCACTTAACTCTTCCTGAAGGGCTGCCACAAAGCTCTGTCCTACCAGACCTAAAGCTTTATTACAGCTTTGACTTTCACAAAACTTGTGAACTTTGTTGTACATCCAACCTAATTCTGTGAGTCTTAAGAGTTGTCGTCTTACTTGTCCACATATTCCTGCCTAAAGTACAAAGAAAACATTTCGGTTTGTATTAGTAAGCTAAACAATGGCTGTAACAAAGTTCATTTTTTATGCATGTTTAACACTAACAAAAAAAAAACAAAAAATCACAGACCTGAACAAAATAAGCTAATTTCTTTAGCATTTATTACAATACTTAGACTTTATTACAATATACCAACATGGAAAGTTGTATTAGATTTAATTAATAAATACTATTGAAATAGCTGAATACAAATATAAAATATGCTTCATTAATTCAAGTTCTGTCCTTTAATTAATAACACAGTTATGAAGCTACTAAAACTCACCTTATTTCAAAAACATAGAAGACAGAAAATGAAAGCTGGTCAGAATATTTATCACACATTTAAATTCGCCTACAGACAAATTAAAATATGTAAAAAACTTGTTAGTTTTTAGTTAACTAGTGAATAAACTGTTTTAATGACTCAAGACATTTTCTGGCTATCCACATTTGAGTCTAGCAGCTGAAATGAATGAAAACAATAAACCATACATGAATGGGTATAATGGTGAAACCATTTTTTGTTACAAAAATTCATTCAATTGAAACACATCTATCAAAACACATACTGTAAATTGCATCATTTTTACAGTCATTATGTACTATCTTCTTGCAGAAGAGCTGCTAAAATTTTATAACATATTCTTTTAAAGCATTTATCTGATATCAAAACAACTCATGAACTTTGTGCTTCAGGGGGTTCTCTGAAAGCTCAAAGAGATCATTAAGGATTTGGTTAAGGGAAAATGCACTGCCCTATCCAATGAACAAGTCTGGCCCATTTAGGCTATTCTATCTGTTAAACTTTAAAAAAAACTCAAAGCCAGCCCTTATCATTCAAATATTTATCAAACTTTCCTTTAAACTCCTTCAACTTAAATGCATCCACCACATCCAAAGACCAACTACCTTGTTAAAAAACAAAACTGTCTTAGCTGAAAATGACATTTTAACCTGACAAAATCTATATTTATGTATCCTAGTCTTACCATTCTCACCATTAAACATGAAAAAAAATGAGGCATCCATGCTATCAATTCCCCTAATAATCTCAAACATCTCAATTAGATCCTCTCAAACTTCTTTATTCAAGAGAAAACAAGTTCAGAGATCTCAATCTACCCCCTAATGACAATCCTTCAATCCCACGTACCATCCTAGTAGCTCTCCTCCAAATTCTTTCTGAGAAAAGGAGCACAAAACTGAATACATATTCCAAATGTGCAATAACCTCTTTAGACTTATATTTAATATTTTTGTAGAAACAACCTGAAATGTTTTTGCCTTGCCACCAGTAACAGTATATTCCTTGAATGGCTTAAGAGGCTGATCAACAAGAAAACAAAGATCTTTTTTATCACATAATATTGTAAAGTTTAAAACAGGAATCCACCAAAAAAAACACGCATACTGGACTATACATTCCTTGGGTCTCAGCACATGAAACAAAACAAAAACTCAACATACTAAGAAACCAAATAAACACAGCCATAAAACTATGCTCACCAGATAAAATTAATGATGAATTAGACAAAATAAAACAATACTTCATCAACATCAACACGTTTCCGCCACAAACCGTAGAAAACATTATACGCACACACCTAGACAGAAAGCAAAATCAACCAACAAGAGTAAATATATCTCACAAATCAAAAAATCATGAAACCATATACTGCTGCATACCATATATTCCCGACATCAGCAGAAAAGTAACCAACATTTGGCAAAAACTAGTAACAAAATATGACATTCCAGTTAATACCAAATTTATTCAAAAACCAGGCACAAAACCGAGGTCTATACTATTTAAAAACTACACTGACAAACACAACACCAGAAGTATTTATAAAATATAATGTGATAACTGCCATGACTTCTATATTGGAGAAACAAGTAGAAAAATGGAAACCAGATTCAAAGAACATAAAACGTCACTTTCACATGTTTTCAAACACTGCAAATCAAATAGACACAACATAACCATAAAAAACACCCAAATACTACATGAAGAAACAAACATAAACAAATGCAAAATTAAAGAATCCTGACTTATACAACAACTCATGCCCAAAATAAACCAATACAAGGGAACACCTTTATACTTATATTAATAGATACAATTCAACATCTAAGCACACCCTCTACATTCCTACACTCAATTACACAACCCACTTCAAACATGTGGTCAGCTGCCTCTTTCTTTCTTTGTGAACCTGACGATGACTAAAGAAGGTCAAAACGTTGCTCACTCCTCTATATAATGCTTTCTCTACCCGTACCAGCAGTTTTTACATATATAATTTTCTCTACAAGTGGATTTTCTCACCATCACAGAGTTCTCTACTTTGTATCTCAGAATGGGTGGTATGGGTATTATCACTTTTATTGATAAGCAGAGAAAAATGTTTTGACTTTCCTAGGTCATTTTCAGCTTAGGAAAATGATAACTTCAAATACAATATCTTACCTCATCTCACAAAAAGCTAAAATCCCACACTGAACTGGCCAGTGAGAAGATGATCCCCTCCTCACTTTGGAAGACCATGAGGTGTGATAAGGAATCAAAAACAACATCCAAGTGGGAGACTGCACTACTTCTTAGTCAAGTATACTTTTTTTCCATTTAGTAATGTGTCACAAAATCATAATGAAGAGAACTTGAAAGGTACTAAAAAGTAAAGAAATAATGGGACTCCCTGGAGCAGAGTGGCTAGGGCACAATACCTCAAACTGTTCATCAGGTCTGTGGTAAGATGAGGTTCCTCTTCTACCTTTCACCTCAAAAACATGTACTGGCAGGAAACAGGATCTCTGTACTAAAAACCCGTCTCTGCATGCATGTACCTCCAACTCAACTAACACCAGACCCACCATGAATCAACAACCAGGAGGAGAAGAGCCCAAGTGGGTGTTCATAACCAGTTTGAAACCTGGCAACATTTGAAATTCAGTCATACAGGCTATGATAGAAAGTAGGTAACCAGCCTTACACAAGTGAGAAATCATGAGTCTTATCCAGCTACAGCCACAACCAAATTTACTCGGAACCAACATCTAACAGATGGCAAGAAGAGAGACTGCAATTTTGGAGTTGTATTTCCAGACCAAAACCTGGTGACATTGGGAATTTATCTGCCAGTCCATGGTGGAAGGAGGGTACCAGTTAAACATACATAAGAATTCGTGTCACTGGACTTAATCTGATCAATACCCAATTTATAGGAACTGACATCCAGAGGATAGTATGAAAAAAATGTCTCAGCCACATAATGAGAAGTTGTGGTCATGTCCACCTAAAACAACGAGTGCATAACACTAAAAATTAAAATAGAAAATATACAAGAAACAGAACAAAAACATAAAATAAATCAAAAGAAACCATTAACAAAATTAAAAACATGGAAATGTTAATGAAACTGAGAGAGAAAAAAAAATATAATTGGAAGAACTGCCAAGTGAGAACTGATTAGGGAGGATGCTAGTTATGACATGGATAGTGTCACATTCCTGTTGTGGATGGTTACTGCATGTCAGCATATAAGTTGGAGTAATAAGGTCAGTGGTGAGTGAAAATTTGTGCCAACAGAGAGATGTACAAGTTCAGAAAGTGTTTTATGAGTTGTCATACGATATCGTATCAGTCCATAATTTTTCTATAATAAAACCATGGGTTACATTTTTTTATTTAAATGTATTTAGTCTAAACTTCTTACTGACTTTAAACATAAAACCTTTTAATGGACTTTTTATTAAAGAAAAAACTTTAAAAAACAACTAAAATGAGAGTAAATACTGGAGTATTCAAACAGGAAAAATTTCTATATTCCTTTGTTCTCTGATTATTAATGTAATATATGCACTTATTAATATCATAAGATTGTGTCAAAACCTTATCTGTGAAAAAAAATTACATCCTGCAGATATATTTCTCACACTCACTGTGATGAAGCAGTTTTACTAATCAACAATTATATAAATATTGCTAGTTTCTGAAATTTATAAAACCTAAAGATTTGAGAATTAATTTTTCTTCATAAATAATGACATATCTACTATAAAATATTATTTTGTTAACCAACCCTTATAACACCCTTATTGTTTTAAAGTATCATTATGACTTTGTAAGTAACCTCTCACAATAACCATAATGTTGAAATTTGGTTGAATGGATAGCAACTGCTTGTGTAGAAACACAAATATATAGTATAACGTTTCAAAAGTCTTCTGTCTTTCCTCTAAAAACTTTCAAAACATGGTAATCTATGTATGTGTGTCAGGTGTTAAGGTTATGTTATATTTTACAATTATCAATTAAAAGCTTTTACTGATACTTTCTTTAGTACGGATACATACTGTATTGTTGTGTAAGCTTAAGATTATTCTACAGCAAGTGTCTGTGACTCACTGGCAATTAATTCAAAGACAAAGAAACAGTACACTCCCCACTTGTTTTCAAAATAAAATATACATAAATGAACTAGATAAACATGTGCAATAAATTCTTTACATTATAGAAATCATAGTGATATCATAAACACTATATGATTCTCTTTTTCTCATCAAAAATACACTTAGACCTAGTCAATTATTTTAGAATTTCAGTTGAGAAGCCAAACTAATGTATAATTCAATTACAATTGTGACATGAGTTACCACAGTATACTGTTCTTCTACTAATTGTTTGGTCTTCTTTCTTCAAAATATCTTCTGTTCTCTTTGTCAAACTGCTTTGACAGAATAAATTATTGTTCTTATTTCCATTTCTACTGTTAGTCTTACTTTAACATATTAAGCATTAGGCCTAGGATAATCATTAAGCCTATCACTTCTACCACAGTTGACTTCAAGCCAAACTTTTCCTTGGTCACGACTTTAATCTCTTCTGCTACTGTGTTTGTCTGTCTGATATTTCCTATTCATCACATACTATTTATAAGTTTATTTCTAAATTGTCTGCTCACTGTATTCTTAACATCAATGAGTTATGAACACCACTTCCAATAACCATCTGCTTTTAATGATCTTATAATAAAAAAACAACTAAATTTTAAAATATTTATTCACAAAATAAACTTATTATTAATATCTACACAAAACAGTTTTTTATATCATGACACTGTGTTTCTACAACAGGCAGTTGCCATCCATTCAACCAAATTTCTTCAGGAATACACTGCCTAAACAATCTATCAAGAAATCGTAATGTGATTCATAATAACAGTTTCTTTAAATTATAAATGAATATGTTTCACCACTACAATCCAACTGATCCATCAGTGGCATTATGTTTCACTATTAGTTTTTAATGAATAGTCTTTCCCTAATTAATTTTTTAATGTGTCAAAGTACGAGTCACATGAGCATTGATGTATTATTATATTACTACAGGAGTGCTTCTTTGCAATGAATATTTAAATATCACACACACACACACACACACTAATAAAATACCACTAAAATTTCAAAATTTTTTTTCAGAGATGTACTTTACTGGAATAAGTATATTTGTTTAAATGTCGCATTGCTTCAATGTTGTTTTGTTCTTCTATGCTATGACATGTCCAAGTGTACTCTGAATTTTGTCAATGGCTTAACAACTGTAAAATATTTTCTGAAGGACAGTTATATGTATGTAGGTATTACATAACATACTGTTGATGCATGGGTCTTCTGTATCAACCAAGTACACAATCACTTATACACTGTATATGTAAAATAAATTACGTACATACATGTACCTTTCATGAGAATATTTCTGTTTCAACAGGTCACATCACCTGACATAAGTTAGCTACAATACCTATCAATGGTGTAGTAATAAGATAATAAACAGAGTTCAGATACCTGTACTTTCTAAAACACTGAATAAAAAGTATTTTGTACTTATTCATTTCATTACCAAGTGATGAATTTCAGTATAGATAAGTCGTAGAGACATAACCCTCTTTTTCAATTTTCTATCCCAACTGCAACAGACTAGCTTCACCAAATTCGTGGCTCATCAGATGCTTGGAATAGCAATGTAAATAAATAAAGTAGGTCCCGTATAGTGGTGGAATGTAAGGTATTTGTTTGTTATAGACATATGGTCCCTTACTCACCATTAATGAGCTATTTTAAATGCTTGGATAAAAACAGTAAATATTTTGAGTTGTTAGTGACAAATACAGGACTACTATACACTTAAACCAAACAAGATATTTTGCATTGTTGAAGATACCCCCTACATAACTATACATTCAGTTAGCATTTTGTATTATCAAAGTTTAGAGTGGTTACAGCATTACGATATATTCTTTTGGAGTTTGATATGTTTACATTGCTTCCACTGAAACATAAATTCTAGTCATTTATTGTAAATGATTAATTATAAACCTGATGGATTTTTCATGGTTTTTTTTAGCAATTCTTGAATGAAAGAAAACATAATTATATAGTAAATCACCTTCACAGCTGTGCAATTTTTAAGAATTTTCTAAACTTATGTGATGTTTCATGTCTTATCTGCTAGATTAGATCTGCACATGGAATAAAGAACCATTCATTAAAAAATTTTATTTAAAATCTACAAAAAACTTGTACAGTCCCTTTTTCTAGTTGTATTAAAAGAAAAAAGTAATTTAATACATGAAATGTGTATGAAAATTTACAAAATATTGAAAAAAACACAATGTATCTTACTCAAAATATATTCAAAATGAAAGGAAAGTATCCAATAACATGGAATGTGAAATAAAACCTGAAAACATAAAAAAAAGTAATTTAGCACCAATATTCACATATATCTTCATCTATGTAACTTCTATATGCATTCTTTATAGCAAAATTATCAAACTATCTTTCTATTCTCTACATTTTCTGATGACATTATTTGTTTTACAATTAAAAATCACATATTTCCATACAACAAGAAAGTCACAGGTCACCAATTCTATGATTAGGCAAATCCAGAAAAAAAACAGTACAAAGAACATTCTTCGTGTACAAAAGATGTCATCTTTCAAATTATACACTGTACAGTGTCCATATGACAATCACAAAATTCACATTGTTGAATGTGCAAATGACTTTGAACATGGTAAAAGCAACTGTGTATTCTTTTAAATTGAAGATCTGTGTCTGAAGTGTGTTAACTAAGGAATAAAACTGTGCTTAACATTTAGCAGCTAGAAGTGATATTTAGTGTTTGGCTGTTTTGAGACACTCCACTTTCAGTATTTCATATTTTTCATTAGTCCAACTAATGACACATCAAGAAACCCAATAATAAGTTGTACCACTGAGGTTGTATTCTCTATTTTATTTATAATCTTTTGTAGTATGACCTTCTTTCCATACTGAATGGCCTTTGTCATAAAGCAACCTTCTTTATGTGTTATTAAAAGAACTAGTATCCAACAACTTATACATTCATCCAAATTCTGCTTAAAATACACAACTCATTTCCACACTGATCACACGTATTCTGTTCCAGCTCATTTATTCTTCTTCCATTACTCTATAAGAAATTTCTGACTAGTTCTTTCAATCTAATTATAATTTAAAATCTGTTTGTAAGAGACGGTCAACATAATTCTTGTTTCCTTCAATACTGACTTTTCTTCCATTTATTTCAGGCATGTTCTTTCTTACAGAATAACTCGATGCTTTTTTGTCATCATATGATATATCTCTTGACAACAGCAAAACAATTTTTAGTGCTACATTTTTCCAACTTCTTGGTGTTTTGGTCTATACTAATAAGATAATTCATCTCCTTGACATCAACAATGGTAATAATCAGATTAAGACTGGTGGAGCTTCTGTCTACACAAAAGCTTAGCAATCAAATGAAAGTACCTTTCAACAAAGTTGGAAGTGCTATCAGAAACTAGTCTCTGTGCTCTACTGACAAAGAAATCTGCAGCATCTGTGATCTTTCCAATAACAAGCCAAGGAAACTATGAAATGATACCATGAATTGAAGAAGTAATATTTTGGATAACATTTTTATGGTCACTAAAAACATATTAAGAGCTATTACACAGCTGTTGTCTCAACATGTTCAGATGTATTCACTTCCATTAAATTTTTTTGTTACTTCCTTTGGCACAGTACTCAAGTCTTTTTATCCTGGTCTTGCTTAAAAATCACCCACTTTCAGCATTACATCTAAAAACTCCCAGAGTGCTCTGATGTAGCATTTAACAGCTGCACAACAGTGCATTTGTGTCCATTACTCCAATGAAACCAATTACCATCAGCATAAATGATGTCATCACTAGCTGTATCTTCTACTTTTGTTGTGGCATCCTTAATTATTTAAGATGTGATTCTTCCAGAACTGGAAAAAACAGTATATAAAGTTAAATATAATTAATTTTATGATACAATATGAAAAATTGGTGTCCATTCTCACTTACCTGATAACAGAAACAAACAGTAGAAAAAGTTAAATATTATTAGTTTTATAATACACAACGATGAAATACCAGTGCCCATAGTCACTTACTTGATATCAGAATTGAAACAAACAGTATATAAAGTTAAATATAATTAGTTTTATGATACATGATGATAAAATACTGGTGCCCATTCTCACTTACCTGATATCAGAAAATATGAATCTGCTTAAATGTATGAATGCTTGATAAAAAAAAATCTTTATATTAAATATAAATAAATATAACGTAAAGTAACTATTTATATTCATACATAATTTTTAGAGTAAAATGAAGGAAGGAATTACAGTATACCCATTAGTAACTTTTGAATTTCAAACTGAACTAGATGAACTGTTATTTTAAAAAGGGAGCCACATTAAAATGGTGTAATGTATAAATTAAAAACTTAAATGGCCTTTAAAAAACTAAAAACATAACCAAGGTGGACAGTACCACCATCACCAATAACACTGTAACATTATGGACAAACCTAGGGACAGAACGTTTAAAATAGTGCCGTCGTTGGGAGTCGAAACGACAACAAAAAAGTGACATGTGGCTTATTGTGATCTGAATGTTACACAAACTACATATTGGTGCATCAGTTCCAGATAAAAGAAAAGGATGAGTGAAAAAAACTGTGACCAATGCATAGTCTAGTTAGAACAACTTCCTCTTTACGATCCTTATGGAAGCAAGACGGCCAAAGTCTAATATAGAATTTTATTTCAAAAAGCTTGTTTTTGCATTACTCACTCCAAGTCAACTGCCAGCTGGCTTGGAGCTGAGTCTTGAATACAGGACCATAGTCCATATATAGGGCAGGCACAACAGTGATCGTGCCAGAGCAGATATACTTCACTGAGGTGTCTGTGAGCTCATTCCCATTAATACCAATGTGACCTGGTATCCACAGAAAGAAGTAGATTTTAAAGAGAAATTGGCCAGTCGGTTTTGAATACTGGCGAGAACAGGGTGTGAACCAACGTGAAGCAATTCCAGAGACAGTAGAGTCAGTATAAATGGTGCAGTTTGAGTACTGCTCAGTTTCTATGCAATCCAGGGCAAAAGAAATGCTGTACAGTTCAGCAGTGAACACAGAAACTGTATAGGGGATTCTGCACGCAACCACTGAACTACAACAAACCATGGCAGAGCCCACACAGTCACCTGATTTAAAACAATCTGTATAAATAGGAATGGAAGGATGGTTAGAAAGATGTTCAGCAAATAGCAGACAGTCTTTCCAATCAGGAGTATCTGCTTTTCTCAGATGACTTAAAGATAGGTCACAACTGGGGACTGTAAGAAGTCATGATGGGATGGGCTGACCAGTGGATACAGCAATGTTATCCAAGGACAGACCCAATTCATCCAACTGTGCCTGGATATGAAGTACAAAAGGAACAATGGCAAACTGTCTGTTCTGAAAAAGTATGGCCGACTCAGGAAGGAAAACACAACACCAGGTGGGATGCTTTGGTAAGGAACAAAGTTCCGAAGCATATAGTAAAGACAGTTGCAAACGGCAGAGATGCAAAGAAGGTTCATGAGACTATGTATAAGCTCTGAACTGGGCAGAAAGCCCCATTGCAGAGCTGAAGTCCTTGATGATGAATAGGGTCTAGCATCATTAAGGCCAAGGGTCTGGCAGAGCCATGGACCAGTGATCCATAGTCAGGTTTTGATCAAATAAGAGCATGATATATCTTTAGCATAAAACGTCAATCTGCTCCTCATGTGGTGGAAGAGAGGACATGAAGGATGTTCAGTGCTTTTGTACATTTGACCCATAGCTGCTTGAGAAAGAGAAGTTAAAGCCATTTGCTGTGGTACACTTCAGTAAACGAATGAGGGCAGTCAATAGCTGCTGCTCAATATACCTCACGTTCGACAACTGACATGAGACGTGAAAGTTGTCGACATGGAGCCTGTTTGCAACAGTGTGAGGGAATTGTTTAGTGATGGCATTAATTTTATACTGAAGTGTTACACTCAGAACACAGCCCTGAGGACTCCAAGTTCCTGTACAAAATAATGGGAAAGTGTCAAACCCACATGAACTTGGAATCTCCTGTTCATTAAAGCATTTTTAATACAAATGGGCGAATGGCCACGTAGCCCATACATATGGAGGTCTAGCAAAATGCCATACCTCCATGTTGTATTATAAGCCTTCTTAATGTCAAAGAATATTGATACAAGATGTCATTTGAGAAAGGCTCTTCTGATTGAGGTTTCATGTCAAGTCAGATGGTCCATGGTGAAGCGGTGTCATCAGAACCCACACTGGGTAGGCGAGAGGAGGTTGTTTGATTCGAGGAACCAAACAACACAAGCATTAACCATATTTTCTAAGGTCTTACAGAGACAGCTCATCAAAGCAATTGGACAGTAGTTTGAAGGAATCTTGGGATCCTTCCCAGGCTTAGAGAAAGGTAGGACAATAGCCTGGTGCCAAACATCAGGAAAACATTCTCCTGTCAGATTCGGTTAAAAACAATCTGAAGAATAGCAAGAGAAGCAGGAGATAGATGGTGCAGCATGTCATAGTATACATCATCAGGTCAAACCGATGTACTGCCAGACTGATAAAGGGCCAGTTTGAGTTCCACCAGTGTAAAGAGATGATTAGATTCATAGAGACAATCAGCTTGAAAGGAAAGAGGTGGTCACTTTGCCTGAGTCTTGAGGGCTTAGAAGGTGGAAGAAGAAGCAGAAGTGAAAGATACCCAGCAAAAGCTTTCACCTAGAGTATTGGCGATGCTCCAGGTATAAGCTACTTCCTGGCCATCAGAGAGCAAGATCGAGAGGGGGACAGAATTATAATGCCACTGACCTTTCAAACCTTGTCCCATATGACTTTGGTACTGGTGGTAGAAGATATGCCAGTTGTGAACTTAATCCAAGATTCCTTCTGGCTTTGACGTCTTACCCACCAATCATGTGCACAGGCCCGCTGGAAAGCGATGCGGTTTGAGTGTGTAGGACATCTATGGAAAGTATCAAAGGCCCATTTTTGAGCCTTCCGTGCCATGTGGCAAGCAGGATTCCACCATGAACAAGGATATAGTGAAAAACGTGTTGTGGTTTTAGGAATACATTGAGCAGCTGCTTGTAGAATACAGTCAGTTACTGCTGCCACATACTCGTCTATTGATGGCTTACGGAGAATGGCAGGATCGAGTTTTGCGAGAGCAGTGAAAGAGGGCCAGTTTTCCTGATCCAACTTCCACCAGGGCATGAGGGTCAGGTGGCATCAACCACAGCCTGTCTCTCTCAAGATTATAGGAAAATGATCACTGCCTCATGGAGTATTGTCAACCCTCCATTAAAAATGGGAAAATAATGAAAGGGAGCTAATTGAGAGATCAATAGCAGTAAAGGACTGACTAGGTGCATGAAAATAAGTAAAAGAACCAGTCTTGAAAAGAGAAAGGTTGTGATCAGAGAGTATACGCTCTACAGAGCAACCACTCCTATCAATATCAGCACTTCCCCAGAGGGTATGATGTCCATTAAAGTCTCCCAGGATTAAAAAGGGAGACGGCAACTGTTCATTGAGAGTTTCAAGGTCTGATTGATCACATGTCTCTCCAAGCAACAGGTAGAAAGAACAAACAGTGATGGTATGACCCAAGGAAACATGGATGGCTACAACCTCCAACGATGTGTCGAGTGGAAACACCAGGGTGTGCACATGGTGATCAACCACCATTGCCACCCCTCCATGCACTCATCCTGTAATTTCTGTACAAAGAAAACTGCTGAAAAGTGACTGTATTGGCAGGTTTCAGAAATGTTTCTTGTAAGGAAAGACACAGAGGATGGTAGAAAGCAATCAGTGTTTTGATGTCATTCAAATTAGAACGTAAACCTTGACAGTTCCATTGTATCAGGGTGGCCATTTTTATTTACATGTAGGCGAATTGGGTGGAGAGCTTTTCTGTTTATGACCACATCATTTTTCTTTACTGTCTTTATTCGCGGGATATCTATCGACATTTATGGATCCTGGGCAGGTCTTTGCTGTTGGAAGGGGATTCCAGTGACTGAGGACATGAACAAATGATTGTTTTGCATCTTGGGGTGGGAGAATATGTATCTGAGGAAATGTCTGTACCTGGAACCAAAGGATGTGGATCTTGGGGTTTGTTGGAATGTATGTAAGGGATAGAGATGGGTGTTGAAGTTGATTCATCCACTTTTTAATCATGGAGGTCAAAAGACTTTTCATTTGTTTGGAAAATGATTCTTTTAGAGGCACAGAGAGATCTGTCTGTGCTCCCACTGTAGTAAGAGCAGCAGCATACATCTGATATGAGGTGGTGAACAGCAACTTTGAGCCTCAGGATAAGTAATGTTATGAATTGTTTTCAAACTCTGCACCTCTTTTTCTTCCCACCATTTAGGGCAAGAATGAAAGTTGGACATATGACAGCCATTGCAATTGATGCAATGAGGGTCCATTTCACACTCACAGGCTTCATAGTTCTTGCCACTGCAATGAGCACATATCAAGGAACCATGACATGACATCTACGAGTGACTGAACCTTTGACACTGGAAATATCAGAAAGGGTTTGGAATGTATGGCCATACTCTAAAATTACGATAACCTGCCTTGATAGTGGCAGGCAGACGTGGTGATGTAAATGTGAGAATGAGGACATTGGTCGTCACAATAATTCCAACTTTGCCAGTGGATATACGCCTCACTGCAGAAACACCTTGGGTGGAGAAATTAGCAAGAATCTCTGACTCTGGGAAGTTCTTCAAATCCCTCTCAACAATACCTCTTCATGATGAATTCAAAGAAGCATGAGCTGTAACCTCAATAGCTTTATCCCCAATTGCCTTTGAAAGTAAGAAGAGTTCACTATGTTGAGATGTAGATATTTCCACCAATATGCTACCAAAGCAAAGCTTCTTTACTGACTTTGGAGAGCCAGCAAGTCCCTCTAATCATTTCTGAATGAAAAATTGAGACATTTGCTCTAAAGGTTTGTCTGAAAGTGAATGCAATATAAAAAAATGAGGACAATAAGTGGTACAGATGGTGAGGATTGCTGCTCAGAATCTTCAAGACGTGGTCTTTTACCTATAGACTGTTTTTTCATTATGTTATTCAGATTTTTAATTGGAGAATTCATAATAAATAAAGGAAAATTTCAGTTCCCACTGGCCCCACCCACCATGGAGCCCTACAAGGGGACGCACTACAATGTCAAACAAACACACTGCAGCAACACCAGGGTTTCGTGAGCACTATATTCAAACACTAGCCTCAGATACAATGTTCACATCACCTGTTGAGAACATCCAACACTGGTACTTGGTTGACCCTAGCCCAAGTGGACCAGCCTATCTACAGGAATTGAAGGCCAAAGTGGTGTGTTAGGGTTGGACCCCTCAACCACAAGGATCCTCTCATTCCCTTCAGGGGTTGCCATGCACAGTAAACACGTGGGTGGATGTTTAGATCCCAGAGGAGGTATATACAAAGAGGAAAACAATTATAATATGACAAAGGAGAAATAATATTCTTTACTGTAAAAGGATTGTTACATACCAAGGATTTTGTGCTTGTAAACATATTTACCTATGAACTACGAAGAACTTTATTTCTCTGATAAAATGCTGTTCATTAATGGTTCTCCATCCATAAAGTGAATGAAGTTTAATGTCATTAGCTGGATAAGCTTTTCTTCTTCCATAAAATGTAGCTCTGAAATAATACCTGTACTTGTGATTATTCAGATCATTTACATTTATTTATTAAAAATAAAAAAAAACACCATATCACTTAGAAAATAAAAAATGATGCTAATTAAAGCCTTGGTTAACATTTCTTCTGGTGCAGAAATAACAAACCAAGATATATGGTAACTTACCATGACACCTATGTAATCTTCACTCAGGTTACTTTTCTTCTTAGTTTTCTTGGCTGCTTTCCATTTTTGTATCATATAATTGTCATGGTTGGTCTTTTTTAGCTTTATTTGGCCAACCTCATGCTTTCTGTTTTGTTAGTAACATTATTTCATGTTCTTGACCAGGGATGCACTTGAGATAAACTATGAATAGGTCTTCTCTATTTTGTTTAGTGTCCAATTACATGATTGCAACTGTATATTCTACATATTTTACACCATGAGAAAAGAACAAAAAATACATAATACATATGCTTTTACTTAATTCATAAATATTATTGAAAATTATGTATTTATAATAATAGAAAATTGTTTTATGACTGTAAAGATAAATGTTTAAATAAATGTGAATTTACTTAGGGGAAAAAAAAATCTTACATTCCAGACATTACAATTTTACAGACTCAATATTCTGGAAATGAAATAGGAAAATATGTTAGTAGATTAATTACTTTATATTACAGTCATTGGATGATTTGTAAAGCAGACTTATGCCAAATATCAAGGCTGAACATCATGTTGTTTTAAAATGACAATGGAAGTTCAAATATGGTTTTACAAACTTCTGAAAACTCTCAGAATACTTGAATAATGGATATTTACATAAAGATTTTATTGTTTAAAAAACATTTCAAACCACCTTTAGATTCTGAAAACTCAATAACAAAAATGTTTATATTATATTTACATACTTAGAGAGATATCCAGTTAGAAAACTGAACTTGAATTTTTTTTTTCTGTTAGTGTAAATAAATGAATAACCTTTAAAATGCTACACTGAGCCTAGCCTGAAATCAAGTTACTTTTCTACAGCAACTACCATTAGTTTATTTTTTTAAACTTTTACACTGAAACAAAATTTTTAATTATAGGGTCTGTGAAAAAGTCTGTAAATGTACCTATTAATAAAAATTCAGTGTGTGTGTGTTAGTTGTTTTTGAAACATGATTTTCTGCTTCCTACCATTCAATACGTGCCATTTCACACTGTTTATGCTTGATTTTCCAAATTGCAATATAACTTTTATCATTTGAAAGATTCTTGCTTGTTTCTTAAAAGATAATTTAAAGCCCCTAGTGTTCAGTAATCTATTTCAGCTTATATTTAAAATTTTTCTTTTCTATGTTTATTATTTACTTTGCCCTTTAAACATTTGTTTAGATATAATTTACTAATTTAACTTTTTAAATAAATCTACTCCAACATTTACTTAAAAAAAATGTTACCAGTTTAATTTAATACCTTTATACAAGTGACACTTTACATTATTAACACTTTTGTGAAAATACCATTTGAAGATAGGAATTTCAGCCAATATTGAGTTTTGTTAAAAATATAAGCTAATAATAATATTTTAAGGTTTCACTTTCTTGGTGAGTTCATTTCTAACAGTTACATTAAACACAAAAGTATTTTGTTGTTTTATTTAGTGAATAAATTGTGCATTTTTCACTGTTTTATAAAATATAAAAACCACAAAAGCACAATATATAATAATTCAGTTAATCCTTTAGTATGCAACTTACTTTGCTATCAATATGAAATTTGTCCTTTCCTGGTTGCATTTTTATGAACTTCCCATCAATGCCTTGGAAAGCAAAAAGTACTTCTCTTAGAAGTATACTTTCAGGAACCAGAGGAACACCTACATGTAGGTAAAGGTACAAAATTAATCAATGCTATATTATTAGAGTCTCAATTATTGTGTATATGCTCCTCAATAAGATACTTCACAAACAAGTATCAAAACACGTAAACATCATTTTTATCAACTTGAAAGCTTCCTCAATAACTTAGTAAAGTTTAACAAAATTGAAGGGAAAAAATAAAAATCAAGAATATTTTTTTTGTGTCTGAATTATTTATTTTTAGTGGTATTTACGTATGAAATACTATAACAACCACTCTGAAATTTCCTCTCATGCTGTCAACAAACTGGACTAAAATTTTGAATGTCTTTCACACAATGCAAAGAAAGTACCAATTTACCCAGAACTTTTGGATATGACGATGACTGAAGAAGGTTGAAATGTTGTTCGCTCCTCTACATAGTGCTTTCTCTAACCATACCAGCAGTTTTTTTTACACATATAGTAATCCATTAAAGTCTGAGTAGACACCAGAATCACAATAAAACTAAATGAATTGGGTTCATGAAAGAACTGAGTGGGGCAAATGAGCTTCATGAGAGACTAGATCAAAAGTAGAACAATTAAAAAGATAATCATTCTTCTTAGCAGAGTATCTCATCTCCCTAAAACCCTTTAAAATATACTCAAGACACAAAACAAAATTATACAAAAACAGGAAATGTTTGTACTCATTTTACTTCCTTCATTGCCTCATTCTTCCTCTACAATGCTTGACTCTGATTTGCTCTGCCTTTCTGGATTATCTGTTGTTTTGTCAATACACTTGTTCTCCCTTCCTTATGCTGTTGTTCCTTGATGCTTTTAAAAGAGAATTTTAGTACTCTGCACTTTTGCTTTTCTGTTATGTTTCTAATCTCAGTCCTTTAAATAATTTGGTATTTGGCCTTATCTTACGACTGTGAACTTTATGCAATTATCCTATCTTTCTTATTCATTACAGTCCAAGGTAGCATCACTGACAATTAAAATGTCTATCACTTGACCACGAAGTATAGTTTGGTCTCCATCTCTTTTAATTTCAGCAAAGCAAGCATTTAACACAAGATGTTGGGTCAAACAGAGCCCTCTGTACTGATTCTTAGCTTTAAACTATAGCCACATTAAGTGAGGTGTGAAACTAAGAGTTAATTCTGTTTTGTTCAAGAATTCCACACTCATACTGAGCAGCTGATAATGGTTGCACAGGCCCCAGTTTCATTAAGTGAAAAATTTCTGAATGTTTTTAAATGTTCTCCATTCTGCTGGAATTGCTTCAATAATGAATCCATTCTTTTTTTTAAAAGGTAACAATACTAACTGAAGTTTCTCATCTCCAAAGTTAACAAGATCATAAGACAATGCATCTTGACATAAAACTAAAAAGCAATGTATCACTCTGGGACCTCGTGAAACCTCTTCTTCTGTGAAAATCTTAATTGTGTTGACAAACCTGTAGTCAAATTCCTTAACTTTGATTTCATAAATTTTTCCATTTGTGTCTTTGAACCATTTTTAAAAATGTTATGCATGTGTAGATCCTCAAGCTTAATGTTATGAAAAATGTCACTAGTACCCTTGCCGTTCCTGCTTCCTGTATTATCCTGCTGCTGCACACCTGCTTCAGATTGGGAATCTTCTTGTTTCTCGATTTTTATCTGTTGCATTTAGTGCATAGCTACTTGAAAGCTATCAGTGTTGGTCATCCCTAATTTCAAAGCGACAGTCTAAAGGGAAGAAGGCTGGTCAACACCACCTATAATGTTCCCAAAGATGAGGGGGTGAGAATGTTTGTTGGTGGAATTCAAACCACTAATTCTTATGATGTAAACATTTTTCTGGTTTGTCATTATTAAATGTGTTTTCAATCAAACTTTTAATTGTGATATACAGCAGTACACTGCCCCTGTTCAGTAGCAAGATCTTAATCACTTAACTGTAAACAAAAAACAACAGACAATGCTCAATAAATATGTAGCAGCCACAGCTGTGTCTTTACTGCTGAAGGTGTCCTAACTGTAAAGACTATATCAGTCCTCATGGCTTTTAACTTGAGCTCATCTTTAAGACTGAGGTGGTATGTTTTTCACACCAACTGTAGAAGATCATACGCTTTATGAATCATTGAAATTGACCTATGAGTACTTAACATTGCCAATTCAAGTGGAAGTAATGAAACAACAAAATGGTTTTGTTTAATATTCCATGACTATGAACCCCACACTAAAAAGAAAGAAAGAAAAAAAAAATGGTAAAAGAAGCTTTCTACATTCATCTAACATGTAGATATAACCCATTCAGCCAATCCAGCACGGAAGAAAGAAAAGTTTGGATACACCTCTTGAATGTATTCAAGTAAGTTGCTTCATGTTTTAATAAATGAAGATCACAGACGAGCAGAAAGCTCATCAGTTTAAACTCTAGCCATTACTATGACATAAAAAAGCCTTCTCTGAAGACAGCAGCAGAAAAGTAGGACACCAACTAGTTAATAGTTGGTATCTAGTGATAACAAATATATATTTTAGCAAGTAATTAATTATGAAACTTAACAGCCAAGAAGTAGCATAACTCAACCAAAGAGGAGCAGGTGTGTGTCCACACACCAACTTGCCCCAAAAATAGTTGGAACCCAATTTTAAAGCTTGATTAAATTGGATATAAACAAAATATACACACAATCCAATTTGCACTACTTAATGTTTACAATGCTTTGAATGTGAAATAATCATTCAATATTTTCATGGGTAACTGAAAGTCTATTTGCTAACACATGTTTAATGGCTTTTCATCAAACATCATAAATCTAAGACTTTCCAAAATCATGCAGTCTGAAGTTCTTTTATAGTATTTTGATATTTATTAGCAATTCAGATGCTATTGCAATTGTTTCTGTGATATCCTTGTGAAAGTAAAGATAAAAAAAAGAAGAGAAATGGCTAACAATAGAATGGTCAGAGAAAAGGTAGTGATGAATGAACCAAAGTAAAAAAAGTCACTTATGCTAGTAAATAGCCAGTGGATATAGAAAAGAAAAAGGTTATCATACAGCAAGTCTGGCTAAACAAGTATTAGACCAGACAGATCCTAAACATGAAAGTGGAGGGACATGATCCCTGGATGGAATAGTGATACGTGAGGTTGAAACAAGAGGAAAGGTGTGGGAAGAAGAGGAAGAGAGAAACAGGAAGGCAGTAGGCAAAGAGAGAACTGGGGTTGAGCTGGCCAAAAAGATGCCATCAAGAGGACACACCAAGGAGTGTCTCAAATCAGTGCCACACCCATGGTAAAAGGAAGAGAGACAAAGAAGCATAGAGGAAGAGATTAAACCAATTTTGATATTGAAGTGAAGATTCATTTTGGTTCCATGTGCCTGATGTAAAATTATTATTCAAAGATGCATCCCATCCAGATATGAAAGAATTAGTGAAGATGTGCAAGTCAGGTTTGGGTGGAGGAAGAGGTAAACCAATAGTAGCATTGGAGTGGTACAGCTATCAAGAAAAGTTTGTAAAAAGATAAGGCAACAAAAGAAATACTTAGCTCAAAAGTACCCATAAATGGCTCCACTAGTTGTGAAAGACCTAATGGAGGAGGAACATATGAGCATGGCCAAGTGAAATAAGCAGTTCCAAGGAAGCCACGAGCCTCAAAATTGACAGAAGCTCACACGTAGGTGAATGAGACATTAGGGGAATGAAAAAGTATTCAGAAGTGTTGACAAGCCACCCTAAATTGGTGGCTTTCTACAGAAGTAAAGAGGTATGAAGGTGGGATTCCTCCTGCAAATAGAACAAAAGAAGCCAATCATCTATGTAAGAATGGAATTATATACTAAGTCCATATAGATGGCATGTGAAGGCCCTGAACAAGAAGATACAATCCCAATGAACAAATTAATAGAAAAATCTTAAAGGCCCTGAGAGAAGAATATGATGGAATGCATCTGAAACATCAACCTTAGTTGCTGGTCTGGGTGGAAACAATCAATGGATGAGAAAAGATATTTTTATAAAAAACATCAACCTGGTCATCCATGGTCTTGGTGGAAAGAACCAATGAAGAGAAAAATATTTTATATGAAAGTGAAGGTTGGTTGCTTGGTTGGAGTTTTATGGCACAAAGTAGCCATTTTAATAAAATTATTAAAAGTTGTAAAAAGGAATCAAAGTAAAACAAAATAGAGTATATTTTTTGAATTAAAAACTTAAATAGCATTAAATCCAATTCTTATATCTAGTTTACAGCAGTAAGAAAGATGGTACAGTAATCCATATTTCAAAGGACTTTCTGTAGCATAATTTGAACTATCATAACTTGCTAGAATGACTGACTGGTAAGTTCAAACATCAGTGTTAGTCACCTGAAGTTGCCTTTCCGGTCCTCGTTGAGTTATATGACATCATGACCATTTTTAAAAAGTAATACAAGTTTTAAATGACTTTCTGTAGCATAATTTTAATTATTATAACTTTCCAGGATGTTTATATATTAAAATATATTTGTATTAAGAAAGAAAACTGTGTGTATTAATCTTGTTGGCAAATATCATATATTCAATATAGACATTTATTTAACTTCTAAATTTAAATTATCATTTAACTCAGTTTCAGGTTGTTTGAAATTTTAATATATAACAGGGAATACTAAGTGGTGAGAGTAAACCACGAAAGGGTAGTGCACCCTATCTGTGGTCTATGGGTTCTAGACTTTGAAGATAGATGGGATCCAAAGGAAGAAGGAAGTAGTGTGGGCTAACGAAAAAAGAGGAAGACAACTGGAGGTAAAGAATGTGAGAGAGAAAAAGTGTAATCTATCTGTCTGCAAGTAGTTGGTCCCAATAATGTGCAAACTGTAGCAAACCAGCCACTATAAGAACTGAATCCACTCCATAGTCACTGACAAACCTGGCAAGATTGATGTTGGTACAAAGACTGATTCCACTACACAGTCACTGACAAACCTGGCAAGACTGATGTTGGTTCAAAGATTGTGGAGCAGAAGGAGAAGGACAGGAAAATGGAAAGGAAATAAGGGGAGTGGGAGGACTAGGATAAGGCTTTGAAATGGAAGAGGGGATAGGATAGGCAAGATTCCAACAAAATGAGTGAGAATTGATGCTTCTGCTCAAGATTAAATTGTAAAAAATTTTTCATACAAATTATTTGAACAATTTGTTGAAGTAATTATATCAATAAAACAACATAATTAGAAAATAAAAATACATATCACATTAAGAAAGATAAAATACTAAAAATAGACTTCTTAACTATATAAAAATTATTAAATTTCAAAACCTAATGGAAAGATTAAAAGTTGAATCACTTACCCAGTTCATTTGAAGTTTTAGACCCTTGTTTTTGTACTTGTGAACTTAAAACTTTTTCTTTCTTTGTTACTGGCACTAGAATTCCTTCTAATTTCTCTCTACCTGAGAATAAAGCTGCCACATGCTCAACTCGACTGTTGCTTGAATTGGAACAGACACTTCCATTTCCACTGTCTGTTAGGTTACCATGGCTCTGATCAACAGAACTACCAGAATGGGTTAGTTGATAGGATGATGGTAGAGAGGCAAAGACCATCTTCTCTGAACCTGTTCTTGTACATAAACTTTTACCCGAGGAAACAGCTCGTGACTGTTGATTACTATAACTTTTAGTGGTGCCGGTAAAGCCGACATTTCGTAATGGCGAGGACACTGTGAACTTGGCAAAACAAAACCCATGTGGCCCATTCTGAAAATGAATATTTTAAAAATAAATTAAATTATAATTTTTCAAATTTTGAAAGGTTGAAATGTGTACCTGCTATTTTCAATAAGAAATTTGCTTCTATTTTCACACTTTTAATGCAATTAAAAGTATTCAAACTGTAATCATCATTTTCAAAGAAAGATAAAATTATTCTTATTTCTGTATTATAGATATATATATCAAGAACATCATACCTTAACTGTTTACATGCCAAAGAAAATGGTTCAAATAACAAACAAATCATTTTTAGCAAACTTCTCATGACTGGAAAGCCAACACTAAAATTAAGTTATTCTAATGTTCATAGTAAACAGCCTTAACATGGAAATTGTGTAATATTATGTCATTAATATAGTTTCAAAATAACTTAAAGTTCAAGCTCTTATTTTCCTGCATTCTTTATTTAATAAATTAAAGTACTTAGGTTTAGCTGCACCTTCCAATCTGCAGTCTTACACCCTAACTACTAGACCATGTCAAACCCACTATAATAATTGTAAGAAATATAAATAAAGATAACTTTCAAAAAAGGTTATCTAAATAATGATATAAATTTTAAAAAAGTTTTATTTTACAAAAACTTTGTAACCTTTAATTAAAATTATAGCTTGACTAATTGATATAATCAATTAATTACAAACAGTTGTTACTGTCATATAATCAATTAATCAAAATTCCAGTTATAATCAAGTGATTGAAATTAGTTTGTTTGTTTTTTTCAATTATTTCAACAATCCTGGTAATCAAAAACTTGCCACCAAACTTGTTCATGATATCTTTGTTATGGCAAAGCTACTAACCCTATCTGCCACTGACACTGGTTTTGAATTGAAGAATAGCAACCCTCTGGCAGCATCTACTATCAAAATGTTTTTGCATCATTGTTGAATTTCTGACTAGATGAAAAACACCTTGAGTGGCAATACCAACAACTCTAATTAAAATTGGCATACAGAAAGTATATTGGTTTTCTTTTTGTCATTTCACCTCTTTCTAAAAATAATTATTTCTTAAGTTATGTCTTGTTCAAACACCCTTTTCTACCATCAAAACAAATTTCATTAAACTCATATTAAGTTTTTTACATTTTACATTTCAATTACTCTTAAAATAATAAATAAAGAATACAGATGAAAATTAAGAAATAAAGTACTTACTGAGTTCTTTTTTTTTTTTTTTGTTAACTGTCAATGACTCATGATTGTAACATACAAGATAATTTTTATTTAATTAAATAATGCATCAAAGAACACAGAATAATAACACAAAATTTCCCTTAATTATCACAATTTTTCTGGTTTTCTAACTGAGCACCAAGAGCCATTACAAATTCATACAAGTCATCATATTTTACATAGGCAAGAAGTGTGTATTAGGAGAAATTGATAATACTCCACTCAGAAAACAATGTAACATAATACATCACTTGGAAAATAAAAACCTTGACTTTCTGTTGGTTATACATAATAAAGCACAAAAGAGAACTAGTAACATGTCCTGAAAGAGAAGACATGGCAAGAGGGATCTGATTTTCTATTGATCGCTATGTAACAAAAAAGATATTTAAGGCTATAAAAATTATGCTTTGTAGGAGCAATAACAATTTTATAATGATTAATTTACATTTCTTACTCTTTCAAGGGGCAGTGGAAAAAATACAGACAAGATACGTAGAGAAAATATGTCACATGTCACATCAGGTAAAATTAAAGATATTAAAAAATATTTCCTTGTAGAATTAGGAACTCAAAATTTATATAATATTAACATATGGATTATTAACCAAGATTTTTTGCTATACTAACTGTTATAACACAAACAAAATGTTATTTAATAAAAGTTTGAATGTAAAACACTAAACCTTTGTCATGTCTAGTAAAGGATATCTGGAGTGAAAGGGTTAAAGATCTTAACAATTAATATGATGAACTGATAACACTGCACAACAAAGTTTTTGCTTCTTGAACACTGTTGGATGTTCCTTATAGATTTTGGCTGCTGATCACGAAAATCACATCCAAATTTGCCCATCACATACCATTTCATAGAAATATTCAGTTTCACCAGGATATTGCTGCAATGGAAAAACGATATCAGGGCAGCTGGAATCTGTCAATGCTTGCTGACTACTGTTGAACACTGCAACATGATGCACCAGACATTGAATACAAATGAAAATCAGGAGCAAAACACTTTTATGTTGAACTTAACAGCGTATTAGAAACATAAACAAAATTAAATATGTTATTGCTGGTAAGCAGTTAACTGTCTATTTCTCAGAATTCCTACGTGATGAAGCAAAACCAAAACTATATTTGTGCATACCTACCGGGTACCTGTCACAATCAGCAAAAACTTTTCAGGAAGCAAAACTTTAAAAAAAAAATTGTTGTGCAGTGTTCTTCCATTTCTTCTTGTTAACAAAGTGAACTTATAACGACTTCTCTCCACATGAATAAGTTTCCAACAAAAATTAATTTCTTTGTGATCCTGATCCTCAATATGCAAGAATGTTTTTCCGAGATGGATACACTAAACAAACTTGTGTTTAGAATATTGCTGATGTATACTCATCAGTAGTGAATTCTTCAATACTGGATCAGGTATTTATTAGTTTAGCATGAAAGATCCTGAAGATAAGATAAGCCATACTGTTTAACCTCAGTGCATTTGCCAATCAGCAATGAGCTGTCAGTTGTTAATCAAGTGATGCCCTCTTGCATCGTTGCAGGCTACATGAACTTTTGAGAAAATATATTCTAATCAAATAGAACGAAAAACTTTAAAGTTATCAAATTTTGCTAAACTGGATGGTATATCAGCAGAAACTGGTGAAAATTTCTCAAATCATAATGCCAAAAAATCTGAGACAGCCTCAATTTCAGAAAGTTGGTTAGACTACATCTAAAAGAAATATTTTAAAGCCTGGATTAAAAATGTTGTTCTGATGGTCAAAATTACTCCAACAAAACCAATTTTAATAATTTTAATATACTTAGTGCACAGGTCTGTGGGACATAGCAGTAGCAGTCTTTGAAATCGTGTGGTAATAGTTAAAATAACTGCTTAATAAATGCAGCATAAAATACAGAAACTGGAAAAAACAGAATTAATTACCAATTAAAAAGATTACCTTAGTCTGGTACTTGTTACTTGAGCCTGTCAGATTATAAAGAAAACACAAAACTGCCCAACGATTCTTCAGTACAATCTGGAATACAACATTTATTTTATGAATTTAACTTTACAACACATATACATTATGCAAAAAACAACAACTACAAGTAGTAACTATTTCAACCTTTATATACTAGTTGTGAAAGATAGTCATATTTATGTGAATAAAATATTGACTTAAAAGTTATCACTGAAAGGAAGAACTCTGAAATGGAATTTACATAATGAAAACACCTTCACTACAAATTGTTGATTTACATAAAAACAATATAATTCTGTTTAATAAAGGTATATATATTTTCAGAATTATCAAAAGGCACATATCTGTTTCAACTACTCCATATTCAATTAGTAGCAAAACATTGATTTTAAATGATCAAATAGTTTAATAAAATTAATTCTTGTGATCCATCTTAACCTAAATTTGCTTCTAATTGGATTACAAATTCACTAATGTTTCACTTACATGTTCTCTGGTACTGTGCAATTTAAAAACAAGACAACACCAGTATATATTTTTCCAATACTAAATATATTAAACATAAAAATATCTATCTTTACTGACAGAAATCAGGACTTCTAAAACCAACATATCTGAAATTGAGATATTATGATTCTAATTTGTGTATTTTATGTATCAAACAAATTAATTTAAACTTGCACAAAGTTCACTGGAACATGTGGATCAAATAAAACCATGACTTTGATACAATTTTACTTCAAATCATCACATTTAATAAACGACTTAAAGTTTGTTTCTGTTTTGATACTTAGTGTACAAAGAACTTGGTGTTAGAACTATGTCACAATTTTATATCTACTATAATTTTCAAAAACCAGATGGGTCTTTACTTGGTCATCAAATTTGATGATGCAGAATAGTTACATAAAACATGTGATTCATCATGAATAAGAATTACCTTCTGCTATCTACATAAGAAAATTTTGTTTTACACCATCATGTTAAAAAATTAATACTTAACAAAATAACTTGAAAAACTTTTTTAAATTTTAGTTGCTGATGATACAAAAAGTTGAAAAAATTAAAATTGACATTGAGATCTAATACTATACAAGTTAGTGCTCGTTTTTAAAACAATTTTTGTAAACAACTTACAGTTACTTGGATTTTCTTTAAAAATATTTACTATGATATTTCTAAGTTAAATTTATGACAGCTTTTATTTCATTTGTTTGCTTGTTGTTAAGCACAAAGCTGTACTCTAGCCATCACAGGTATCAAAATTTGCTTTTCAATATTACAAGTCTTCAGACTGATGTACAACTTGGGAAATGTGACCTATTATTAAGAAAAAATAGTGTAGCTAGAGCACAGAGATCCACAAGAAATTAAACTAATACACTAAGCGTGCTTGTTAGATAAACATAAATACAACTAATTAAAAAAAAAAGGAAATTAAATAAAAAACAATGAAAAAAAATATTTAAATGTAAATAAAAACTACTTATATTCCTCAGCAGATGATTTTCTTCTTGGAGTTTTCTTTAACTTTTAATAAAAGCCATTGCAGGTCCTTTACAGTTGTTTTAACGTGCTAAGACTTTACTGCTCAGTGGAGAACATCTTTTTTGCAGAAAGTACTGCCACAGATTTTCAGTGCATTAAATCTAGCAATATAGCCCAACTCTGACCATGCATGTTTAAATCTCACTATTATTAAGTCATAAACTGAATTTCAGGCAAATAAATGTTATATTTAAATAAAAAAAACAAAAAAACAGATGTAATGTTCTTACTAATATTAATTTTGGATATAACTTAAAAACCATGCAACTCACAAACACAACAGGTAAGCTTTTTTTAAAGAAGAGTTTGTAGGCATGGAAAGGTAAAAATATCCCATGTCATTTAGAAGCCAACAATAAATCATGTGAGGATCAAGTATTTATTATAGATTTGTTCAAAGTAAAATTTTTAACTAATTTTCTTTTTTGCAAGTAAAGCATTTTGTTCATAAACAAATTACACATTTTTCTTTCTTATTTTTACAAATGTTTAAAAGTGAAGCAATTACCCAATCTCTTCCTTGTATTTTGAATATTACAAAGCCTGGAAATGTTAAGTATCAACACTCTCAGCTGGCAACTATGAACTACTACCAAAACATCCATTCATCTATTTAGGCCCTAAAATATTTAGTTTTGGACAGTTGTTTAGTAAATACTAAAGAACTTTCAGTTAGTTTTGTTCAATTGTCAGAAATAGTTTGAATTCAGTATATTCTGTAAGAGACAGTCTGATATCTCTATAACATAACAACTCTGGGTTTTAAGTCAAGCAGTAATCTTTCAGTGTGAGAAAACTTTAACTAAAATGCATGTGTCCTTCCCTCACACTAACAAGTTTGTTAAACTTGAATTCCTTCTCCTATAAAATGCTTTATTTCTGTCTCTTTTATTGAAATATATAATTATTGCAATTGTAAAAATAATATAAAATTAAATGCTATAAATTTTAACATGTTTTGTGTATCCATCATGATATGAAGAAATACTATAAGTCAAGTTTTTTTGTACAGTTAAAATCAAAATGCTACTTGCTTCATATGCAAAGTGATTTTCAGTCTCTAGGTAGTTTCATGGAACACCTCATTTCTACAAAACCTGTTGCTACTGAGATAAAATATACTAAAATTGTGGTTGCTCATGAAAAATTGGTTTGATGAAAGCATACTTACCAAAGAAATACTCACATCACAGTGAGATCCTATGAAAACAAAGGGACCCTGAGAGGTAGAAATAAATATACACACCTTCTGTATAATCTAGCAGAAATGGTTAAGACAGCTACAAAGGAGAGGCAAAACTCTCAAATTAAGAGATTGCAAGATCAGGCAAATAATGGGAGGTAAAGGTATTGGGGAAGGTCCACATACCACTCTGCACAACAATAACCATTGGAAGTTCAATAAGGCTGCAAAAGGCATAAAAAAGTGTCATGAGATCCAACTCACAGAAATTACCTCACATTCAAAAAGAGTCCAGAATGAAAAAGCATTGTCTTCTACTTATAAAGGTATAAATTCAGGCAACAAAACCTTTAAGAGCCTCCTGAACATGACCAAGACCAAAATCTGATTAGGTATACAAATAATTGAGCAGATGAATTGGAGAAGAGGACTGAACTTCCTATCTGACAGAGCATTGTGTAAGAATTCCAATCAGTGATGTCAGCAACCACAAAAATAA
Organism: Tachypleus tridentatus; assembly: GCF_004210375.1. Lineage (NCBI taxonomy): Eukaryota > Metazoa > Arthropoda > Merostomata > Xiphosura > Limulidae > Tachypleus > Tachypleus tridentatus. The sequence continues at coordinate 61,152,895 of NC_134835.1, forward strand.
ACCTGCAGGTAAATGACATAAGAGTCAGGTCACAAACAGGTGTCCAGAAAGAACATATATAATCTTAATCTACCTGGTAAGTGACTGGAATGGTCATTTGGGGCCAACTATTCAAAATGATGCAGGGAATCTAGAGAGTACTGGGGGCTAAAAAAAATACACGCACAGTATTTGAATAATAGTCAATAAAGCCTCCATAAACAATGAAAATTGTAAAAGATGCAAAAACTGCTGTTAAAAAGCTACGTAAAACAAATTGTGATTACACAACAGATTGAAAAGGGTTCAACATTCTCTCAACACAACATTCCTGATACATGTCATTACTGTTATTAAAAGTGTCTTTTGGACTCATCAGAAATTGAGACAGATACATGTCAACCTCAGAAATTAAACCCTAATGCCATATTAAACACAGCATAACCTCTATACCAGAAACTTGAGCTTTTGGATAGCCAAATGTACCATTACATATCATGACTGCTTCTGCAGCAAGAGCTTAAAAAAGAAGAGTTGAACACACCAGAAAGGACTGCAAAAGCAGAAACCTGGGCACAGCAGCCAATTTGGTGCTATCAACATGATTTGACAATAGACTGGAACAAATTAGAAAGTTTTAGAGAGGTAATTGTGTTTTCTGTCCAAATGGAAAGCATCTAATGCGAAAATCCAATTTGAAACCAAATTGCCAGTTGTTGAGCAATTCAATGAGAGGCCAACCCTACCAATCAACAGTTGCAAAATGAAAGTCAATCCAACAGAACTTTGCAACACAACATTTAATCGGTTGTGATAATCTGTTGAGATTGAAACAATCAGCCCACTATCACAGGTAGTGGAAACCTAGGATATAGACAAAATGTGAGTACCAATTTTCTGAGTGGCTGATATCAGGAGCCAGGACATATGAATAGGTACAGAGCTATAACCACCTACAGAAGCCTATAAAACTTAAGACTCCAACTATTACTGGGAGGAATGTAGAAGCTGAAAACTGAAACAACATGTATGGTAACAACAGATCCATTTCAAAGAAGCTAGTGATTTTAACGGACTTCTAACAAAGTGAAGTGAAAGGAAACAAAATGTTGAATTTGAGTTGTAAGTCTGTAGACTTACTTTGTGCCATCAGTGGACATAGACCTATATGGGTGAACTAAAAATTCTACCTTAGAACTACAAAATTCAAGGAACAAATATGTTATTTAGTGGTGGTAGGCTATATTATGAAGTTCTAAAAACATGTCAGATAAGGCTTAACAGCCTTTTCACATAACTAAGAAGTAAACCTTCTAGGCAGAAGTACAATATCCAAGTAAGCAGAAAAAATTGTCTCCCGATTCTTTCAGCCATTAAGTAAGTTGCAAGCTCAAAAGCAACTAGTAAAAACCCAAAATCTCAGCACCCTCAAAAAACTAATAGAAGAAAAACAAATCAAAGGCATCTTATTCTAAAGTAGCCTTTCTTTAATTTCTTGTAGGTCATATAAAGATTGTATTGATTACCACTGATTGGAACAGTATTTTATGAGGTAAGGGAAATTGTTCTGTTCCCCATTAATAGCCAGTGTTAGACACTGGGGTAATGTCAGTCTAGAAAAAAAAACACAAAAACAATAAAATTACATAACTGAGGTACTTATACACAGTACAAGGATAGTGGGCACATTAATGTAGGTGAAGGGTATCATGAAATAAATATCAACAAGAGCAATTTAGAAGAGTATAAATGACTGGAACAAACAAAAAAAGTCAGATCAATGTTTAGATGGGTAAAGAAGTAACCCTGGCAGATGACTGACAGAGGTAAGTGTCAGCAGAGGTATGTTTTAGACTGTTATTTTTTGTTTTTTCAATAAAAGTCCATATTTTATCTTTTACTTTCACTGCTCTAATTCTGTATGCATTCAGTCAATTTTCTCAAACTCATAACCACCATAAAAAAAAAATTGAAATAAAATGAGTAGTAATGTTTTGATATTTATCATAAAGTTCTAAAGCACTTCTCCAGAGTTTCTACTTTCATCCTTTTTTACACCTATTTCCTATATTTATTTTACTTTCATGGCTGAAGTAAAAATCTACCAAACATGAAACAACAAATCACAATTTCTGTCATTAGACTGTATGTGAAACCGTGATACCACATCATCAAAAGCAAACAAAAATGTGAAGCACAAAAAACTGATAATTCCAATCGAGTTTATCATAATCCCAATTAAAAAAGAAAATGGTGGCAGAGAATTTAATGGTTTGTGTTCGAAACAGTGGCTGTAATAAAAGTTTAAGAAAATGATTATGATATGGATCCACACAAAGTCTAGGCCACCAAAATAAACTTTGTAGGTACTTGGATGCAAATTATTTTTCTGGGGTGGTCAGAACTTTGAGGTATAGGTGTATAAAGTGTGTAAATGCTTACAAACATGTATGTATATTATTACAATGTATTCATAAATCCTAAATTTCAATTAGGTTTCTAAAACATAGAACAATAAATAAATAAAATACTTATGAAGTTACAAAACTGATTTGTACTCATACTTACTAAGCCTTGCTGTAAGCCTCATTCTCTCAAGTGAAAATGGAAGAAAAATTAAATTTTGTAGATGTCAAAAATGCATTTTAGAAAACCAAAAGTTATCAAATTACCATACTGTTACATGTAAAATCACTGTAATTTATCTGCCTTTCTACTAGCTATATGTGGTTTTCAAAAATCTCTTCTGTTTACAGCAATGATTTGGTCAACAAACTTCAACATTTCGAGTAAAACTATGGCTTTTCTCTTTCAAAACAATTATAAATGACTGTTATATTTAGTTTGGAATTTGGAATAGGATATTTTTGTTGATTATAAACATGTACTTAATAAAACTAGGCATGATTGAAAAAGAGGTTTCAAAAGAATGTGCTAGATTTACTAAATACATCAACATCTCAGCAAATCCAAAAGGAAGGAAGTTCTTATTCTAGCTTGTCAATGTCTGAAGTTTTAGTTTTTAATTTTGTTAATCACCATAGATGTTGTATGGTAGGCATGTTACATAAATTGTGCATTAAGACAACAGGACATGCCATGTGACACACACACACACACACAGATATTTAGTAATTCATTTTAACATTTTTATTTAAATTAAGAAATTGAACTACATACATAATGATAATATTTAAATTATAAAGTACACATTCCTGCCAATTTTATTAACCCACATTGATAATAAAGTTGTTTTATCATATTTTGAAAACACTAAAACATTATGACATACTCTACTCGACTTGTTTACAGTGAAAAGGTTCAGTGATAGCCTCATTATATTATCCCTTTTGTAACGGGGGCTCAGTATAACAAAGATGAGTTCATCCAAACACATGCACACATCAAGTATTTGCACTGTAACTTTTGATGTAGCATGTGTATCTTCACAAAATTTTGTAGACTTCTAGTAAAATTTAGAAGTATATTCTACATAAAAAAATAATTTTTAATGAAATATTTTTACTAAAGACTTCTTTGTGAAAATAGAGTCCATTTTGCTAGTAGTCTAAGTGCAAAGTGATTTCATGTTATGATTAAAAAACTATTCTTCATCACAAAAATATCAACCATTATTTGTGTAATTTTTAAAACCTCCTAATAACATTTCAAATGTTTGTTTTCACTAAAACTTTGTATTTTATTTTATTTTCTACACTCTTAACTGTGTGGGGTCTGTCACTTGACCAACCTTGTAACCATCATATAAAAAAAAATCAGGAAGTAAATGTAAATTGTGCTTTTTTCACGCTAGAATGGTTACATATTATAATATGAAAATACAAATGTTTAGTCAAAGAAGCTCAAGTCTCATAATGCTATATATTTATTATTATATCAACCTTCCAGTCATGCCTAGCTAACATTACATAACTTGCACTGATGTGGTGCACTCATGTTACATATCCAGTAATATAAAAGTGATCTGTAGTCTTGCCTGTCTAGGCTGCATTCCAGTGGACCAGTATTTTGTAATATATAGTCACATTTCAATTATTATACATTATATATACATTGCTGGCCAAAATCTTAAGGCCAATAAACATAAAGAAAAAATATGCATTTTGCTTTGTTAGATTCAACCACTTATTTGAGTAGAGCTTCGAAAGATGAAAATAAGAAAAGGGAAAATAGAAAACTTTTTTTGCATTTAATGTGGAAAATGTGAACACTGAAATTATCCTGTACACTAGCTGGTCAAAAGTTTAAGACCATACCAAAAAAAAGTTCTAAACAGGGTAGAAAATGCCCAACAAGAGGTCTCAGTAGTGAGTTGCACGGCCATCATTGCGAATAACTGCAAACAATTGCTTTGGCATGGTCGATGGTCCAAAAGAATCACATTATTTGCCATGAAAAAGTCCTTTTTCCTGCGGGTATTGGGGATTGCAGCGTTGTCCTGCTGAAAGATCCAGTCATTTCCATACAAGCAAGGGCCTTCAATCAATAATAATGATCTCTACAACATGCCAATGTAGCCAGCTGCTGTTTGATGCCCCAGTGTAATCTGAAGCTCCATTGTTCCATGGAAGGAGAGAGCACCCCAGATCATGATGGAACCTCCTCCACTGTGTTGTGTAGAAAATGTCTCCAGTGGGATATCCTTATCGTGACAGTAACGTTGGAAGACATCTGGACCATCGATGTTAAATTTTTTCTCATTAGAGGTCAAAATCTTTGTCCACTTCTCTACATCCCATGTTTGGTGCATCTCAGCAAAGTTTAACTGAGCTGTTTCGTGGTGTGGTAGGAGGCATGGTCTTTGAAGACTTTATGGTTTTTAAAGCCTTTCTCTTGTAGATGCCATCTTATTGTTCTTGAGCTGCATTCTGCATCTGTAAGGGCCTTAATATGGTTCGACGATCAGCTGGTGTTTTGCCGGACAACCTGTCGAATCCTCCTGCTCAACACCAGCAAAATTTTCTTGGGCCGACCAATTGAAATTCTTGTTCCATATCCCTCAGGGTCTTTTAAAAAATTTGCAACAGCAGTTTTACTATGTCCAATCTCACCAGTGAAGGCACGTTGAGAGAGACCTTGCTTTTGCAGCTCAACAATTCTGCCATGTTCAAACTCTGTCAACTTTTTAGCCTTTGCCATGTTTTTACCCAATGTAACAGAGGAGATATCAGTGGGATATGTTGACAACGCTAATGCTTGAACACAAATGACTAAATTTCGTTACACGTTTACTGATTAATGCTTCATTTCAGTATGGTCTTAAACTTTTGACCAGCTAGTAATTAGGCTAATTTCACAGTGTTCACATTTTCCCTATTAAATGCTAAAAATGCTTTTATTTTTATTTTCCCTTTTCTTATTTTCATCTTTCAAAGTCTACTCAAATAAGTGGTTGAGTCTGACAACACAAAATGCATATTTTTTCTTTATGTTCATTGGTCTTATGATTTTGGCCAGCAGTCTATATATACAGATTATAACCATTTATAAAAAATTACTAACCTTATTTCTCTTTAAATATAAAACAATAAATCAAGAAATAAAGCAAACAATTATCTCTTCTTGCTATGACCTTTGAAGTTAGTTGCTGCTGAACATAGGTCGCTATGCCTTTTAAAATTTTGCATGTGGAGGATATGTACCAAAACTTTTTTTTTAAGTTTTATACACAGATTTGAATAACCAAGAAATCATAAATAACTACATTAATACCATAGAATTCCACTGTAATTTAAGCTTAACAACTAAGATTTATTTAGATTTTTAAAAATATGAAACTTCGAGAACATTAAAAGGTACAACGTACCTTTTGGAAATCTTGGTTTGAAAAAAATACGGTAGCCTTTTCATAGATTGAAATGACTGAGAAAACCACTAGGGAGGCATTCTAAGCTGTTGATTGGCTATTCACGTTGTATAATGAATTAAGTGTATGTAAAAAACTGTTTTCAAAAATGGAAAGAGTTGAACAAAGTCATTGTGTTTCATTCAATACACAAGCCATACCTCAGCAAAATAAAAAGATACAAGGTTCTTATTTTATATTCTAGCTTGTTAATATCAGTAATTTAAATTCTTAATTTGTACACAACTATAGACTTAGCATTTTGACATCACAAACATCTAATTTTAAACAGTACTGCATTCAACCTACAATGCGGCTCACCAAAATTAGTATTTAGGTGTTTTCTTTTAATATTTACTTTTAAATTAAGAAATTAACTGATTTATAATTTAAAGTTTGAATTGTAATCTACAATTTGGTTCCAAACCTATTCTCATAAATTCACAAAATAGCAGTTCAATAAAATTTTGAATGCAACTCAACAAGTGTGATGACCTGACCCATCACGAAAGGATTAAATGGTAACATTAAGCAGTAGAGTCTATTAATAGCTACTGTTACTTGTTAGTAGTTAATGATATGCCAGAATGCCTTTCTGTTGCACATGAATCTTTCATATTTTGTGGTTGGAACTGATATAGTATGAAGACACACAATCCAACATTTCTGGTTTTAATACAAGTTCTGAGAATAGTGTACAACTCTGCTGGTGGAAAAAAAACAAATATACACACAAGTTATATCACTTGTCTGTGAAGTTTTAATTCACTATTTCTTTTTTCAGTTATACTCAAACTATTGTTTGTTTTTAGCTCTTATCTGTATAGTTTTTCACATAAAGAATTTGTGTGAATTAAAGAAGAAAAAAAAGACTTATCAACAGTACAGGGATATCACAATATACATAACACAAATCTGTAGAACTTACACTGCTTTTAAGCTTCCGATGAAGTTCTGCAAATCTCACTGCATCTTCTTCCCTTTTTTCTTTAACCACTAGAAGGAGTGTTAGGTTTAGTATAATTAAGATAATAATGTTTCAGTGGCGTCTAAATACACGAACGTATGAACTTAAGTTCTTGCTTCTATACTTATTCAATATTTCATCCTGTTGACTTCAATGCACACAACCAAGTAAAATTTAAAAAAAATGACTGACTAACAGTTTCTTACGCATCAACTCAAAGTTTGTCAGAATACATTTAGGATCAGAAAAAAATAAATATTTGTTAAAAATTAACTATATACTTATAACCAACATACAAGTCTTTATTTTCAGAACTATCACAGAAAGAAACATTACCACAAAAGCAACATAATATATTCTCTAAATAGTTTATTTTTAGATAAATAAATTGTACTACAGATCAAAATCAATGTTTCTAAGTAAACATTTTAATTATGCAAGTAGTCTAAGCAAAAAATTAGAAGGAAGAGCTATGAAACTGTAAAATTTATAAAATATCTTTTCAACCATCATTTTGTCTTATTTTGATAACACTTTCTGTTTGCAATATTTCTATAATTTGAATCAAGTTAGATGAGAACTAGATCTTAAATTATAAAGATTATTTTTGTATTATTTATCCATCTGTATGACATGTTAAAGCTTCCAAGTATTAGCATTCATAGTTCATTATGTAAACATAGCTCAAAAGTTTTCATATTTGTTTTATTTAGGAGGAGCAGAGAAAAATATTTAATAAAATTATTGTTGTATTGTATGATTCATTAATGCAATTGTCTACAACTAGCCAACAGTAAATCTAACAATCTCAATAATATATTATACATTGTTCTGATAACTGTGGTAGATAAGGTACAGCTGTCCCTACATGTAACCAAACAATAAACCTCTCTACATGAATCACAATGTCAGTAGATGGAGGAAAAACTAATTATTTGCTCCCAGCCATCAAGTGACGTGTGGGCTCAAAAGCAACTTGGGAAAGACCCAAACCATCATGTACTCATGGATCAACTGAGGCAATTTATCTCAAAGTGGCCTTCTGAGAAACCAACAGAATAAAAAGAGGTGCAGGAAGAAACAAATTCAAATCTTCTCCAGAATGTCTTAAATTGCCCTAAATGGCAGCTTCAGAGCCCCCTGGAGGAACATGAACAAACCAAATATACATCTACACCTCCCTAGGAATACAACTTTTGGCAATCTCAACTGATAATGATTCCCTACCACCAATTATTAAGTGACATTAGAACAAAGAGATAGGACAGAAAAGACCTGATTTGCCTCCATGGCAGAAACAATAATCTGAGAATTCATGTCATACCAAATGAATTTTTTTTATTTAGAAAAATCAATTAAGTAACACTAAAAATGTTCAAAATATCTCCTACTGACTGTAGCACAGAGAAATCCATTAGTGACTGCTTATCACAAAAAAGTGATAACATTATCTGAAAGAAGCCCTTATACACATTACCAGGGTAAAGAGTGCATTGATGTAGGTGGAGAGTGTTATATGACAAATATTGCCAAGGACAATTAAGTGGAATATAAAAGAATATAGCAAGTGAGAAAAGTAAGATAAATGCTTAGATAGGCAAAGGAAAAACCCTGGCAGTTGAGTAATGGCTATAATATGAAAGGAGGTATCTTTTGGAATTTATCCCCTAATCAATAGACTTACAAAGGCTCCAATAAAGAACAAAGCTTGCAAAAACAAATTTTTTTAATGTGAAAAACATTCAACCATTCCTTTAACCCACTATGAATGGTACTAGTGTAATGCACTAACTCAGTTTCTACAAAGCTATACAAGAGTAATGTTTAGTATAATTTCAAGTTTAATAAGTATGTCTTCAAAACTTTGATAGGCTTTAATGAACATTCCAAGCATACTGTTCACAAAAAATTAAAATAAAAAACTGAATTTTTAAAAGTAGTTTTTTACAAAATATTTGCCTGAATTTATTGCCTCAGAAGGACTCAAACTACATTCTGAATGCAAGATAATTTTCATCTTACAACTAAAAATGCAGTTTTTGATCTTACAGTTTCATATTTATTTCCATAACTTCAAGAACATTCTAAATGAATAGCCTTTCTTTCAGCAAAACTTTATATTTTATGTTATTTTATTTACCTTAACACTAACACAACTGTCATAAGAAATTCAGAGTCAAATGAAAAGTTCAAAAATATGAAATAAATCTAATTACTTTTTTTTTTTTTTAAACAGACAGTTTATTATAAAATACATTTCACAGTATTAATTCATCCAACTAAAACTAACAGATTTTTCAAATCTGAATTCATTTAGTTTTACAGATTTGGAGTTGCACTCAAAGACAGGAAACTAGACTTATTTATCCTAGATAGTTTAACCCTTTCACTACAGGCTCAGTATAATATACAAGTTCATCTACATATTTGCACAAGTTAAGTATTTACACAATAAATTTTGATATAACATATGTATATTCACAAAATTTTGTAAACTTTTAGCAAATATTAGAAGTAACTTGTACATAAAAACTCAAATTCCTTATTGAAATATTTTTAATAAAAATTTATTTGCAAAAATAGTTTCATTACTAGTCTGAGTGCAAAGTTATTTCATACAATGATAAAAAAAACATTCTTTGTTCCAAATATCTCAAATATTATTTGTGTAATCTCTGAAACCTAAATATATTTCAAATGTTTGTTTTCAGTTTGTTTAAATTCTACCCTCTAACTATGTGGGGTCTGTCACTTTACCAACCTCACAACAATTATAAAAAAATTAAGAAATATACATTATGCTTTTTAAATGCTAGAATGATTACATATCATAGAACAAAAATACAATTGTTTAGTCTGAGTAGCTGAAATCTCATAATAGTATTTTTATTATATTGATCTTCCAGTCATATTTAGGGGACATAACTTGCATTGATGTGGTGCACGTGCAATCAGGTCATGTATCCAGTAATATAAAACTGACCTTTAGTTTGCCCTGTCTTGGCTGTGTTTTAGTGGACTAGTATTTTGTAATATACACTCACATTTAATTTATTATACACTATATAGTTTATTACTATTTAAAAATAAATTATTAAACTTATTTTTTCTTAAAATATAGAACAATAAATCAAGGAGTAAAGCAAACAATTATCTCTTCTCACTACAACCTTTGTACTCAGGTATGGCTAGATATAGGTTGCTAAGTTTTTTAAAATTTCACATGTAGATATGTAAAAAAAAAAGTTTTTAGGTTTTATATATACAGTTGAATAACCACAGTATAATTTATTAAGCTTAACAACTAAGATTTATTTAGATTTTTAAAAACATGAAATTTAGAGCAGACTAAAGACATAGCCTAATTCCTTGAAAACTTGAACTGAATTGAAAGAATGTGATAGGCTTTTTAAAGATTAAAATAGCTGAGAAAACCACTCTGCAGACACTCTAAGCTGATGATTGGTTATTCACATCATATACCGTAGTAAGAGTATACAAGAGGCCATTTCAAAAAATGGAAAGAGTTGAAAGGGGCCACCATGTTTGATTTAGTACATAAGCCATATCTCAGCAAAATACAAGATACGAGGTTCTTATTTTATATTCTAGCTTGTTAATATTAGTAATTTGATTTCCTAATTTGTACAAAACAATAGACTTAGTATTTCGACATTATATATATACAAGTTTAAACAGTGCTGCATTCACCTTTTCATGTGACTCACTAATATCTGCATTTAGATGAGTTATTTTAATATTTACTTTTAAATTAAGAAATGAACTCATATAATATTAAAGTTTGAATTATAATCTGCTTTAACTGCTTATGAAACATAATCCTATTTTTTAAATACTAATGATACTACCATACTATATTTCCTATTTAAGTACATAACACACTTTAGAAAACAGAAAAAAAAAAACAAACAATAACCTACAACTATCATAATTTTTTTGACTTTCTATCTACATGATAAGAGTCATCAAAAATTCAGTTAAGCCTATCAATGTGTTTCATGTGGGAGTATAGCTTGAACTGGAAACAAAAACAATTTTCTGTAAAGAAAATAGTATGACATAATACAACATTTCATTGATTGGAATTAAACTTTGGTTTTCTATTGGTTATGAATAACACCTTATTAAATATCTGGGAGAATTACTGACAATTTGTGAAAGAGAATGTAACAGGTGGGTATGACAAGAGAGGCCTAATTTTCTATTTCATGGCTTTATAACCAAACATGTCTGAATGCTATAAAACTCATTACTATCCAAGTAATAATATTATGAGTAATTTACATTAAATTCCATATTTCTCATAAAGGTGATAAATAAACTTGAGAAGCTTAGATACCCAGAGAACAAATGTCACAATTCTCATACTAGGGTGAGACTGAACTAAATATTTTTTAAAATATATCCTTACAAATTAAAAAACATTAATATTAAAATTTAGTTTATTAACTATATTTTTATGCCATGTTTATTTGTATACCATGATAATAAAGTAGTTTAATTAAATTCTGAATTTAACTCTCAAAACATCATGGCATGCACACTTTGATCTGTCTGTAGTGAAAGGGTTAATATAAGGCAGGAGACTTAGATTTTATACTATGACTTTTCAATATCTAAAAGCTTGATCTTCTGGTTCAATGGTTTCACTGACAAAAAACCAAGAATAAGTGCATAAGAGCCATGTGATATAAAATGTCAATATTGAAAATGCATTTCAGTGTTTGATTATGATATTATAATTTACATATTTTTTGCTAAATTTAATTACGTTTTGAATACAAGTCTCTGAAATAGGACATGACATGCACTTCGACCACGTAATACACATACAGTTAACAAAACATGAATATAAAATTTTTTAAACAAAATGAAATTACAAAATTTAACATACGTCTTTTCTTGATCTTCTCACTGACTTCAAATTCATCACTTTCTACACCTACAGTTGAAATACTGAAACACAGAATTAATCTTTTTAAAATCAAATGCCAAGCATTTAGATAATTTTTTAACAAAATATAGTGACTTGTAAAAATATTTTTAGTTTCATTCTTTAAGAAGCCCATGGATAAAATTTACATATATAAAAAATACTATACTTCTAATTTATTTATGGTGTAAAAATAACGACAAGTATTTCTACAAAATAGATGATACAAGATGTGGAATGCTTAAATCACTGTGTTTGCCTAGAACTGCTCGATTAGTAAAATTTGCCAAAAGATTAAGCATTCGGGCTCATTAATCAATTAAATTTAACTAATCAATTATTCTCACATGAGATTTGGATAATTGGAATAATAAAAATAGTAATAATTAGAAATACTAATTTTGATTAGTTAATTATTTTTTTATGAATGAAACCCCACAGGGTTTCTGTAGACAGCCTCAGGAAGGAAACGTATGGTACTAGTGTTGTGCACTAACCCAGTTTCTACAAAGTTATACATATGGGTTGTCAAGAGTAAAATGTGGGCAAGAACACTGGGCATGGGTAACACTAATATATGATTCAGGAACTTGTTAAAATTAGTTTTCTTTCTATTATTCAAACAATCCAGTCACTAAAAATATTGCAACATGATTTTTCCATATTATTTTTGATTATTTTAAGCTTGTTCAATTTAATAATTAGTACTGCAACTTGTGTAAACAACTAACTAATTGAAATAGTGTCATTATGTTAATTGTTAAGTGCAAAGGTACACAACAAACTATCTATGCTCCATCTGCAGTGTGTATTTAAACCCAAGTTTTAAATGCTATTTAGTCATTTGTTCTTTTTTAATTATGTTTTTGAAAATCAATTAGTTGAATGTAATCAATTAATGGACCTAGCACTAGCTGCAATATACTTGTGCTATAAAGATAAAAAATCATTACATTAATAATGAAAATTTAAAAAATCAGAAATCAAATGGTAAAAGTCATTGTAAAATATACTAACATTTGAAGCATTTTAAACAGTTGTTACACACTATAAGAATTTTTGTTGAAATATTTAAATGGTTTTGTAAAATCATATTTTTTATTGTTTAAAAACAGTTACATAATTACAAGAAAGTAATGCACTTAATTAAAATAAAATATATAATACATCTAATATTGTTTTAAAAAATTATGTAACAATTTTGGAGAATTTCAGCAAATTATAAATAAAACACAGACATATACAAGTTGTTTCTTCAAGCAAACAAAAGAGTAGTTTTTTAACAGGCCAACATCAACAAAGTAATGTTAGCAATATTAAAATGTTTATTAATAAATAAAATCCTTTATCAATTATAGTATTTGATAATTGGATCCTTAAGAAATAGTCTGTTAACAAAGTTACAAAGCCGAACAAGAAAATGAAACCTGAATAATGTGAAATTTGAAGATTACAATTTGAATTATAGATCTATTAAAACTTGTATATTTACTAAACTCTTACATAATTCAAAATAGTAAACATGATTTGTTTAGAATTACTTACCAGCTAAGTGTTCTCAAGGCAAGTTGATAAGTTGGTGTTGAAACATCTAGAAAAGACAATCCATAATTCAATTAAGACTTTAACACATGCTTAAATCAAAGCAACTATTTTAAGTTGCTAATTTATGCTGTCAATCCAATATATCCTTATATAATTTAAGTATTAAGAACACAATCTGAATTTAAAAACTGCATTTTTAAACTAAAGTTTAAAAATGTTTTAGCTATTAATCACTATAAAATAAATACTTAAAACTGTCTTAACACATTTACTCTTCAGGATGCACATCCACTTTTAGCATTCATTCACATGGGCTCATGACACACATACAAGTTCTCAACTAGTTAATATTCCTGACTGCCATTTGAAATGCTCTTTGATAGTAGCACACTGTATAACTGTGAGAAGTATAGGTGTTATACATATTTTCATGCCTACGTGAGTGGAATCACCAGACAGGATAATGTTATCATACTGTCCTTGTTCAAGGAAAAACATAAGGTGGTATAAGAAAATTTGTATTCATATGTTACAAATGCCTTTCCTAAATTTTTTTTCTATTTGTATAATCAATATTCTGTGAACTAACTGACACTATACAATTTTTTGTCTGGAGATAATAAAGGAACTTTTACTACTTTGAATCTCAGGTAAATCAACAGAATATAAAGATGTTAAATATTTACCAACAAAATGTGAAATTGATCAAAGTGGTAAAATGCAAAGAAAACCCACAGATTCAAGGACACATGTCCAGAATCATTTTGACTGTTTGGATCAGGACTACAAACTGCACCACAAAAAAAGTGCCGATGTACTCATCATGTGAAGTACATATCACGATAAAAACATTTCAACCAATATTTTCTTTTGTAATAAAAGGAATCTTCCACATATTTTATCTAAAGAAATTTCTAGATGTACATGTGCATCTGAAGCACTTTGTGTAATGCTGAGAAAGCCCATGTGCTTCTTAAGTAAAAAAAAAAAAAAGTACAAATCATGTGTGTGTCTTTGATTTATTGTTATCATCACCATGGTTTAAACTGAAAACACAACAATAGTGGATTGAAATAATTACTAACATCTGCACAGACAATGTCAAGCATTGCAGCAGTTAATGTGTTAATTGGACCCTAGCCTGTCTTTTCCAAACTTTAAAGTTTTGTTCAATTATTTTCAGAATATAGCACAAAGGCATCAAAAGGTGTTTATTCTGCTGCCTTCTTGGATAACTTTGTAAACTACCATAAACTCTCTTTTTTCTGCAAGATAAAATAATTGTCACTATTAATATCATTAATACAAACAAGAAAAAAATCAAGTGTCAGGTATCAACTCCTGTGGCACTTTGTTAGTTACAAGGGCCCAGTTTAACTAGACTATTAATAACCTATTTTCTCCCTGTTAACTACCCTACAATCCAATTAATCACTACTAATTTGGTTTTCTTAGTTTATGTATGACACTTTATCAAAAGCTTTTATAACATCTAAGTACACAAAGTCTGAATCCTTTCCACTATAAAAATAATTCCAAACATCCTCATAAAGTTAAAAGGTTTCACAGAAAAGAATCCCTTCAGTGAATCCATATTGATTTCCTTTCATATCATGTTTTATTAGATAATTATGCAATGCTTCTTTCATCAGACTAGAATTTTTTTTCTACTGCAGAAGACTAACTAGTTTATAATATCTAAAGAAAGAAACTCTTATTATCCCATCTGAAAATAAAAGTAATAATAGTACTTGTCCAGTACTCAGACACTGCTAGACCACTATCTACTGGCCTACCAAATGTGAAAGAGAGGAGCACACATATCTGATCTCATACTCTTTTAAAACCATGAAAGAAAAACAAAAACATTGCCTAGTGCTGATGCCTTATCTAGTTTTGATCTTTCAATGCTTCTTGTAACCATCAAGGGGTTCATCGATACCAATATTTCTCGTAAAATGATCAGGTTCAGGAATAATACTATTACCATCTTCTCTTATAGAAACAGATTAGAGTATTTCATAATCCTCAAGAAAAAACCTTGCCAAAAGCATCCTTTAAGTAATCAGCACAAAAATAAAAAAATAAATAAAGGTTAGTCCTTTAACTTTATCAAATAACCTAAATGTTATTAACCTTTCTAATGAGAAAAGATGTTTATATGGTTCATACTGAATTACTTGGATCAATTTCAAGCACTTTTTGAAGCAGCTTTTGGAAGCTAAATTTACAACAAAAATTAATCAAATTCCACACAAACATTTATAAAATTTGTAGTTATTTGTTCAAAACATATATTCAGATAAAAAAGAAAAGAAATATTTTATATATGATAACACCTTATACACACACACAATTTGCATTCAATTCTACAACATACATTAAAATTAAACCTCAACATATTCTGCAATTATATTTCCAAGTACTTTTGCAAAACAAAAAAAAAAAAAAAAAAAGGCCCATTTTCAAGACCTTGTAATTTCTTTCTCAATTTCAAGAACTTTAAGGATGAGTATGTATGCCATTTTTAATAATTGAAATGTGACTGCTGAATAATAAGCAATCACATTTTCTGGTACTCTCTTTTATAAAAAGAAATTGAACAAAATAAAAAGTGACAAAAAATAGATATAAAGAATATAATAGTGATAATACCCTCAAGTTGTACATGGTGTGATACCAGGGACAAACACAATGAAAAGTTGGCTGACTAACTATTATGTGTCTGCTGCAACTTAGTTCATATTGAAATTAGTATCTAACATAACAGCCAACAAGGGATCTTTCAGTCCATCTAGGCTGTCCTATCCACTAAATTAAACAAAAGAAATTCAAAGTCAACCCTCATCACTGCAATATTCAATAAAATTTCTCTTAAACTCTCTTCAGTTAACTGCATCTGTCATATCTGAAGGTAACTTGTTCCAAATGTCAAACTACCCTGTCAGAAAAATACAGCTCCCTTGTCAAAAATAACTCCTACCTCCTCAAAATTTATAGTTTTCTTCCCTAATCTTAACATTCTCATTTTTAAAAAATGCAACACTATCAATTTACGTAACAACCTTACACAACCAAATAAGATCTCTTCAAACTTTTTTTCTTTTTTTTTTAAAAGAAACCAATTTCAGACATCTTAAACTATCTTCACATGACAACACTTCTATTCCAGGTATCATCCAAGCTGTAGTTACTTCAGGGATTTATGATTTAAATGTGATTAAGTATATACAATGACCCACTAACTGTGGAGAATGTTAACAAATTCGGTGAAAAACATACACTAAGAGTTATTTGTACATGTTTGTAGCAACCAAGTATCGGTATTTCTATGTATGTTGCCATAGCAGTAATATCCTCAACCAATATAAAATAAATATTCTATTTTAAATGTTTTACACAGTATATCAAACTCATAATAATAGCAGAACCACTGCATTTGTTTACACTAACTTATTTTAGTACTCATGTAAAACAAACTGGGGCACTTCATGCAATTTAAGTAACAATGATGCTTTAGAAAACAAAATCCTTTTTCACTTTACATTTTGCTAATCATGAGTCTCATATCCAACTAATAAAATACAAATATTTGCATTTATAATGTAAACATGTCATAATACATCTGCGTTTACTTACTGAAAGTCCTACAAATTATTCACCATGCATTAAGGCAATCCGAGATAAAACCCCTCAACAAACATTAATAGATATAGCTGATAAAACTCAATGCAATAAATATACACTCACACACACATACACATCCAACACTAAAGAAACAGAGACAAATACAACATAGCCTGTTACATGTCACAAAATATCATAGGTCTATACATATTTAGCCATACTTTGAAAATAAACAACTGTATTGTTAGTGTATATGTAAATGCATAACACAAGCTAATCAAAGTTACAAATAAATATTTTAACCTGTACAATCTATGCATCAGTAATATCCACTTTTTTTTTTTTATTGGAACATTATAAATTACAAGAACTTTCCTTCAGTGGTTTCAAAAATAAACTCACAGGGCTCAACTGCAGAACAAATGGTGTTTTTGTTTGGGCATAAAAAAAATGTCCTCTAATTTTACAGTCACCAATAATTGAAATATGTATGGTTATATCTCGCCACTACTTACATATTAACTTAACTTGTTCAAAGTTTTGATCACTTATTTAAGTTATGTAGATTATAATCTTATGCATTAATAAAATGGCACCATTAATTTTGAAAGCGAAATAACACTTTACTGATATTATAGTTTGACCACTTTGCAAATAATTGAAATATATACATTTACTATTAACATATATACCTGAGGATAAGCCAATTATTTGATTACAAAGTTTATATACAAGAGCTGCCGATGTTGTTCCTGACGCTATGCCATCTAATACGGCATTATTAGAAGTTCCACTAATATTCTGATTTGATTTACTGTTTTCGCGGAGAGCATTTTGATGAGATACTGGCATTTTAAATTTTCCTAGCCTTACGCAAGAACTCTTACTTTGATTTAAATTTTTGGCCTTGCTCAAAATTCCAATATGAATAAAACAAAAACACTTCAAAACCGTTTTTTGAATACAATAACAAGATAACTTTGCTGTACATGTATCGCCTTATGATCCAAAATTAATTTATTATCGAAAACGCGAAAATTCCTCCATTTTTACCGGCCCGCCACCACCAAAAAGCGGCATCTAACGTATATTTACAATAACTATTTCTTACAATGTTATTTTTAAAATTCAAAAAAGATAAATCAGATAATTGTGCTGCGAAATTCTGCCTGAATCTCGAATCTCTGTCGGTATTTGGGTAAGAAAAGTTCACACTCTGGAGGGTCAGGTTCTCTTTTACCTCTTCCTCCTCCCCGTACTTATGTTCTTGCCGGATTGGTATTTGTAATTGTAAAACTGAATATTATTTTGATTCTTTTCAGGGCAATATCCATGTATTGTGGCTCATAAATGGGCCCGGCATGGCCGAGCGCGTAAGGCGTGCGACTCGTAATCCGAGGGTCGCGGGTTCGCGCCCGCGTCGCGCTAAACATGCTCGCCCTGGCGGTCAATCCCACTATTCGTTGGTAAAGAGTAGCCCAAGAGTTGGCGGTGGGTGGTGATGACTAGCTGCCTTCCCTCTAGTCTTACACTGCCAAATTAGGGACGGCTAGCACAGATAGCCCTCGAGTAGCTTTGTGCGAAATTCCAAAACAAACAAACAAACAAAGGCTCATAAATAGTGATTATTTTATTCTATCAACAGAATGTCAAGTTTGTTGGTGGCATTTTATATTGTTTAATATATGTATATATATTATTATTTTGTTATTATCATTATTTTTATATATTTTTATTTATTTTTTATATTTAAAATATAAATTAACTGGGGAGAGATATTTAGGACTAGCTTCATCGTGTATGAGGTACCTGTCTAGTTCGCATAGTAATTCGTTGTTCATCCAATTCTTATTAAAGTACATTATTGTAATATGTAGGAGTCCATCTGGTATGGTTGGTATGTTCGAATATTTGTGAATGAACTGAGATGATATAGTTCTTGGAACTCTGTATGCAGTTGTGAGAAGTGTGTTTTGGATTGTTTGTAGTTTGGTTTGAATTATTTTATTGCTTACAGTTATCCATGCTGGAGCTGCATAATCTATTACAGGTCTAATATATGTTTTATAGATTTTTAGTATGTTATCTGTAGATGCTCCACTGTTTTTACCAGTTAGACTCCCAGCATAGTTAGTTCTTCGCCAGACTTTATTTTTAATTTCGTTAACATGATTGATCCAAGTTAGTTTTGAATCATAGGTCAGACCTAAAAGTTTTGCCGATGGGACAGTCTGAAGTAGTGTGCCATTCATATATAATTCTGTCTGTTGTTTTTTGTGTTTTGTCAATTTCGTAAAGACTACGAGTTGTGTTTTTGCTGTGTTTATTTTATTCTATATTTTTGACAGTATTCACTTATTCTATTTAGTTGCGGTTGTATGTTAGTGGCTGCTATCGTGGGTGTTGCGGCACTTTTCCAGACTGCCACATCATCTGCGAACTGTGAAGAGAATCCATGATTCGGATCCTTCAGTGGCATATTGTTTACATACATGATGAAGAGTATAGGGCTAACCACCCGTCCCTGAGGGACACCAGCTTCAAGAGTAAAGTACTCAGAAAATGTACCCTCAATATTTACCCTACACTTTCTATTTTCCAAAAAGTTAGATAACCAGCGAATAATTCCTCGCGGTAGTTCCATTTTATTCATTCGGAACCTTAGACCATCGTGCCATACAGTTTCGAATACTTTCTCGATATCAAGGAAGCAAGCGACAATACATTCTTTATTATTAAAGCTATTATGGTTTCGGTTAATCTGATTAGGTGGTCTGTCGTTTGTTTAAATTTCCTCTGCCTGAATACAAAGAGCTATTTGTTATTTTGAATTTCGCGCAAAGCTACTCGAGGACTATCTGCGCTGAATACAAAGAGAGATACCTGAAAGTGAAGGAGTTTTGTTTTGTTTGTTACTGATCCCAATTCTGCACAATGAAACCTCTGTGATCTGCTAATCATGACTCTCAAAATTCGATTTATAGCTTCATAAACTCTCAAATTTCATGTGAAACCACAGGGGATCATTTGAAAAATTACTCTTTACATAAAATATCGCAACAAAAAACATCACTAACGAGCCAGAAAGCTTAACTTCACCTAAACACAAAACATATACACTAAAAGTATTGTATCGCTGGAAAAATAAAATTAATTATATGCTAGCTGGGGGCGTTATAATGAGACAGTCCATCCCACTATTCGTTGGTAAAAAAGTAGCCGAAGAGTTGGTGGTGAGTGTGATGACCAGCTGCTTTCCCTCTAGTCTTACACTACTAAATTAGGGACGACTTGCACAGATTACCCTCGAGTAGCTTTACGCGAAATTCAAAAACAAACAAACAATGGTGACAACATATTTATGCTTTGTTTATGGCAGAAATAAGTACGATGCAGGCCAATACGCAGATGTTTGAAAGGAGGTTAAGTGATCCACCACTGCACATGTGTATGTGCGTGTAATGTATAGGCATCATAACTGTTGTTGTATTTTCGGGCACAATAAATTTCTTTACAAGTATAAAATAGGCAAGTCACAAATAATATATTCAATAAGAGATAACTATTAGATAACCTGAACAAGCTCTTTTAAATCTGAAATCATAAGTCGGAATAATTGACAATATATGAACAAAAGTTTTATTTCGATAAATAATCGAAAAACACAATTTTCGTACCTGTGTTGTGTTTAGATACTGCAGCAGATTTTCTGTTGTACAATTGTTTTAGTGTCTATGTTTATTTCAGTGTAGTTTTCGTTTTTGCCTGTGACATATGTTAGCTGTGTATTGCTTAAGTCTCGTTTGTTCTCAAAATTTGTAGACGGTTCTTGAAAGTAAGAATTAACAATATTTGTTTTTCGAAAACGCGCTAGAACATTGTTGAAATTGTTACAAACTCTCATGATTCCTCTAAACACGGATAGCCACAAGATATAAGGAAATTATTATTGGACAGCCATAGTTAGTGTGCTATAGCCCTCGGAAGCTATATTCGTGATTAACGACCATTAATCGGAAAACTACCAAATCTTGCTTGTTTTTGAATTTCGCGCGAAGCTACTCGAGAGCTATCTGCACTAGCCGTCCCTAATTTAACAGTGTAAGACTAGAGGGAAGGCAGCTAGTCATCACCACCCACCGTCAACTCTTGGGCTACTCTTTTACCAACGAATAGTGGGATTGACCGTCACATTATAACACCCCCACGGCTAAAAAGGCGAGCATGTTTGTTGCGATGGGGATGCGAACCCGCGACCCTCAGATTACGAGTCGCACGCCTTAACCCACCTGGCCATGCCGGGCCCCACCAAATTGGACCAAGAATGTTTACAGATTTCGAACATTATATACCGTTCACCTTCAGTGAAACAATTTTGGACGTTTGTGCTTCTACGAGGACATTAACTACTACCATCAATAAAAATCAGCTTATAAGCGGCGTCAGGCCAACCGAACCAGCTAGCTTAAGCGAGGTGCAACAGTATAAACTCAAAATTGATTTGTTCAGCGAGGACTTGAATCGTCAATAAAATATTCGGTACTCACGTATTCTAGGGGGCCATTAATTCCTTAATTGTGTTTATGAGATTTAATATAAATTTAATGTGGTTAACATTTAGACTCATGTTTAGCCGAATATATGTGGATTTCTGGGTATATGAGATAGTAATACGTAACGTAATAAATCGGAGACTCATCCGAAATAAAATAATAACACGTGGCATTTGGGAATCCAAAATAATTTAGATATTACATTATAATATTTTAAATAACTACACCAAAGTCTGATACAATTGTTTTTTATATACAAACCCTTGTTCCTTACTTAAGGTTGTAACATATTTTTAAACAAATAATAATATCGCCATGTGCTTTGCTTGGTCCCCCGCTAGTAGAGCGGTAAGTCTATGGATTTATAACGCTCAAATCAGGGGTTCGGTTTCCCTCGATGGGCTCAGTAGATAGTCTGATGTGGCTTTGCTAAAAAGAGCATACACACTGCTTTGCTGGTTAAAGTAGTAACGTATTTATTACGTAAGGAATTTAAATATTCAGTTAGTTTTTTTCTTCTTTCTTATAAGTACTTCATTGATGTTAATTTTGAAAATTTTAAAGTATATTGAGATATTATGATTTGGGTCTTCAATTCTGTTTAACATTTTTTTAAGTAGGATTACTTTTAAGTTTTCTGTTTATACAAAACTTTATTGGGCGATTTAATAATCACTTGTTTAGCGTGTTTCCAAACAATTTTAGGAAATTACCTTCAGATTATATCTCATTAATATTTGCAGATCATCTTTCGGTACGACGTCGTGGTTACCTGGTCCCCATATGGGTTCGTTTTCGTCTCGGTTGACTCAGCAGATAGCCCGATGTGGCTTTGCCATAAGGAAACACATAAACACACGCACTCGTTTTCTTCTCGGTGATCAGAGTTATGACATTCTAATGTATATCTTTACACTAAAAACAAACAACCAAACAAGATTACAGACAAATGTATTGTCAATGGAATAATGAATATAAGGATATTAGTTACACTCGCATTGAAATGATAAACTTTATTTGTTATGTAGTCTGATACATTACCATAGTACATTATACTGCCACTGGGCTTTATTTGTTATGTAGTCTGATACATTACCATAGTACATTATACTGCCACTGGGCTTTATTTGTTAGTAGTCTGAGGGCTTATACTGCCATATGTAGTCTAATACATTAATAGATTATCGACTATCCTCACCTGATCTGGATAGAGCAAAGATATAGAGCAAAGATATTATGTAACTTTATGATTAACAATAAACAAACCATACTATTACTAGCTCTTTTATAAGAATAGCTAATAAATGGTTATTTAATTTTATAAACATTAGGTAGTAACTGTTGTATAGAAGTGCCTCTTACTGCAGTAATTCTATGCTTATGTCAACAAAACTCATTGTAAGGCAAAACCTATTTCTTTCTGCATTAGCAATTGTTGTTTTAGGTTTAATTGATGATAAATAAAAAAACAGTCTACATCGATACCCAAACTTAATGACACATGTATTAATGTTTGAATGAATAAAATAAAATGTATTAATATATAACGCTCAAAGCTTTACAGTGGGCTTTCACATGCATTTTTTTCTTCAAACGTTAAGTGCAGATAGTCTGTCTTAAATTAGACATTCATTAGAAATCGATTGCAGTTAGAGGTCAACAACGCTTAGTCCCATATTTGAGTCTCCTACTGGTACAGACGTAAGTCTACGGATTTACAACGCTAAAACCAGGGGTTCGATTCCTCTCGGTAGATTCTGCAGATAGCCTCATGTGGCTTTGCTGTAAGAAAAAAAAACACACACACACACATATTTGACTCCCTGATGGTCAGGAATAGTATAGATGTATCTGCTATTGTATGTGACCAGTATAGTTGATTTATCGTGTTTTTTTCATTTCAACACATTTCCAAGAGATGACAAGTGGCTGCTTAGTCAGTTTCGGCTATTCCATTCCCTATTATCTCTTTATTCCAAACTACATAAAGTCCCTTTTTTATAGCTAATTCTGACCTTTAAAATACCTTCTTTCAGTCTTAATTTAAACTCTTTCAATGTCGCAGCGTCGATAACTCGTTAAAAACCAAAAATTAACTTGTAAGCCATATACAACATCAGAAACGTAACCCTGCCTTAAATGGAAAAGTGTCAATCTTCCCACATCTTAAACTATGTATTTTAGAATATATATTTACTGTCTACAGAGCTATTTATTTATTATTGTTCAAACTTCATCTAGAATTGTGGATTCCAAACATTTAACAATGTTACAAAAATGTCAACTATATCCCCACCACCACCACTCTTCTCTCTTGAAATATATATATATATTGTTCTGCTGCGGATCCGGAGAGGCTCCAGTGTATCTGTCAAACTACTTCATTAGCCACAATTAGTAAAGAAACATGAAACTGGATGCCAGACTATCTAAGTTTACAAGTTGAACTGATATAGGATTCCAATATAATAACCAAGAACTCAATCTTTCCTTAAATAAGTTGTCTAAAAGTAAAAACAATATCCGAAATAAGATCTAGACAGTATCTTAGAGATTTAGATGATGAAATAATTTGACTAGTACCCAATATTTCTGTATATACAATCTAAAATAATATTTGCCTTATTACTAGCTAACGTTCACTCTCTAGAAGGATTTACAGATTTTTGTAGCAGTTTTGTTAAGATTGTTTTTCATCAACTCTGTATGGAAATTCCCTGTCATGGACATAAGAATAATTGGTATTCTAATAACCAACATGCATGTGTAATTTCTAAGCATCTGCAAGATGTTAACTTAGTTCACCAAACAGCTCAAATGATTGTAAAAACTACAGCATTTTTCACTGCAAATTGAAATGTCAATAAAATATTATTCATAAGCTAAACCAGTTTAATGATTATTTTATTATCAGTGTCGCAAATGAAAATTAAAGTGACAAAAAGCCTAGCAAAAAACACTCAAGTACCTATTTATAACATTATTCCACTGTACTTTCTTCACATTTAATAATAACCCAATTAAGTACAAACCCGTTTCATTAGCTTATTGCTGCATCAACAGATGTAATCTTTCCAAAGCAGCCTCTAAAGTAATTCCTTGACACAAGTGCTCTGAAGACTCGAGTACTTCAAGTTCACTCTATGCAACATTTAATGTTCCTGTGATATTTCTTAAACTATAAACTTCGGTAATTTCCCGACCGCTAAAATAGAACTACCTGTTCAATAATTCTTGAATATTGTTTTATTTCCCTCTTAAAAAACAGTGCGATACTGGCTAATATACGATATTCTGAAACCTCGTTATTTTTAATTAACAAATTAGAAATGAAATTTTCTAATAGTATTTAAATCAACTATTTCGTTTCCTTCATCATTTTAACCATTTTGTAACCCAACTGCTTCAGTTTTCTTCAATATTTCAATCTTCAATTTCATCATATCTGGTTTAATCTTGACTCCATATAAATATGCAGGATCTTTAAGAGGAAAATCTCTTTATGAGGGCTGTCCTACAGGCCCGGAATGGCCAAGGGCGTTAAGGCGTGCGACTCGTAATCTGAGGGTCGCGGGTTCGCATCCCCGTCGCGCCAAACATGCTCGCCCTTTCAGCCGTGGAGGCGTTATAATGTGACGGTCAATCCCACTATTCGTTGGTAAAAGAGTAGCCCAAGAGTTGCCGGTGGGTGGTGATGACTAGCTGCCTTCCATCGAGTCTTACACTGCTAAATTAGGGACGGCTAGCACAGATAGCCCTCGAGTAGCTTTGTGCAAAATTCAAAACAAACAAAACTGTCCTACATTTTCTTCAGTAAAAATTGATGAGAATATAAATGTAGATTCTCAGTCATCTCATAATAATCAATCAAAACTTTCCCAACACCCACCAAACATTCTTCAACATGCGTAAAAAGTATTTGCTATTTGTGTTAGGAAGTTAACATCACGTTTTTCTCAGATTGGCATAGGTAGAAATAAAATTATACATATGTTACTTCTTTTTCATTATGATATTCGTCTTCTAAAGTGTGTGGTCAGGTCTTTTGAGAAGTTTAACAGAGCTAGAGTTTGGACTATAGTTACAAAAAATATAACAATTGACTCAGTGTGGTCATTCGGTGGTACAGAAGTAAGTTTACGGACACGCAACGCTAAAATCCGAGGATTAAATCCTTGCGGTGGACACAGCAGATCGTCCAATGTGGCTTTGCTGTTAAATAACATTTTTGTTTGTTTATTTAAAATTAAGCACAAAGCTGTACAATGGACTATCTGTGCTCTGCCCACCACGAGTATCGAAACCCTGTTTTTAGCGTCGTGAGTCTGCAGACATACCACTGTGTTACTGGAGGGAGCTTAAATAACCACTGAATTAAGTTATTCAATTTAGTTGCATCCAAAAATGATTTTATCTAAAGTTGTCTAAATCCCTAGTTTACGTCTTTGTGTATATAGCCAGTCATAAGCCAAGAGGAGCTTTATATATCAAGGGTTATCTCTTTGATGATGTTTAATTGTGCATATAATGTTATTATTTCTTCTTACAGTCAGGTTTCACTTACTCAGACTCTGCTTGTATTTTCTTTAAATCTGTTATCACATTGGTTTTCATACTTACCTAACAATTTCAGTTTTACTTAAGAATACTATAAACTAATTTATTAGGTACATTTTGGTCCAGTTGTCAAATATTTTTATTGTGAAGTTGAATCGGATTCTTTGTTTTCTGTTTGAATACCATTGAAGACGGTGAACGAAGCAGAAAGAACTGAAGCTAGTATCATTTCAGCTGCACTGCATTCAACAGAAAATACATAGCTTTTATCAATGTACCTGAGGTTACTTATTGAGGATTGTGCAGACAGTAGAACTCAGAATGGCAATATAAAATTAGAGATTTTTGGTAGAATATATTAATAAGTTTGCATAAATAGGTGGCAAAATGAGAATAAGCATATATCATCACATTGACACGAGTATTGCACAACTAATAAAACAATTGATATGACAAGCTCCCTTGAAGCACAAATAATGTAACTGTTAAAATATAGTGAATTTCTAAAAAGAGAATATATGATTGTCAGCGAGTGTTTTCGTTATCTTCAGTAGAGATAATAAAAAAGAATGAAACGCTAAGGGTTTTTTTAATTGAACCCAGTAATACACAGTAACGCTTCTCCTTTGCTTTGGACAAACAAGTATTTGAATGTACTATAAGATGTCCATTGGTTTACAATACTAGACCTGGTATTCAAGTAATAACAAATTTTCCTGAATGATGGGTTCGTACCTAAAAATGTTTTTAACTTTAAGAGTGAGTACCTGTATGAATTTTGTAGCATACCACTTTCACTTCTCGACTGGCTAACGGAAAATAATCTGAGAGGACTGCATTGACATTCTTAAATTCAGCTACATACTTCAGAATGTTGCTCAGAATCTAAGAAAATATTTTAACAAATAGTGATGACAGTGATAAAAACAATGGTAAAGACATGTATTTATACAAGTTCTGCAGACAGGGAAGCAACAGGACTATGCCAGTCTAGATTTTAAAGGCTCTGATTTTTAGTTTAGAATAAGAAATACATTTAAAAACTGCCCTATTATGCCACTCTAGTTGTCTTCTAGAGAAAATATAGGAATTAGTAAATAATCACAATTGATGCTTGGCTCTTTTGTCCTTCCCCTACCTTCTCAGATGCTACACCTATGTGGCAGCAACAGTGAAAATGGACCATGAATTGTGACTGGATTCCACATCAGGAACTTCAGAAGAAGAGATTAGAGGATCTGAGAAGGTAAATTGTGACTTTCAAATATTTGTAAACACAGCAAACATGCACAAAATAGGTGTTGGAACAGGTAAAGGTACATGTTGATGTGATGTACATTGCTGAGAATCACTTAAATGTGGTGTAAAATTAGTGATACATCTAGTTGTTTTAGGGGTCTAAAAAGAATATACTTTAGATTTTGCATACTATAAAGATTTGTGGATGCAGTGGTCTTTAATGCACTTCTATCAATATGTGAAACTAGTTTTATGCTTACATTCATGACGAGAGTTTTATCATAAGTCAACAGTGTGGCTGTGCTGCCAAAACGAAGAGTTAGCCACATCAAGATAAATTCCACCAGACTGATTATTTTCTGATGCAACTGGTGTTTGAACACGAACTACGGCTCCTTGTGAATGTTGTGTGTGATGCAACTGTCAATGCACTTGTGTCGCAGTGTCCAGAATATGTGGAGCAGTTGAAAGCCATTAGTTTATGTACATACATTTTCACATCAGCAGTTGGCTAACGTTATTACACATAATAAAATGTGATATGACAAAACAACAGTAATAAATGTTCAAGCATGGAGACTGAGCATGGCTTTAACGAATGTTGGCAGACGATATGAAACTCAGTTTTGGTTGAACTGATCTTTATATCATTTTTAGATGGCTCAGAATGCCAAACTATGAGTAGAAATATTGATATGATGTGCTAAAATAGGTTTAGTACATTGGCAAACTAAAGTCTTACGTGAACGATGAGTTTCTCATATACAGGAATCAAATGTAAAGAAGACTAATGAGCAAGTTAACATTACAAACACATTGCTTTATAACCATGATCTGGTTAGTAAAGGGAAAAGTGCTACAAACACTTAACTTACTGTTTATGAAAAGTCACATGATCATAAGTTGAATGTAGAATAGTCCTTATGTTTAGGAGATAAGTAGTAGTGGGAACACTGACTTTTAAGTTGAAATAGTTGGGATTGAAATATATAAGTTATTCGAATAGCTTTATAATCATAAGTTGCATACAGATTGGAAGACTGAAAACCAGAAAGAAACAATAACTTTAATATTCAAAACTAAAGAGTCTAATTGATATGATGATTTTGTGGTGCAGGTTTATACAGTTAGGACAACTAATTATTGGATGTAAACCTAGGTTATTGTGATTAATATGACAGTTGATAAGCGCTGGACATTCTGATATACCAAGAGATAAAGGAGCTTTGTGATCATTTCTTTTTAAGCACTAAGATGGAGTTTTACGCAGAATTGTTTCAGATGTTTATACGGTGCACTTCCTTAAAAGTTTTGTGTCTAGGTATTGTGACTTTAAACTGCATTAATAAACAATATCACATTTTGGGTTTAGTAGGTTTGTACTAGTCTTCAAGATGTACAATGAGGGAACTGTGCTCTTGAACAGCACATTAAATAACTGAATTGTCATAAATTATGATGAAAATGGCTAAGTGAATTTCACTGCGATGCTGATTGCAGTAAGTCGTACAATCCATTGTAGTAAATGTTAGTAGTCAACTTTAACATTCAATGCGTTTCTGCTGCCAACCTTTGTCTATCCTGCATTAATCTGTCTGTATGTTGATGTGCACTGCAGATAGAAGCACAGATTGTAATGCAAACGTTGTGTAAATTGCATTTGAGGAATCTATCTTCACTGAAGTTTATCTGTGATTGTTCTTTTTAGGGTTCTGACAGGTTAGGAGTTTTGGCTCAAATGTGGCAGTTTTGGTACTGGAACGCTCCGAAACAGAGTTTATAGTCAGCCATAATCTTGTACAACCAGAGGTTAGTAAACCCACTTTACCTTACAAGAGATTATATTAAATGACTCCAGAAGAACCGTAGTCTTTTGAGCAAAAGAGGACAGGAGAGTATGTCAACTATGCTATTTCGTGGGCCCATCAGTGTACTTTTTATTGGCCTATGAAATATTATAGATTTAAATATATTCGTTCAGTGCATGATACTGATGTATATATGTGTATAATAATACATAAGAATTATATGGTATACATAGATTTGTTTAAAGGTGTTGCATTACCCACATGAAAGTGAATATAAATGAGTAGTGAAGAGCTATGATCGAAACACAGATTTTTTTAAGCATTCACTAATATAATTATCAACATTAGAAGGGAAGCACAAAGTATTTTCTGTTTTCTTAATAGTAGCAAAAATGTATTTGACTCATTTCTAAACTAAAATATTTATAGAATACGACTAATCCCTGAAAGAAATGGAACTTGCTGTTTGATTTTTATCACACTGAGGGAGAAATGTTGTGCTCTTGTGTTTTCATTGTCTTGGTGTGTTCAACTAAATGCAACTCAAATATCTGAATATTTAACGACTTTGCCCGAACAAAGTGAAATCAAAATTACTAACTTGATTCAAAAATAAATAATACTTAATTTATTTAGTGTTTTTCAACGGTTTTAATTGAGAATAAGTTTGAGTTGTAGAATTAAACTATTAAAAGCAGAGAAAACATTATTGGATTTTCGAACAAAGAAAGATGTTCTTAACTGCTGACGTTCTTGCTTTGTTTATTTTTTAATCAGTCAGTTAGCATGTCTTCTCAGTTGTTTAGTTGTCAAAGCATGTACGACATAATCTCACTCTTACATAGTATATGTAATCTTTATTACATTATATTAAAACGACTTTGAAGCCTCAAAACGTCTATTCATATTCCATCTGATGACTGTAGATCTTGACAATAGTCATGCAAACCTTGTTATTTTGCAAAAGGCTCCTTAGTAAAGGCTTTCATGTAAAAAAATACACTAATACCCCAACACACTTTCTATAATCCGTTTAGTTTAAGAGAACGATTGTTTCCCAACATATATTTTAACAATCGGGTTGTTTACATATCAGTAGGTGCTGTAACTAGTTAATTGACCATTATCCAGTTGTTTAACATGTGTTATAGTTGAACAAATATGTTGTGGAAGCATTATACGTACATGTAATCCTTCTTGATTATTTTGTGTACTTTTGGGTGTCTTTTGACACTGACCTCTGTGCTCTTGGATTCTTACCTGTTACAAGATGTACACGTTTCTTATAGTGAATGTAGTATGACTTGTTGCAGGTCTCTTTATAGATGGACTTGGATTCCAAAATTGATCCATATTCCTTTCAATGCTACAAAGCACAGTAGATATTCTCATATAGAAAACTCTAAATCCCAAATCTGTTCACATCATTATGATATGAGTATATGAATAGTTGTATCAGGAAGAGTTGTTACACACCTTTCTTAAAATAGATCAGTTTTAATTGGCATCACTCTATCTATACAATGCAAAATAATATAAAGATGTAATTCTGATACGTCCTATACCATCATTTTGTATTGACAATAGTTTTCACGTGCATTCCCAAAAGCATTTTAATACAATATACTCATTATTCTGCATACCTTATGTTTAAAACAATTCTAAATTTGTCTAAAGTTCTAATTTTAAACATGGCAAGTCTGTCAATTTCATGTGCTGAATTTAGTCTTAGGTGTTTGTATTTCAAATCCTAATCACTAAAACTATATGGTGTTTAATAAAATATACAGTTTTATTGTGTCCTGAGGATGTTACATGGAGTAACAGTATTTTTAGATTTTTATGATCTAATTTTCTAATTATTCAGCAATGGGTAGAGGGGATGAATTGTTACCGATCTTCACAAGTAAAGGTTGTTCCGGTTTCATCTTTTATTAACTTCACTTTATATATAAGTTAAGTACCACATAGTCTGTCTGTTAACTCTCCCACTGGGAGAGTAGTATGTCTTCGGATTTATAATGCTAAAATCAGTAGTTCGATTCCCCTTGGTGGACACAGCAGATAGCCTGATATGACTTTGCTATAAGAAAACACACACTCACTGTACGTTAATTTATTTTAGTGGCATAAAGCAATGCAACACTCCCATCCAACAATCAGTCACTCTCTTGTAGTCTCGGCATGGCCAGGTGATTAAGGCACTCGACTCGTAATTCGCGGGTTCGAATTCCCGTCACATGAAACATGCTAGCTGGGGACGTTATAATGTGACGGTAAGTCACACTACTCGTTGGTAAAAGAGTAGCCCAAGAGTTGGCGGTGGGTGGTGATGACTAGTTGCCTTCCCTCTAGTCTTACACTGCTAAATTATGGACGGTGCAGACAGCCCTCGTGTAGCTTTGCGCTAAATTCAAAACAAACCAAACTTCATCATGAACAAACGTTGGTGAAACAGATAGAAACAGCTTAGCATAGTAATTCTTGAGAAATTATTGAAGTGTTAATCTGCCAAAGTAGGAAGACAAAAAGTATGACAATTTGAAAGACTTCCGTCCTTCGCCTTCAGATCAACTTGGAAGTGCTTGTTTGTTACTTGGTAGGTATTCAGGTTATTAACCTCTTCGATTAGTTTGGTTTCGGTTTTTCCGAATTCCGCTCAAAGCTACACGAGGGTTATTTGCACTAGCCGTCCCTAATTTAGCAGAAATAGACTAAAGGGAAGGCAGATAGTCATCATCATCCACTGCCAACTCTTGGGCTACTCTTTTACCAACGAATAGTGGGATTGATCGTCACATTATAACGTCCCCACGGCTGAAAGGACGAGCATATTAAAATTAACTGGTCACAGTCATATAGAAAAATATAAATGAAAAGGGAAAAGTCAAGGTGGAATGTGGAACACCTTAAAAATAAAGACAGATAAGTGTAGTTTAGAAACTTTATTCGTTGGGTAACTTTTTTTACTGTTGATTCTGAATCTTTCCTGATGATTTTTTTTAGTTTCTCATTTTATATTTTTCTCTAGAACACTTTAGCCACGTGCTTATGTGGGTTAAGGACTAATTGTCGGAAGGTCGCTGACACATATAAACCTTACATGAAGAAATATGTTATACATTTATCAAACTAAATAAATCTTTTTCAGGTATTTCTGAAACAATAGTTTTGCTTAAAACTATATTAATGTAAAAAGATAATTGTTTTTTGGAATTTCGCACAAAGCAACTCGAGGGCTATCTGTGCTAGCCGTCCCTAATTTAGCAGTGTAAGACTAGAGGGAAGGCAGCTAGTCATCACCACTCATCGCCAACTCTTGGGCTACTCTTTTACCAACGAATAGTGGGATTGATCGTCACTTTATAACGCCCCCACGGCTGGGAGGGCGAGCATGTTTTGGCGCGACTCGGGCGCGAAACCGCGACCCTCAGATTACGAAGCGCACGCCTTAACGCGCTAGGCCATGCCAGGCCTATAAAAAGATAAATAACTGAAGTAGTTTGTTAATTGGTTTGGTTTTCTTATAATAATGCCATATTGGGCCATCCACTGTACTCACTGAAGGGAATCAATCGCTGATTTTAGTGTTGTAAATCCAAAGAGTTACCGTTGTCCCATCAGGAGACACTTATTAATCGCAGCCAGGATAATTGTTTTGATGTTTTGTGCATTTTGAAATTAGAAAGGTTATGAATGGTTCGACCACAGTTTATATTAATAAACTCTTTTTTCTTTTTCTTTTTACTAAATAAGTGTTTGTTTGTTACATAAGTTAATTTATTAAATTGCAAAACAATACAAATAAAATGTTTTTATTGTCCGAAATTAATAAAAAAAAAATAGCGCTTAAGTAAAGGTGAACTTTGAGAAACACAAAATAATTTAATTCCTTTATTTCAAAGAGACAAAAAGAAGCCGAGTTAGTTAGACAAGTAGATTTAGACTTTTATCCATTTAGACTACTATATCGGGGTGATTAACCCTAAATCATTGACTTTTTTGCATTCCATTTACTATCAGTAGATTTCACATACTGATAAAACTGAGTAATTATATGTTTATCCCTGTACCTAGGGCTAATTAGAGGTCGCGAAGGCTATTTTGCCCAGCCCTCAAGCTCATAGGGCTACTCAATTTAAACTCTTATTTGTTTGTTTTGCACTTTTTTAAGTTTCTCGACTTGCTTTTATGTGCCTCCTCATCAGACCGAAATGTGGCACACGCACTCTCAACTTAAAGCTGCACATTATATATACAAATTAAATATTCAAATTATTTTTCAATTTTCTATGGTGCTAATGATTTATGTTCTTGTTATTTTCATATGTCTTTTTTTTTTCATTATCTCCAGAAGTGCCAAAAGATAGAAGTGGAAGGGCCTCTTTGAACCCCTGAATGGGCCTGTCTGTCACAACATTCAGTGTAAACAAGAGACCAACAAAAATATATTACTCATTTTCTGCGTAAAATATACAGTAAAATCCAATAGTAATTAGTGGAGTTAATTCCGAAACTAACAGCATTTTGTTTACATTTTTTGGAAACAGTTCACAGCAGGGCTAGTGAACGATGCTTGGGACGGAAAGTTTTCATACGATAATAGGTTGAGAGCTCTGAATTTGTTTTTCCTTGAAAAAGAGTTACAGGATACCTGATTGAGATGTTAAAATTGTTAAGGGAATTAATAGCGTCATGAAGCATATTTTTGTTGTATTTAATAGAGAAAATATTAACATAAGGGGTCACAAGCATATATTTTTACAGGTTAGGAGTTATCTAAAACTTATATTCAACTAAAACAGATTTATTTTTCTAATAGAT
Source organism: Tachypleus tridentatus (assembly GCF_004210375.1). Taxonomy (NCBI): domain Eukaryota; kingdom Metazoa; phylum Arthropoda; class Merostomata; order Xiphosura; family Limulidae; genus Tachypleus; species Tachypleus tridentatus. The sequence continues at coordinate 61,186,814 of NC_134835.1, forward strand.
GTTTGCCCTTTGAAATGGGTTGCATTCAGATATGGTAGATGCAGTTAATTTCTGAGGTATTGTAAAGAAAACCCTGATAATTATTTGAATGATAAGGAATGATTTTGAGTGTTTTATTTTGGAGATTAGTGTAGTGGATAGAACGGCCTAGATGAGCCAATAAGACCGATGTTGTTCTTAAAAAAATATATATATATATATATAATTACAAATTACTGTTTGAAGAGTAAAAAAGAAACTGAGGAAGACCTACAATAGCAAAGAGTTGATATATGAAGCTAAAATTCACTGGTTAAACCCTCCTCATTTGTCGAACACAAATGAAAAAGCAGTTGGCTCAGCAGATAACCCGATGTGGTTTTGCTATGAAAAACATACAATCACACCCCTTTGAGTTATAAGTTATTTTTCTTATTTTCGGGTCGTTCAAAGAGATTTATTTGTAAAAAAATTATTTATCAGTTAGTGTTTTTGAAATTAAAATATTATAATATTACATAACTAAACAAGTAAATAAATAGTAGGGCATTTCCATGCCATATCCAAACATGTTTGGTATCAATGTGTAATTTTGTGTCCTTTTGTACATACGTTTTAGAAAAGAAAAAAAGAAAACTTTAAGTGCGGTTCTATTTTGGATAAATCCTTTGATTGAACAGTGGTAATTTTAGGGCTTACAATGCTAAAATTAGGAGCTCGATTCTCGTCGATAAATAAAGTGAATAACTAATGTGACTCTTCTATAGGAAAATCACAAACACTCTTTTGAATAAATAAATCGGTTTTGGTCAACAAGAAAAGATTACACCGTTCTTTACATGAAATCCTTTTAAGCAAGATGTTATACGAAAAACAAACAAACAATAACTGACACTTCGACATTAGTTTTGTGTTTTTCAGTAGTTAAGATAATAAATATTGGTTTCACAGAGGAACTCTATCATCTTTTTTGTGTTACCATGGTTAACATATAACCTTCTCAGATAATTTATTTTAAAAATGACTTATTTATTAATTTTTATCCTTTATACTTGCTTTTCTTACGCACTGTATTTGATATTGATGAAGGCACATGATGTGAGTCATTGATGTATATATTAACATGCCAGTTACGTTTTCTGAATTACAACCCATGTTTTAATTCGTTCACAGGCTATTGGTTACAGTTTCATCAATGATGCAGTCTACTGAGCGATTGAAAATCATCCAACTAAGAAAATTTCGGATTGGGGAATAAACAGTGTCACATAAACACTATAACTATTACACGACAAAGTTTAACACACCAATATCTTTTCTTATAAAAGTTGTAAATAACGTTATCTGTTGAATTGTAAAAAGTGAAAATTAATTAGAAAAATAAACAGAAAAATATCCTTCTTAAGAAATTTTGTTTTTTATAAACAGAGTTCAAATGTTATTGAGTTCATTTCTGCTATATTTTTTGTTTAGGCCTGTATTAACGTCATTTACATGTGGTTTGATCCTCGATTTCTCATGCTGATAGCCACTGTTTATCACGTGCCTAAATGTTTTCGCTTCCGTTTATGATGATCAATGTAAGAAGCATGTTCAAATGTTTTAACCCTTGTTAGAGTACAAAAGTCAATATTTATACGTATTCAGCTTGTTGCAAGATGAACCCGAGTCTGTTCATTTTTATCTTTACATGAGTCAGCATGCTTTATAGAATTCTGATTGAAAATTGTTATGATATTGTGTTGGCTAAGTATTTTTAACCGTATATTTAGATTTCGTATAAACAGTGAACAACTTGTTTATTTATACTCTGTTATACGTTGTTTAGGCAGAGTCTTCATGATGAACAAACGTAGGTAAAACGGGTAGAAAATTCTTAGTTTAGCATAGTAATTCTTGAGACATTATTGAGTGTTAATCTGCCAAAGTAGGAAGACAAAAAGTACGACGATTTGAAAGACTTCCGTCCTTCGCCTTCAGATCAACTTGGAAATGCTTATTTGTTACTTTGTAGGTATTCAGGTTATTAACCTCTTCGATTGGTTTGGTTTCGGCTTTTCCGAATTCCGCGCAAAGCTACACGAGGGCTATTTGCACCAGCCGTCCATAATTTAGCAGTAAAAGACTAGAGGGAAGGCAGCTAGTCATCACTACCAACCGCCAACTCTTAGGCTACTCTTTTACCAACGAATAGTGGGATTGAACGTCACATTATAACGCTATCACGGCTGATAGGGCGAGCATATTTGGGGATTCGAACCCGCGACCCTCAGATTTAGAGTCGAGTGCCTAAACCACCTGGCCATGCTGGACCCTAGCTTTTTCGAAGATGGTAGGCAAACATAACAATCAACTTATAAATCGGGAAACGCAACACTCAAAATTACGAATAATATTTATATGAATCATCAGACAAACTTTCATCATGTTGACATTTGTTTTATTAATCAGCGAATGTTTAGCGGTGTAAGATTGCTATTGTGAGGTAATATATAGAAATAACTTTAATTGTTTGTACATGTTTAAATTACACCTTTAGACAATTGTACATGAAAACGCTTTTAACACACCTTCCTTAATTCACACACACAGAAAAGCGTGGCTCCGGCTTCGCGCTTTGGACCCTTAGTTAGATGGTTGCGAGTTCAAGGCTGGCGTTCGCGTCGAACAGGATACTTTACTCCAATTGTTTCAGTCTACCCACTGCTAGCTGGGGGTTAAGCTGCGACAGACTGACAATCCATCCATGAAGGATGTGTCACCACTGACATCCGTTTGGGCCAATTAAGTTGGAGCTCACCAGTGGCTCCTAGTTGTCAGCATGAGAAGATTTGATCTTAACTTGACTTAATTCACACTCAATTTTCTTCTAATTACTTGATAAATATAACATAGGAATGTAAGATATAGGAATTTGAATTTGATCACCTTATTTTTCCACAGTGTTTTATATGTACACTGAAGAATCATCTAATTATTATTTCAGAAAGTAATGTCGCATTATATTTTAAGTAATTTATATGTTATGTTATTACTGTCCTATTTGCAGAATAGAAATGCCGAGAATGAATACAATATGTGACCACACTGTTGTTGATCATACTCTAGGATATGTTCAGAATTAATAAATTACATTAAAATACACTTGAATAAAAATAAAATGGCTCTCGATGGGCCAGCGATAAAATTGTAAATTTGAAATACTAAAACCTCGGAAGCAATTCCCTGCGGTGGATAAATGATATTCTTACGCTATTAATATCACAGTAATTTATACAACATATATTTTTCGTGTGTATTTTACGTTACTTGACACAGAATATTCCGCAACAAAGTTGTATCATATTTCATGTCTATACAAGTACCTTATTTTAATGGTGAAAAGAAATCAACCAGTATGAATGAAAAAGCGTTCATTGTACTTCGTGGAAGACTTTAGATCAAGCTTAGAAATGAATAGTCATAATTTCTTTCAGAAAAATCTTCAGAGTAAGTTAAAAAGACACTGATTATTGTTTCTTCAGGAAGATTTTCAGAACAAGATAAAAAGGCACTAATTTTGTTTCTTCAAAAGACCTTCCAAACAAGAAAAAAAAGGCACTGTTTGTTGTATCTTTCAGATCTTCAGAACAAGATAAAAAGACACTGGTTATTGTTCCTTACAGAATACTTTCAGAACAAGACAAAAAGGCACTGTTTGTTGTATCTTCCAGAAGATATTCAGATCAAAATAAAAAAGCACTAAGTTTGTTTCTTCAGAAAACCTTCAAAACAAGAAAAAAAGGTACTGGTTATTGTTTCTTCCTAAAGACTTTCTGAAAAAGATAAAAAGCTACTAGTTTTTGAATCTTCCATAAGACCTTTAGATCAAGATAAAAAGGCACTAATTTTGTTTCTTCAGCAGACCTTCAGAACAAGGTTGCAAGTCAACAGTGGTTGTTCCTTTTTGGTATCTAGATATCAATTTTTCAACCAATAGCCGTCGTTTTTATTAGAAGACTTTCAGATGAAGATCATGTAAGTAGTTATTGACTCTTCAAGAAGATATTGATATTTTGATCAAGTCCTCGAAATATTTTCTACCATATAACGACTTCAGAACTTTCAGATCACGAACTTAAGCCATTATGTTTTCAGAATATAGAATCAAACCAAGTTAAAAGTCGGTAGTGACATTACTTCCAGAATGCTTTTTTATGGCTTTTCTAATAGAACCATTGATCTGAAAAATCTTCAAAGCTTTAAATTATTGATTTGCAAAAATATGAAATTTCGTCTATACTCTGAAAAACCAATTTATATTTACAACTGGTTTTGTTGTTATTAGAAAGCACTATCTTTAAATTAAAAACTTAAAGATAAAAAACAGTTCATTCAACTGTCACTATTTTGATAAAATAAACAATCTAAATTTAGTTTTAATATTAATCTATTCTTACATTTCTCAACAAACGTAATAATCCAATAACTTAATGTTTTATACAATAATAAACTCACCAAAGAATTGTACAGAACAACACTTTATTTCTCTCTTATTTACAGTCAATGTTCCTGTTTATTTACGTAGAATATAAAATCCATATATTTAATAATATATTTTTATTATGGAACTTTCTTCCTTTCACTGGACGTTTTCGTAACACTTACATTTTATTAGATAAATATTCTACCACAATAATAAACAATGCTCGACACTTTACATTAACTAAATATATAACTGAAAAGTTAAATTTCCACATTTTCATTAAAACAAATGCTCGCCCTCGTTAGTTCTTCAGATATTATAATTTTTGGATAAATTATGATTATTTATACCTTTGCTATATCAAAAATGCTATTCTGGTACCTACTTATTCAGTATTAACAATACAAAATAAACATTTGGGACATCTGATATTCGAGAGCACAAATTAATCAATTAGTAATCACTCTCTTATAGCAACTGACGTGTCTGGTTTTTCCTTCTTGACATTGGTCTTTTATCTTCTTGACAGTTTTACAAACATCAGGTTGCGATAACAAAAGGCTTATCTATCAGCTTTTTGATATAAATAAATATAACACTTTTCATAACTCACTATACAAAAATGTACTTGCAAGTTCAACACGTAGAACGTGAGAATTTAATAACATTCGCTAAAAAGACAATTTTCATAACTCTTTCATCATATTGTGGCAAATAAATATGAAAAAAAAACTTATTTGATGTTGTATACATATTGTCAAAACTAAAATTTGAATTATAATTTTCAAGCAACTAGTTATTAACTTCTGAGCCAATCATAGGCTGGTTTCTGCATGATATTACCAACAGTTGGATAAGAAAGCGTATTTGATATTTGAAAAAAAACAAACAAACAACTTTCTACTGGTAACCAAAGGCGTTTCCTAAAATTAAAAAAAAATCTGCAAAGAGAGAACAGGAGACATCTTGCTAAAGCGAAAGAAATGAAGTGATATTAGATAGTTTTGCTGTTGTATTTCAAAACTGTAATTTTCCTTTCAAGATCTGTTGAGAGAGAAAATTTAAGAATTTCACTCTATCATTTAACGATATGCCTGAGGCCTAAACGAGATTAAAATACTACTAAAACAGTGTTCAGTACATTATTAGAATTGAGAACAAACTTACTATTTCAGTTAAAATGATAAGCTGAGTTAAGCTGGTGAAGTATTCACTTTTGTCTAACTGGAACAAGAACTTGTGATGTCAGTTAATTTTGTATTAAAGTGAATTCAAACATGGTGATAGATAGATTAAACGAATTTTCCCATTTGTACGGTTGTTTTCGTCATTATTATTCAGTTAACAGCCAACTAGTGTTAGAAATAATACACGTAATCTTTTAAATAAATCACCTAGTGGTTTATTCATAAGAACAGTAACGTTAAAGCATTTTCATTCATTTATTATAATATATTTCTAAAATATCGATAACTTGTTTTGTTCTTTCCTATTTTTTCTATCACGTCTATTTATTTATATATTTTTAACTGTAATTATGTAAACAAACATGAACAAGCAGTAATGAGAGAAGAAACTGAAACAATTATAAATATGTACATAAGTAAATACCCATTAATGAAAGATATTCTGTTTTTGTCGTAAAGTATATTTATACAACTTGTGTTAGTGTATGACTTGTTTCTTTTATAATAAAATAAATACTTATATAAAAATCACAAAATATTTGTAAATAAATATAAAGTTTAACTCTATTTTTCTCTCATCTTTAATGTTACTTGTTTACATTACACAGCAACGTATTTCAGCATATTCATAGAATTATTATATAGTTTTGGCTTACATCCAACCAACCAGGTTAACTTCTTGTTTCTTCATTTTTCTCCAAAGTTTTCAAGCTTCAACGTTTTAAAATTCAACATTTGCTTTGTTTTCTCAGCGTGAATGACATACAAACGTCAGAGAAAAAGAACCATATTAATACATAAAAAAATTAATGAGAGTGAACTTACTACAGAGTAAAGTTAGTGACAGTGAACTTATTAGAGAATGAACATACTTGATATTGAACTTATTAGAGGATGAACTTAGTAATAGTGAACTTATTAGGCAATGTACTTAGTGATAGTGAACTTACTAGAGACTGAACTTAGTGATAATGAACTTACTATATAGTGAACGTACTAGAGGGAACTTACTGAACTTTCTTGAAAGTGGATAATTATTAGAGAATGAATTTACTTCACGGTGAACTTATTAGAGAATGAATTAGTGATAGTGAACTCTTTAGACAATGAATTTAGTGGTAGTGAACTTAGACAATGAACTTACTAGAGAGTGAACTTAGTGAATTTACTTCATAGTGATCTTATTAGAAAGTGAATTTAGTGATAGTGAACTTATTAGAGAGTGAAGTTACTAAGAGTAAACGTAGTGAACTTACTTGATAGTGGACTTACTAGAGAACGAACTTAATGATAGCGAACTTACTGGAAAGTTAATTTAGTGATAGTGAACTTAATGAACTTACTTGATAGTAAACTTATTAGAGAATGAATTTAGTGATAGTAAACTTAGTAGAGAGTGAACTTTGTGAACCTACTTGATAGTGAACTTAGTGAATTTACTTGATAGTGAACTTATTGAGAGTGAACTTAGTTGATAGAGAACTTACTAGAGAATGAACTTACTAATAGTGAACTTAGTGCGGTTGTTATGTGTACTCTGTTGTACATCATCAACAGTTTAAGCATGTTTTTAGAAATGAGAGTTCAATTTCGTTCTACACCCCACGTTTTTTCGAAATGGCATCACTGTCTTAGTGTATAGTGATTCAATTTCAGTTGTAAAAACCTTTAAATCTTGCACTAAAAGATCAAATTCAAAACAGTCTTTATGATGTGGTTGTCCACTAGAATAAAAAGCACAAAACATTGCAACTATGAAGATTGTTTACAGTAGTTACACTTCTGTGATTAGAGTGTTCCAGTCAAATTTGTTATTTTGACACTACTAATAAAGCTGTATATAAGAAACATTCAACAAGTCGTGAAAACCCAATGTTTGTCACCTGAAGTTAGTTTAACTTACTTTCAATTGGTCAACTCTTTTCTCCTGAAATTATGTTTATTCAGCGCATTACTCTTCATTTTTATAGTGAAGCATCAATATTTCCTTCATCATATTTTCATATCGAAACGAAATCGAGAAATTATAAAAAAATTGATTTAGAGAAATTCTGTTGGTAATATAACAAAGTGTTCTATGGTAAAGTGAAACAAAATTTAAGGGCTACTCAATAATTAAACGCATTTTAAAACTTATTTGATACGTTTTCAGTAGATATTAACCAGGGACTGAAGCTAGCACAAAATGTTCTTTAGCCTCATAACAATTCTTATCGTTAAAGATGGTTCACTTACTAAATCTTATCACAACATTAGCAAAAATTAATTCCTCATCATAGTCATATTTTAAATTTCAAACTTGGGCTCATTTTTAAGCCTAGAAGATTAAAAAAAGTTTTAATTATAAGAACAGAACCAATTAATTAAAATACAATAAAAACTAGAACTAAACAGTTTTCTAACGTAGCCATATTGGTTGTAAACTTTTGAACTGAATAACAAGCGTCATCAAGCAGTTCTTAGTTTAGAGGTGGCGTTTCAAAGTGCTTGTGTACATCTTCATTAGTTCTACTGCGCGAACATTTCGAAATATTGTCTGCAATCTAGAACAGGTTGATGACGCTCGTTGAAACGTTTCAAATAGAATTATATTAATCATCAATGTATCGACTAATTATTATAAATAAATAATACGAGTATCATAACTGCCTGATGGGATAAATATTATAACATAATATTCAGCAGATATGTGCTACAGGTTTGAATACATCAATTTATCGTTGTAAAGCTACATAAAGACGTCCTCCAGTTTCCACCGTCTTTTTAAGAACGTTGGCGAGAAAACTCGTTGTAGTCAATTTCCAAATTGAAATGGAATTTCCGTCTAAATTTATAAGATATGTAAAGAGTAAGCCAACAAAATAATTTTATAAGGATGGACTGATTGTATGACACGCACAACATGCAACATGAACTTAATCTGCACCAATTCCAAATCACAATATTAGTTGTTGCTGTTTTTCAATATGCTGATTTAGTCGTATCTTGACGAAGACAAATGCTACGAAACCATTTTTGGAACTTCGACAGCTTTGACTGGTTCATATATAGTTCTGCTTATAGTTATGTGTATATGTGTTTTTTTATAGCAAAGCCACATCAGGCTATTTGCCGTGTCCACCGAGGGGTATCGAACCCCTGATTTTAGATATGTAAATCCGTAGACTTAACGCCGTCCCAGCATGTTCACAATAATAGCATGGCTGTTACAACTGATCCATAATCAGTATTAGTTGTTGTTTTTTATTTACATCCGTCGTCATGTTCCACAATTATTGAGAAAACAGACTTGGTAGAGTTCTGTATTAGCTAACTCTTTCTATAAAACTTTGTTCTAAGACAGATTTTGTTGCTAAACAAACCATATTATAGTATTATCTATCGCTAATATTAATCTATGTCTCTAATTTCGTTCCTTTTTTCACACCTACTGAATTAAACTTAATGTTTGTTTTGTTTGTTTGTTTCTGAATTTCGCACAAAGCTACTCGAGGGCTATCTGCGGTAGCCGTCCCCAATTTAGCAGTGTAAGACTAGAGGGAAGGCAGCTAGTCTTCACCACCCACCGCCAACTCTTGGGCTACTCTTTTACCAACGAATAGTGGGATTGATCGTCAAATTATAACGCCCCCACGGCTGAAAGGGCGAGCATGTTTGGCGCAACCAGGATGCAAACCCGCGACTCTCAGATTAGGAGTCGCACGCCTTAACACGCTTGGCCATGCCGAGCCATAGATCAACGGATAAACTCTTACACTGACACTATAATTAAATTAAAAAAATGAACCTTCAATTAAGAAATAGATCAGTTAGATAACTGATAAACATAAATTCATGTTCAAATTTGAGTATATGAACGATATATAACGTTGCAATACGTGAATAAGGCGAAACTGTTTACCTTTAAAAATAGAAAGTTCATATGTTTGTGTATATATATATATACATACATACATAATGTTAAAAACAAATTGATTTTTCGACATGTCTTACTTGACTAACATAAATGACCGTCGTTCCATTTCAAATCGGAGTTAAAAGTGTTTCGTATATCTCTTGATTTTTCACATAACACAAAACCTGGGTTGTGGACCGGAAATGCTTATATAAATGCTAACATCTAATCATTTAAAAATAAAAAAGGAGTTAGACAACGGTAGGATTTTTTAATGTAAGTTAAAGAAAACTAGGACAAGTTTGATGTAATCAGTTCTTGACGTCACCCGACAAGTTCCTTATTATAAGTAAGTCATGTCAATTGGAAATTCGTCTGCAGGTTATTTTGGCGAAGAATTTTGTCGCTTTCCTTTATATAAACTTCACACACACACACACATTAAAAATTATTGTTCTGCTAAGTGGGTTCTCTTATATGGAAACCCGTTTTTTTTCTTTTCAGTCGTTTTATCGTCAGCTACCATACAATGTATAGGTAGAAAGAAATACGAGAACACATATACTACAAAAAGCAGTAGAGCTGAAACAACACAAAACTTGGAGCCACTTATCGTACTACAAGAGGACATAACCTGTGCTTTCAGGGAGGAGTTCAGAGTGGACACAGAATAATTTGTTTTCAGAGACTCTAACAGGTCAGATACTTTACACGATGAATGACCTGTGTCCAGAGATAAGTGACAAGGCTCGTAACAACTCCCAGGTTGGCCATAAGGTGAGTCAGGAGTTATGGCAGGAATGTCTGGGACATTTGGATCTAAAACAATCAAATTTAAAATACCTGTTAAGAAACGCAAATCAAATGCAGTCTAAATTTAAAAAAATAATCTGACAAAACAGCATGAAATGAAGGTTGTCATTAAATTACAATCACACAATAACAGTAAAACTACATATAACAATAAAACTACACATAACTCCTAATCTAAATTAAGAAAACGAAGAAGTTCATAATCGATTATTAATGTATTAAGCTTCAAATCCTTTGAAACGAGTATAAGCAGAACTCAATTATTGTAAATCAGAGAAATAGTGATACAATTTGTGCTTTTGGGTATTGTATAAACTTTATAGAACTACGATAATGTAAAAATATATTTCGTATTTATGGAAAAGCCAATAAGAATATGTGTTGACGTTCGTAATTATCGAACAGAGAGAAAGCAGCCAATCAGCAACACCTTCCCACTATACACTATTGCCACTCTTATTACACCTTTACAGCTTAAAGTATGGGAAATAGTTTGTGGTACAACAGATTCAAATATGGCGTACCTAAAATTAAGACTTCTACTACAAGAATAATTCGCACTATTAAAAAAGTTCTCTATCTTCAGATGATTTCAATGAAATAATTCACAACTGTAGGTTACCAGACAGTAGCATTAAAATTTACAATAACCGTGCCCTTTTAAAACTACGTCCCCTGGTGACTCGATGATGACTTTGATGGCTTATAAAGCAGTAAAATTGGGGGTTTTAGTTTTTGAGTAAGACACAACCCATTGAGTAGCTTTGCACTAAAACACAAATAAAATTATAAAAGTATACCACTACTAAGTACCAACACATTACAGGAGGATAAAATCAAATAATTTGTAATCAAACACATCAGTTTTCATTTACAATATTTAATCCATTTATACCGCCGCTAGGTTTCATCTCCTGTATCAGATTCAAATATACCACCGCTTTATCTCATCTCCTGTATCAGATTCAAATATACCACCGCTGTATCTCGTCTTCTGTATCAGATTCAAATATACCACTGTTGTGTATCATCTCCTGTATAAGATTCAAGTATACCACTTCTGTGTATCATCTCCTGTCTCAAATTCAAACACACCACTTCTGTGTATCATCTCCTGTATCAGATTCAAGTATACCACTGCTGTGTATCATCTCCTGTATCAAATTCAAATAAATATTTGCTTATATACCCTTTCAATATACATATGTTCAGCGCTCTTGTTTCTCAAGACGACTGGTATGGGTTATCAAAACTTTTATTAAAATAAAGTAGAGAACAACGTAACGACCTTCTTAGGTCATCTTCAGGTTAATCTGAAAATGACCTTAAAAGATCGAACCGTTGTTCTCTACTTTATTTTAATAAAAGTTTTGATACCCATACTAGCCGTCTTGAGGTACATTTTTATTTGAAGTGGGTTTCTGATCATCACGAAGCGCTCGTTTTTATTCTGAATTTTGTTCGAATACTGTTTGTTCAAATGCTATTTTCTTACGCGCCTTTTCTGAAACATCTTCATATTCTGAGTACGAATAACCATCTGGATTTACGCAAGTTGCTGACGTATACGATCCACAATGGTACTATATCAAAGATCACAGTTTCTCGGTATGATTAACTTTATTTGTCAATTTGGTAAAATGCTTACGTGCTTGCTATAAATGACCATTTGTATCTTATATCTCGAGGATAATTTATATACTCTTGATGTATGACCAATGATGTTTGCTGTATATCTTTTGTGTATAACACTCTGGTTATCATAAATTTAGCTTGGGTAAACTCCGAGTACACAGTTACTGGTCACATTTTTTTGCTTATAATTTTCGCCCAAAGCTATGTGTACAATGGATATATGCGCATAACCGTCCCTAATTATTAACTGTTAGACTGTAGGCGAGGAAGTTACTCAGTAGTACCCGACGCGAAATCTTGGTCTACTCTAGTCTGACCGATTAATGATATTTGACTGTCACAAGTATAGTACATCCCCGACCCCAAAGTGTAACAACAGCATTTTTTGCGTTAATGAAATGCCAACTTTAAACCTTCGATTTCACAGTACAGGCACGCTAGCTACTACTTTAAACACCCAGTATACCCTGAGTAAGACTAAGCAAAACAAGCACTTATTTAGAATCTAGCATTTTGCTATCAAAGTTTGTTCAGTGATTTCCGATACATCGAAAAATCTTCGTATTCCCTGTGATTATGATTAGTGATATTCATTTATTTATTTGAGCTGAGTAACACATCTTTTTAATGTAACAACTAAAGCATCTTGAAATTGAGTTACTAAATCAGTGGCACGTATTTCTTCGTGAAAATGTATGTACAAAGTAGAACAGAATTAGATAAATTTCGGTTTCGTATGTGGCAGTACCGAAGTAGGACGTAAGAAACCGTGTCTTATTTCAAAGTATCCTGGAGAAGATACAGGTCTAATCGTGTTAAAGTAATTATGTCTTATTTCAAAGTGCTCTGGAGAAGATACAGATCTAATCGTGTTAAACAGTAAACCATGTATCAAAACGCTGCAGATTAAAATATTCTTTCACCAGTTTCAAAAGTTTGATCAGGAAACTCTAAGTTATAGTTAAAGTTTATTACTCACACCATGAAAATGGTGTTAAATTCATAGCTATCTGCCAAAATAAACCAAAGCATATTTTTACATGCTTATTACGGTACACATTCAGTTTTTTTCAATCATTTTACAAAATGTTACAGCTGTAAAATAAAAAATAATGTCAGTTTTTAAACTAACGTTACAATGGAGTGAGTAACTGTTAATGGGTTAAACAAATTTCAAATTACTACATTAGTGACTTAAACATTATTCAAAAATACAAATGTTGAAGAAAATAGTACTCTGATAATACGTATTTTAAGATAAACCCTATTATCGTGTTTCTAGTTCTGTTTTTGATGCTTCGCTGTTAAATGTCAATATACAAGGTTATTAAAACAACACTAAAAACTGGTTAATGTTTCATGATAAAATGTCAACAACGTAGTATTATCTAACGTCTAAACAATATTAAACATATCCGATCGAAAGTATAATGTCATGAATAAATATGTGAATAGTGTTTTTTTATCTAAACGAACGTTAATATGTTTCACCATACATTATCTCAAGATAAAATGCCATCAAAATACAGATATTTAAACACAACTGAACCTGCTAGCAGGTATTATGTTCCAAGGTAAAATGTCAACAACATACAGATATCTGCTGGGAAGACTTGTTTGCTTGTTTTTGAATTTTGCGCGAAGCTGCACGAGGGCTATCGGCGCTAGCCGTCCCTAATTTAGCAGTGTAAGACTAGAGGAAAAGTAGCTAATCACCACTACCCACCGCCAACTCTTGGGCTACTCTTTTACCAACGAATAATGGATTGACCGTCATAATAGAATGCCCCCACGGCTGAAAGGACAAGCATGTTTGGTGTGACAGAAACTCGAAACCGCGACCCTCGGATTACAAGTCAAGCGTCTAAATCACCTGGCCGTGCAGGGCCTGAGAAGACTTGAGAAGATCTGTGTAACGATCAGCATCCAACAGTTTGTTCTTTCACAGACACAAAAACAAAAAGAACATAGAATTATCTTAAGCAAATTAAACCTACATTGTATCTAGATACCTTGTGTATGATTGTTATAATGTATATTTTTGAAGTAGTGACAAAATACTTACATATCTGTGGAAATTATTGTTCAGAAACAGGTCTAAGTTCTATTCTTTTTAATTCCCATATGTTAATCTTTATCTCTTTAATTGGCTAAGAGCTTCGTCTGCTATTTTATGAGATATTTCTATTGTATTCTACGCCAGCCTAAGTGTGGGGTTATTTTATGACTATCAAACTGGACATTGCAGCTGGGATCTACTGATCAAACTCGTGACTGGCCAGCCCAAAAGGGAACGAGAAATGTGAGAATTCTTATAGTTTCAGGCACATCCAATTATAGTTTCTTGGATACAAGCTAATTTGCTTTGGACCACATCTATGCGTATGTTAACAAAATATTTGCTTTACTTTGCCTTTGTACAGAGATTTGTTTTCCATTCAATAGGAGACAAGATCACAACTATTGTCTTGTTACATACTAGGTTCTCGACCCTCTGTTTCTTCGATAGTTTGGTGAGTGTATAATTTTATTCTTATATCACCTTGAGCAGTAACATAATTTTGTGCTAGCAATGATGATGTAGTTTTTGTGGAAATGACAGCCGACATATACTCCGTTTCTTTTCAGTTGTTTTCTCTGTCTTTTTTCTTTCACAGAATGTATTCTGAAAAAATGCCACATGGAAGAAAAAACTTATACTTATCTGAGAAAAATATCTGAGAATCCTTAATGAATTCTGAGAAATCGTCTTTTAAATACTAAGTGCTCTCCTGCCCACAAACAAAGACAACTGAACCATGACAAGAGAAATGTTTTGTCACTTATAGTGTCAGCATATTTCAGGTAAGGTCAGTGAAAAGTTACCATGGAGGCTGCCAAATGCATACATGTTGAAAGAAGCTATATCATTCACCCTCTAACACTCCTAAAACCCCACATTAGGTATATGTTCCAATAAACAATTTGTCGTGGCTCGCTCATGCACTTGACATTTTATGAACCACCCAGACCTTCCTTTCTTCGAATAAGAAAAAAACTGTTGATGTATTGTGTATATATAAGGATCTCGTAGTTCAGCAACTCCAGATGAGGATGTTATTACCACTATAACACATCATTAAAGTGTATGTGAGAGATATCCTAATGCTCAGAAGAGCGTTAAGGTGGCAGAAATGTGGAATCCGTATCTTTGTTGACATTAATTTTACAATATGAATGTGGTTAACAATGGACAGATACACTTGCTGCATCAGGAAATAAAAACAAAATGAAGTATATAACACCAGCATAATTTAAATTTATGGAAAACAACATTAAAATTCCTTTTCAAGTAAAAGGTCAAGAACTTGATACCATTGAATATTAGAAGCCTTACCAAATCTAAAGCTTATAAGTGCATCATTACGTGGAACTAAGAAAAGAGGAAAACTCTCATAGCAAGAAAAATTCTAGGCTCATAAATGTGCACCAACAAAACTTTATCGTACATGTTAAAGTGATGCGACGTTTACATGGTAAACATGGTGACAATCCATAGAAAATCTATCCTTGTTGATACGCTTGTGAATGGACTTCCTAATAAATCCAGGTGGCACCATTAGTATGCTAAAGATAGAATTTCTGAAAACGTGTCTGTGTTTGTAGTGACAGAGATAAAGTGATTACTTCTGCCAAGCTATCAAAATAGAGAAAGCCTTCAGTAGTTTCTGATGCAGTTCCGCCAAAGGTGCCAGCACCACTTTACATGAGGCTCCATCAGTTGGAACTGGATTTTCATAATTATGCGTGTCTTAATGAAGTTAAAAAGGCACTCTGAATTTGTTACTCCATGTGTGTTGATATTGCAAATAAAGAAATCCGGGTCTTTATGGATATTAATAAATAATAGATGTGTGATACAGTTTGGGTTTCAGTGGTGCAGGTGTCACTTTCATCTAAGTAACTACACAAGACGCCATGAATCAACCACATTAACTGAATGGCAAATAAGAATTTATGCAAGACAAGTGTACAAGCTTCAGATCAAATAGAGCCAAGTACAAATCGTCATTTGAGTACTACCTTTGTAGGTTTAGATTGTCCCGCAGACGTCATCTACTACTATTATATCTTGTTCACAAGGTTAATTGTAACCCTAGTGTGAAACGTAACTGTTGAGTGAAAATACAAGAAAAATGGACTGCACGATTTTAGATAGGTGATAACAGTACAATTATGTATAATAAATAAATTGTTTTATGTTAATGAACAACACTAACCGTTTTGACATGTACTCTAAATGATTGCAAATAAAAACACTATTAAAAGTTATCTGAGCATATCCAAACCTTTACAGACATAATTTTTACGTAAAAATACTTTCTAAATGTATTTGTCTAAACAATGTAAGGCCCGGCAGGGCCAGGTGGGTTAAAGCGCTCGACTCGTAATCCGAGGGTCGCGGGTTTGAATCCCCGTCACACCAAACATGCTCGCCCTTTCAGCTGTAAGGGCGTTATAATGTTACGGTCAGTCCCACTATTCGTTGGTAAAAGAGTAGCCCAAGAGTTGGCGGTGGGTGGTGATGACTAGTTGCCTTCCCTCTAGTCTTACACTGCTACATTAGGGACGGCTAGCGCAGATAACCCTCGTGTAGTTTTGCGCTAAATTCCAAAACAAGCAAACGAAACAATGTAAACGTTTAATAAGTATAATTTCGATGTTTTAGAAATAAAAAACAATTGAACAGAAATATACACGTTCACAGTTTCATATATTCCAAGACAAAATCAGTTACTCCAATGCATTGTCGTAATTTCATTTATTTCAGATAAATATACGAATACACGTGGAACGAACAGACAAGGCACAGATTAACGAAGAAGCAATAAATCTGTATTTTTTTAAAAATTGACAGTAATCCATATACGTTATGGCTAACTGTGGAGTAACAAGTTTTCAAAACACTATATATTACAGTTTTATTTCCAAAAACAACTTAAACTGTTTCTTTATTTTCATGACGTAAACTCAATTTCTGACAATATTCTGTTGTTTAAAACATCCTTATGTGTGAAGATGAACTGTAAACTTACCTGTACAAAAGAATACTGGTTCTCCAGCGTATTGTTCGAAGACAAAAGGATGGAAATACGGACACTGTCGCTCGACTCGGTGACAAAAGCTACGGCAGGGCTTCACGAACTGGTCTTCAACATGAAAAGGAACCATCATAGCACATATCCATTCCCGATACACTTTCTGAAGAGGAAACACTAAAACTGAAATTTTACCTTCTAATTGAAAGTATTCGTTTTTGTTTCATATCTTAGAACCAGAAATTAAATTACATTAATCATTAATGGACACTGACCAGTATCGGTGCCGGCTTCTTTACGGGCAAAGAAGGTATGGGCACTTCAGTTGTGTATTTATCTTGTGATAGTCGCACAAAGCTATTATATAGCTATACGCGCTAGTCATTTTTAATTTTCATCTGACAGAGTAGAAGGTAAGCTACTAGTCAATAACACCCACCACCAATTCTTGTCTGACTAGATAATTTTCCAACTGTGGAAAAGATATTTCCAACTTCATGAGCAAGTAATTGAAAACAAGAAGTAATCCTCAATAGCTAAGGCACTTGACATGATTTTAGACAGGATTAGAGTAAATTAATTTATGAGAACTTTCTTTCCTCTTTATTTGCTATTATGCACCAACAATACCAAGTGTGGGACGCGTGTTTATTCCATTCGATTTCATTACTCATCAGCATTTCTATTAACCTATTTTCGAATTAAAATTATATTAGGCAAGATTAGAGTAAATTAATCTATGAGACCTTGGGCTTGTTCAAATAATCAATCGAAATATTTTGACCTTTTGAGTCGGAAACTGTAATTAGATCTCAAATCATCGGTCAAAAGATGACGGAGCTGAGAGCTGAAAGTTTGTACTTGAGAAAACCAAGAAACCTCAGAGTCATTCTATCATCCGATATGCCACAATTAATAAGAGGAAATCCTCAATAGCCGCGCACTTGAAATAACTTTAGGCAGAATTAGAATAAGTTTATGATACTAATTTTCCTTTTTAGGAACTAATTTTGAAACTTATGATCAAATCCCTTGTTTTATAAGCTTCAATATACGACATTATTCTAATATGAAATGAGCTCTCTAAATAATTTTGTTTAAACCAGCTGATTTGAACCAAAAGCTTTTAATCTTAATTAGCAAACTACGTCTTAGATGGCGAAAGAGTTAAGTGTTCAGTTCAGAGTAATCCGTGAAATCTTTTGACTGTTCAAGCCAAGTTGACGGTGAGATTAATCAGGAATTTGTTTGTTTGTTTTAGAGCAAAGCCACATTAGGCTATCTGTTGTGTTAACCGCGGGAAATCGAACTCCAAATATTAGCATCTTAAGTTTGGAGAGTTGCCGTTGTCACTTATTCTACTGAAATTAATTATGAGAAACTACTGAAGAGGGCACTTACGGTCAATAGTTAGCAAAATTGTAACACGTGTCTAAAATGCCAAATTCATTAGAGTGACTGCTTGATTTGATTTCAGTTGCAACAATAATAGCATTTCCAGTGTCCGAATTGGTAGTAAGGGATGTAAAGATGGCGCATACTTTTTGTCACGATTGTCTGGGAAAAGTACCAAAAAATTATAATTATGAGTGTTAAATAGTTAATCAGAGATACAGTAAATAACGCTTGCTATTTATCAATATATCTATATGTGTGCATAGTCACTGATAAAGGGGTTAAACAAGAATTACCCAGGCCCGTGGTAATCAGAAGGCCCGTACAAAAGCTCGCCATTTTGACTTTTGACAATGCACTAAAACTTTGCAATGAAAAAGGCTAGAAAGTTGTATTTTATAGTTAACTAATATTATGGCAACCTATATATACATGATTACCTCTAGGTCTGGATAACTCTCGGTGGCGCTGTGTGTGTGCGTGCGTATCTATAGCGAGCTGCTAAACTGTAATATTATGTATAGCGCATACCTGCAGATATATCCTAGTATGTTCTACTGTGTAAACAGACATCTTAATTTGAAAAAATACACAAAGATTACCTTACCTTAGAAAAGATAACAAATTATAATTTTGATTCTAAGATTGCAATCCCTCCTTTTCATCAACTGACTACCAGCCACGCTTAGAATTAGCAACAAAACTGTTAATTTTCTTCAACAGCAACGAGAAATGTAATAATACATAAGAAACGTCTTTTAATTTGCAAAAGTTAAAATAAATGATAAACGAAAAGCGACACTTATCTTTACACAAATCATTATGTTTAACATTAGATTTGAACACTTAATACAAAACTTGTATAAAGTAGCGTCCAATACCTGACTTGAACATTCCTCTTAAAGTGCTTGCGCACATAAAAAATGGTACTCAATATCAAATTTCAATACTTTTATGCAGTGTTTATATAAACATGTAAAGCGGCGTCTAACGCAAGATATTACCATCTTCACACAGGTGTTGTACAACACATACAAAAGAGAAGTAGGATTAATACCAGGTATCGACATGGTGATGTAATTCATGTTTAGAGGAGAAACATGACGTCTAACATCAAATCTTAACAACTTTCATGCAATACGTACATATAAGATTAGATTTGAACGTCTTCAAGTAACGCAAACAGAAAAGACGTCGTTTAAATATTAGATATTAATATATTTATACAGATTTCAATAGATGCTGTAAATATTAGGTTTTCCATTGTCACACAATATGTATATATTGGTTAAGAAAAAACATTCTCTATCGTCAGGTGGTTAGGGCGTTTGACTCGTAATCTGAGGGTCGCGGGTTCGAATCCAAGTCACACCAAACATGTTCGTTCTTTCAGTCGTAGGGCGTTATAATGTGACAATCAATCCCACTACTTGTTGATAAAAGAGTAGTCCAACAGTTGGTAGTGGGTAGTGATGACTAGCTTCCTTCTCTCTTGTCTTACACTGCTAAATTAGGGACAGATAACCCTGATGTAGATTTGGCAAAATTAAAAAAGCAAACAAACAGTCGCAATAGTAATACAGTTTATTGTAAGTTCTTAATATAATAATTATTTCTTGCTACTCCTCTCGTAGTTTGAAGCCCATAGTTCATGTTCTGTAAGACTTTCCTACCGTATAAACCAAATTCGACTTTGGTTTCGAATTTGCATTATTTTATAAATAATAATTAAAAGATAAGTGTGCGTTTAACTGAGTTAAACGTAATAAGGAGTTTGAAGCAAAGGCGATTTTTTTTTCTCTAAGCTATCGACACAGAGACAATTTTCTTATCTGATTAACTGGCGTGATTATTTCAAATTGAGAGTTTGCATAACAAATACATTCATAGTCAACTTGTATATCGAGATATATTTTGTGATTTGATGCATTTTTTCCTTTGCAGATATTAAAACCAAGGATCTTATTAATATCACCAATATTTAAATTTGTGTAACAAATAACTGTATATTACTAGTTATGAATGTGGTGTGTTGAGTTTCTGCGAATTTTTTGCATCAACAATATCAAAACAGATAACAGGTCTTCCGTTTTCCTTTGCTTGATTGTTTCAGAATTTAGCGCAAAGGCTACCTCTCGTATAGATGTTTTTAATTTAAAGCTGACAAACGAGATAGAAGGCAGCTATCAACAAAACTCTTTGCTAATTCTTTGGTTACTCCTGTTTGGTAGAATAATGAGATTTTATTGTCACTATTATAACGCATCTATGGTCATAAAGTGCAGAGTACGTTTTTGCAGTCATGGATCGCGAATCGTGAATCTTCGGATTTACATTCCGGGCACATTAATCACTAGGCCATACCTGGTCCTCATCCTTCTCTTTTTTTATATAAAATGAAAAAAATGGCAAATATCAAAACCTTTATCTTTCTTATAATCCCAAATTTTGTAAAGGCTAGAATGCCAAGTTACAGATGGTTCTCTAGTCTCTCAATGTTTTGGAATGGTAGCCTTTGATTTAATGTCGGATGTGGCCAAATACTGAATATTTAAATAACTGTTCTCATATAATGTTTGTTTGTATAAACTGAATTTATATTAAACATTCAGTATTTGATCACATGCAATATCAAATCAAAGGCTACCATTGATTCCAAGGAATTGAGTGATTAGAGTGCCATCTGTAACTTGACATGCTAGCCTTCACATATTTATAAATAATCTTACAAACACCTCTGACAAAAGAAAAGAGTTTGTGTACAAAAAAAAGTAAAATTTATGGAAGAGACTGTTTTATTAATAAAAACATTGAAATCTTTGTATGAATAGATATATGATCTAATTTCCGTGGCTTTTAGAATTCAAACTCTGAAATATATTAATATCAAATAAACACGGTACTTTGTTAAACAAATATTCACTTTTTGTATTTAACTACAAGCAATGATTTTGTTAACTATTGTGAAATTTATTTAAAACGTAAATTTTTAAATTAACTTCCAATTAGCCGCTATTTAAATCGCTCTTTCTTTAACACTGAAATATTATCCCCTATCATTTTGGAAGTGGCTTCATAATTTTTGTATTTAAAATGGGCAAAGTTCGGCTTATATTTTTTACAGACATTATTTCTTTGAAGGTAAAATAAGTTATTCCGTACAAATTCTTTCTTTATATATATATATATTTATGCAAAGATATATTTACTAATTAACAGTCGATAGCTCAGTTTGTCGAATTGTATTTACAAATAATTTTCTTTTTAATATTTAGTTTACCTTTATTACATAACCTAAGCTACTGTTGGCGTACATATGATCGACATGTTTGTTTGAATATTCGAGTTTGATCCATTGTTGTTATTTTCATCTCTACTGGACCCGGCATGGCCTAGCGCGTAAGGCGTGCGACTCGTAATTCGCGGGTTCGCGCCCGCATCGCGTCAAACATGCTCGCCCTCCCAGCCGTGGGGGCGTTATAATATGACGGTCAATCCCACTATTCGTTGGTAAAAGAGTAGCCCAAGAGTTGGCGGTGGGTGGTGATGACTAGCTGCCTTCCCTCTAGTCTTACACTGTTAAATGAGGGACGGCTAGCACAAATAGCCCTCGAGTAGCTTTGTGCGAAATTCCAAAACAAAATTCATCTCTGTTTTGATGTAGGCCTAAGGTCGAAACGTAACACTCATTTAAAATATTGAAAATGAATGAATGTATTTATGTGCCATAATATTTTTTTCATGAAGTAATACTTTCAAGTTTGTAGTTGAACACAAAGACATATGCTCTCCACGCTCCTAAATACTTATGATTAATCGTTTATTACTTATACTACATGGGGAACCACTCTGATTTTACGAACATGTTTTATTATGATTATTGGTCAATAATTAATTATATCACAGAGGGAAAGGGATGCTACTTTAAATTTACGAATAGATTTTTGTAACTATTAATCAAAAATTAGTTATATAACACGAGGATGGTACTTTAATTTGTCTAATATGTTTACTGTATATTTTGCAACAAAGATAAAATGAACATATTCTGCCAAATAATTTTCGCAGAAGTTTTAAGTTTTTTTCACATTCCCTGCTCTGTCTTTCAATTGAAAACTGTAACGCGATTATAATTAATGCTTGCCTTTGAACTGAACTTCTTGTTTTTACTATGATATATAAACATAGCATAATCTACCCTCTATAATAATTAATGTAAAAAGTTCAAAACTTATTTATAATAAATTTAGTTCAAAATTATGTTATATAATTTCAAATGTTTTTGCAAACTTCTTGCTAACTATTAATAGAATAATGCAAAAGGAAAAAAACAACTAATAACTAATTTTTCATGGATATTGAACACAATTATTGGTCTTTAATGGTAATAATTGTGCGTTTTCTGTATTTACGTTTTCTTGTTTTCTAAACAAATTAAACAACAATAAATTTAAAAAACTTTGCAAAATAATGCAAATATTTCGATCGGGGTTAAACAACAAAAATGTTGCAGTCACAGTTCCACTTTAAAGCAGGTCCATCGTCTCATTTTAAATGAGTCGCAATTTTAATTCAAGAGTAGAGCAGTATCTTGATATTTCTATCACAAATTTGATTTTACTTAAATTTATGAAATTTGAAAATTAGCAAATTGTTGATGAAATTTATAAGATGATTGTTCAACACTTTGAGCTTGAAATTGTGAATAGGTTCGAAAATACCCTTTCCCTCATTTAAAAATTTCACTAAATTCGTTTACCCTTAAATTAATCAATTTAGTGACAAAATCTTGGTATGTATTCAACTTTCGAACAAGAAATAATCTCGATTACAAGGAATAGGGCGATTAGAGCGCTATCTAACTTCACAAACTATGGAGTCAACACTGGAGTTTTAAATGCATTTTATTAAAATATTTATTTATTAAGTAGCTTTTAGATCAATAACTTTGTTGGCTACAGAATCCAATATAACAAAAATGTAAACAAAACATTATTCCTACATTTAAACATGAAATATTCGCAACAGAAAAGCTTAAATTAGATGTATGTATAACGCACTTTCAAGTCTTTAAAAAAAACATTTCTGTTTAAAGTTAGATGTTGAAAGTTAACAGAACAATGTTTATTTATTCTAATAATGGATGCCTGTTAAGGTGTCGTTTTAACGTTTTAGATTGCGGTTAGGATTGATAAGTGTTACCTAAATCTTGAAGAACGTGAAGAAATGTTTTCAGCATCTTCTGCTTACTTTTTGGTTGGAGACAAAAGGAAAAAGACTGATAGCAATTAGTGCATGACTTATCAAAATCGTAAAACGACTATAAACGAGATGCGTAAAATTACGAAACGAAAGTACACACGTTAAAGGCCGAAACGTTGTGTACTTTTAATCTTCGAGTCTCCGTATCTCGTTGATGGCAGTTTTATGATTTTAATTACAGTTTACTTGAGACTTAGCTCTTCAGAATTTTCGTGAATCACTATTTTATTTCATTGTCGTTTGGAAAATGTTTTGAAAATAATTTCATCGTGTGAGTAAATATGCAGTATGTTTTAAAAATGAAAGTTTATGATATTACTTCTATAATTATATGTTTCGATACGTCTTTATCGGCGTGTGGTCTGGATCTGTTACATTGGTTAATTAATAAAGGGAGAATCGTGTAACTGATAAGACACAAAACTAACTAAATTCTTGTATTTGTGAATAAGTGACAGCGATTCTGATCTGCATTTTATTCAGACTGTCTATGGTTTTAAATATAACAGGTCTTATTTTAAGATATATTGTAAACGAATGAAAAATTGGTAAGAGAGGCATACATAAGCCCTTGTGATAAAAATACCTGAATCAATATAATAAAGTGAGGTATTATATAAACGTGAATATTATTGTATGAAGAAAAGCGTGCAGTTAAAAAAATATGTGAAGATAAACGCAGGAATAAAGATAATAAAAGCGTCTGAAGAAATTTGTACAGATGCTTCAAAATATCTGAAGAAAGAAGGAAAATGGACCACTCGGAAGAAAGAAACGTGTAAATAGAGTAAAAGGCCCACAGCTAGAAAACAACCCTACTTTAATTAAGGACGTTGCACCAGTTTACTCTAGAATCACAACAATAATTGTTCCTAGACGACAACAGTATCTATTTTTAATATTTTGACTTGGTATTTCTCTGTCAATATTGCGTTTAGTTTGTTTTTTAATTTTCGTGCCCTTTAAAACAATCAGGCACATTTAAATCAATAACGATTTTAGCTACAGGGTTTATAATAACAAAAATGTAAATAAAAGCGTCATCAATATTGTGATTAATCTCATGGGTTATGGTTCGGGTTTCATATATATTTGACATAGAAAGTTATTCATTTTAGCTCATTTCATATTGGTAGAAACATAGAATTACTTAGCATGATTTAATGCATGAAGTAATGACTATATAAATAAGTCAGTACGATTAAGTTTACAGGTAGGGTTTTTTTGTTTGTGTTTTGAATTTCACACAAAACTACACCTGGGCTGTCGCGCTAGCCGTCCCTAATTTAGCAGTGTAAGACTAGAGGGAAGGCAACTAGTCATCACCAGCCATCACAAACTATTGGGCTGCTCTTTTATGAAAGAATAGTGGGATCGACGGTTTATAACGCCCAACGGCTGAACGGGTGAGCATAATTCGTGTGACGAGGATTTGAACCCACGATTCGAATCCTAAGAGTCGAGTGTATTAATCACCTCACCACATCGTTTGTGCACTAGATAGACATCATTTATGGAACATATCTATGTACCCTGGACATAATTTATGAAAAATATATACGTCCACAACATATATATCATTTAGGAACATATCTCTGCACATTAGACGTCATTTATAGAGCATATCTACTTGTGCTAGGTGTCATTCATCGAACATATTTACATTCAATCAACATCATTTATCGAACATACCTACTTGCACTAGACATCAGTTATGGAACATATTTATGTATACTAGACGGCATTTATGGAATTCCTTTTCTTTCAAACCACAATAACTGTTCCTAGACGACAATAGTATCTAGTTTTAATATTTGAACCTGGTATTTCTCTGACAATTTTGCATTTTTTAAAATTCTCATGTAATTTAAAATAGACACATACATTATTTGTAAAACGCTATAAAAATAATGTATTATTTTTTTACGCTATTAAACATCTAAATATGAGATCAATTAAGGTTTGGCTTTTATTAAAGTTATTTGCATTATTAAGACGCTATTACAAACTATGTCTGTCACTCTCATTAAAATTAATAATATTTTGATTTTGTCTTGGAAATACTTTAAGGAATTTATGAGTTATCAAATTCCTGTTTATTTTGCCTTCCAGTGGCATAGCGCAAAATCTAAGGGTTTATCATGTTGTTGAGCTCCTTAGCGGAAATCAATGTGCACTGTTGAAAAAACAGAAACTGCACATTGCTCTATATTTCCTTAGGCTACTGTAGCTTAGAGTTACTCACCAGGTTATGAGCTTCTTATAGCTGCCTGGTTTTCGTTTCAACATATCTTTGTCTTTCTATCACAATTAAAAGACACGAAGGTAAAAAAATACACAGATAAATCATAGAAACAATTAATGATTCTCATGATTAATAGAATATAAAGAATTTCTCCAAATTTAACTTTTCAACGGTATCTGAATTATCTATCCTCAGTTGCTAATAAGAGGAACACGGTTCCTTACCTAAATGAAAATATACAACTTTAACAGTGTCTCTATCACCGTTCCTTAATTACAAATAAATAAAAAAAAATATTTACTAACTGAAAACATTTAACTTTAGCAATTTTGTTACTGCTGTTCCTTAATAACTTATCAAGACGATTAAAACCCTTTTTCTATATTAAGACGCTTAAGTTTAACAATACATGTTTCACTGTTTTGAAATAAATTATTAAGAGTATAAAATCTCATTTTCAATTCAAGATTTAAAATTTTTTCATGTACTCGTATTTCCATTCCTTAGTAATCAAACAAGGAAATAAAAACATTTTTTTGTAATTCAAGATGTTTAACTTTGAGCAGTATTTGTATTTCTATTTCTTAATAAGTAATCACTAAGCTTCTTTTCTAATAGTCGGGCATGTATAATAGGTCTGCCTGCACCCCACCCATGATCCTCTGAAACCAACTTTTTATGAAAGTTTTTAGGATACTTTTGAAGATTAAATATGTCTCCGGTTGCGCTTTTATGGTATAAGGGGGTTTTCTGGCCCTTTTCAAAATGGCCGCCACCGAAAATCGTAAAATTACACAATATATATGAAATGATCATTATTTGCATCCACTTGGCCTATAATATTTAAAATTGTTGTTATTCACTTATGTATAAAGCACAAATTGGACTAAAATATGGAATTTTGAAATTTTGTGACATGGCAGAAATCCAAGATGGCGTCCAAATTTTGGTGCATTTTCGCAAAATCGCTCATAACTTTTGAACTAGTTAACGTATAAAGTTTATTTTGGTGTCTAACCATATGTTTTGCCACATAAGGAATTCAATAGAACCATAATTAGAATGATTCATCCAACCCTAGCCATATTAGCAACATATTAACTGTGCACAATGAGTGCAAAGTGATTCATGCCATTTTCCGAAAAACGCCCTATTATTCCACTCTATACTCAATGCCTTGTACATTTGATTTCCAACATTTTTCTGAACTAGGTACATAACAAATGACCTTATTCAGCAATTTTTAGAAATATTTTGTACAAGTCTATACTGAATAAACACTTGTTAAATAATATTTATTTCTTGTCACATATGGCACACGTATATACTACACATCAGTAAAACATATAAAAATAACATAGTAATCAAATAAGATATATAAGTTGCAATATATACATGTATAGTAAAAACACTATAAACATGACGAATAATGCATTGTAACATGTCATTTTAAAATATCTTTTTTTGTTATAGGTGGCATAATTACCAATCGACGGTGGTTAACAAGACTCACAGACTGAGAGCTTTCCCTATTCCTAGCGGTGCCGGTGATCTAATATTGTAGTTGTAGAGACACTTTAACATATGTCTTCATTACTATGCCCAAATCAAAATCTAAAACTTGTGGTGGTGGCACTGACTCTGGTGATGGTCCAGCTAAAAAACAATCACGCCTGCCAGTTTGTATTATACACACTGATGGCATTAAAAATGCAGGGAACCTGACTTTGATTTCCAGCCTTTCAGATCCACAAAGAAGGTACAATGAAATTTGTAACATAAGGGACAGGCGATTGTTGCTACCAAAAGATTCACCAAAAAGGAGAGAGTTGGCATGTTCCCTCATCCCAGAAATTTTTCAAGATCACCATGGGTATCACAGAAATTACTACCAGCGATTCATTAATCATCTGGACCAGCTTCCCTTGCTTGATCCTACCAGTGTATCACAAAACACCGCACGCCAAGACTCTGTGCAAGGCACATCAAATCCTTCTCGTAGATCCTTCACACAGGGAGATCACATTCTGTTCAAGAAAGACTGTATATTCTGCAACAAAGTTGGGCGTATCAAAGTCAAGATTGCAGGAAATTGGGAACAGCGGTCCACGTCAACGTTCGAGTGTGGTGGCGGTCAAACTGTTATTGATGTTGCCACAAGCCGCAATGATGACAGACTTCTAACACTTCTAACTTTGCTTGTGAAGCCCAGTATCACCTGAATTGCAGAAAGAAGTATACATCAAACCCTGCTTTATGGAACAGCAAAGACCCTGAGAACATCAAACAATAAGCAGGTCTGGAGGAGGCACATCAGAATGCCCTGCAGAAAGTTGTCGATTATGTTTCCAACACCATAGTATGGAGCAAAATGTTGTCATGTTATCGCACCTTCGACGTTTATATGCTACTGAATCGCAGCAAACACGCTATGACAATCCACACTACAGAGCTGAGAAACTCAAGGAGAAAGATGGGGTGATTCCACATGTACTTCAACGGTTTCTGGGTCTGGTTTTGACAGGTAGCGAAACGGTTAAGACATCACGAGCTGAACGCATCATGCTCTCCATTGGCCAGGACATACGCTGAGCCGTAACTAATGGAGAGTGGAAGCTGCCTAAACACCATTGAGTCCTTCTCCTCAAACGACGACTTGGACAATGAAGTATAAAGAAACAGTGTGGTTTCATGATATTGTTTTTTTGTTTGTCCATGTTCAAATGGTTATTCTTGTAACAATATAAAGTTTGATTACATTGATTAAAGTTTTATGAATACTTACTTGGTTTTTCTTTGTATGCAGTGATATTAATACCATATAAAATAGCGATATTACCTTATACAATAGAAGAATAAGGTCATTTGTTATGTACGTAGTTCAGAAAAATGTTGGAAATCAAATGTACGAAGCATTGAGTATAGAGTGGAATAATAGGGCGTTTTTCGGAAAATGGCATGAATCACTTTGCACTCATTGTGCACAGTTAATATGTTGCTAATATGGCTAGGGTTGGATGAATCATTCTAATTATGGTTCTATTGAATTCCTTATGTGGCAAAACATATGGTTAGACACCAAAATAAACTTTATACGTTAACTAGTTCAAAAGTTATGAGCGATTTTGCGAAAATGCACCAAAATTTGGCCGCCATCTTGGATTTCTGCCATGTCACAAAATTTCAAAATTCCATATTTTAGTCCAATTTGTGCTTTATACATAAGTGAATAACAACAATTTAAATATTATAGGCCAAGTGGATGCAAATAATTATCATTTCATATATATTGTGTAATTTTACGATTTTCGGTGGCGGCCATTTTGAAAAGGGCCAGAAAACCCCCTTATACCATAAAAGCGCAACCGGAGACATATTTAATCTTCAAAAGTATCCTAAAAACTTTCAAAAAAAGTTGGTTTCAGAGGATCATTGGTGGGGTGCAGGCAGACCTATTATACATGCCCGACTATAATATCTGATCACTATTACTCGCTAATAAATAAAATATAACAATGATCAGTAGATAAATTATAATTTCTCTCTAAGTGTTCAATCGATCAAAAACAATTTATTCTAAATCATTTATTTTAACAGTATTATAATTATAATTAATTTTCTAGTATCTTATAAATAGGTGCAGGTTTTTTTCCTTTCTCAGTTTTTGTTTCTTATCATAACCTCATCAACGTTACCACTAATCATTCTATGATTTTATCAGCTACATAAAGAAGTTCCCTTCCTTAGTCAGATTGTTTAATTTTATCGACTTTATTGTTCCCCATAAATTGATATAAAAATCAAGAAACCTATCTATAAATTTGGTAATATTTTCAGTTCATTACTATCTCTTCAATTCCACTAACTGGTGTAGTAGAGAATATAAAGTTTATTTCATAAGTAAGATAATTTTTTTATTGAACACTGAAGTTTATTTCCAGTTGAGCGTTTTCTTTCCTGTATTGAAAAACAAGTTTAATCAATCACTGGTTTTTCCACAGTATTATAGTAGTGTCAGAGAGAGAAAGTTGTCAATGATTTCTTTACTTTAATTACTTTTAGAAAATAGCTGAAAGTTCTACAGCTAGTACTTCTTTTGACAGTTTTAGTCAATAAACAGTAAATTCTCACAAACGCGTGACATAAAACGTGGTGTATGTCCCCTCTTTTTGTTTTCGCAGCTGTACTTCTTCCGTGTGTCTGTTTTTAAAGTTACACATTGTGCCGAAAGATCTGTTCCTTCTGGAAATCTTCCTGGTGTTGTTGAAACGACAATTTGACGTATATAAACATGTTGATTTAAAGCAT
This sequence comes from Tachypleus tridentatus, assembly GCF_004210375.1. NCBI lineage: Eukaryota > Metazoa > Arthropoda > Merostomata > Xiphosura > Limulidae > Tachypleus > Tachypleus tridentatus. The sequence goes on from NC_134835.1 coordinate 61,217,076, forward strand.
TACCTTTACATGTATCAGACTTTGTGATACAAAGCTTAGCCCTTTTCGTGCTACTATCTGGCTCTTCAATGGTTCTAAAAAGATCCACAAAGTACCAGGTCTTATGTATGGAAGATGATACAAGTACATTAATCTACGTATATATGATATGCTATGTCCAATAAATAATTCCGGTTATTTTCTTGATAATAACTTTAGAAATAATTTTTATTGTGCGTATCATAATTTTGTTTAAATCACTATTTCAACTTCATATGAATACTTTTCATGTTTATTATAAAATAAATTCAAACCATAAGGATATAAAGTGTTGTATTTAAGAATGTCAAATGTTTTTTGATAATCTGTTTACGTCTGTATTAACGATTTCTAAAATTGTAATTACTACTGAAGCAAAGTGATTAATCCTGAAATGTTCCAATTCAACTGTATTTACCACATTATTTTAACTTTTATATCTATGCAAATTCATGCGACTATGTATAGGAATAAAAGTTTTTCACACATTTTGCATAATAAATATATCACATGTTAATAAATAAATTACGTTTCTTACCTTCAAAAAGAAATAGTAATGAGTAATCGGATAAAAGCGGCCTGGCATGGCCAAGCGCGTAAGGAGTGCGACTCGTAATCCGAAGGTTGCGGGTTCGTGCCCGCGTCGCGCCAAACATGCTCGCCCTCCCAGCCGTGGGGGCGTTATAATATTACGATCAATCCCACTATTAGCTGGTTAAAAGTAGCCCAAGAGTTGGCGGTGGGTAGTGATGACTAGTTGCCTTTCCTCTAGTCTTACACTGCTAAATTAGGGAGGGCTCGGAGCAGTGGGCTAACAACCTACTCACTTAAATACTTGTTGAAGAATCCGCAAGCGATTGCGACCCTATGTTTTTAGATGGAATCTAATGGTAATAACTAACTAACTAATCGGATCAAAAGAACTAAGTGAAAGACACGTGTGATATCGTTTACTACCACATTTTATGACACTTATAGCTAGAATAAGGGGAAAAAGCACAAACAACAAGATAGGCTTAATATATATATATTTCTTAAGCATGTGAGGCCGGCGCATTTGAGATTAAACTAGATAATGTTACATATTATAATTTATTTCGAACGAGTCTCCGCTTTATTATGTTACGTACTCAAATTCTAATTTCAATCTAGTAGTTAATTAACCATTAATATGTATCAAATTTATATTATTTGCTAACTAGATTGATACACAAAATTTCCCTTTTTAAAACAAATATATTTTAATATACGAATATAAAACAATACAATTTATAATAACGGTTATTACTAATAGTTATTTCAAATGATTGTTCATACACGACAGTTTTACAAGCTTACAAAGTATAAATAATCTTATATTTGGTCTAGAATTGAATATTTTATCCATTGCCCAGGTCCACGACGAGCAAATTTATCCTTAATTGATACTGTTATTATTGTTACACCTCGCCTAAGCTAGCCCTGTCTTTTCTTGGCTGGCCTCACACTCTTAGAAGCTGACTTTTTACCGACAAATATGTTTAATGTCATCGCAAAAGTACTAATGTCAGAAGTAATTCAATGAAGTTGAACGATTTATAATGCTCGAAATCTATAAAAAGTTCCTGGTCCAGTTCTGTAGTTTTCCGATTAATAGGCGTTAATCACAATTATAGCTTCCTGGGTCTACAGCACACTGATTGTAGTTGTCCAATAATATTCTCTTTTTTGTCTCTATGCTAGCCACTTTTTATAGGAATCAAGCGAGTTTGTAGAAATCTCGACAATATTCTTACACGCTTTTGTCAAACGAATATTGTCGATTTTTTTACCCTCAAGAACGTTCTACACATTTCGATGGCAGGCGAGACTTGCGCAATATACAGTTACGAATAAATGTCTCAAAACAAAAAGAAAACTATATAGAAACAAATGTATAACAGTAAATGTTTTTATAATACACAGTGTGCTTCCAACAGAATTTGGGTCTTACTTTTGCTAGTACGTAAACAAACCAGTCCATATTACATATGGATCCTCCTTATGATTTGTGCCCTGGTGTTGAATATTTGTAATGGAGGAGCAATTGTTTTCCCTATAACATAACGTTTAATTGTATTTTATCTAAGGTTTGGACATGCTACATAAACTTCGCTCTAACCTTCGCTTTGAGGCCCGTCATGGCCTGATGGTTAGGGCGCTCGACTAACAATCTAAGTCGCGGGGACATTATAAAGTGATGATCAATATCGCTATTCGCGAAATTAAAAAAACAACAACACAATAAATCTTCTTTTTGATGTGTGTGTGAGTAAGGAAGGTACTTAAAGTTAGATTAATTATGCTGAATATCCCGGTCGACTATATAGGCATATTTTCCTACTGAATCGTATACAAATGTTTGCACGATCACCCATGTTAAATTATTTCTTTATTCCCTCCTGTGATTCTGAAACATTTGCACAACCTTCTTTTTTTTCATTAAAATTTGTTTAGTTGTCACCAATATTAATTGTTTAAATTCGAAAAAATATATTTTCATGTTTTTATTTATTCTCTCAGTTAAATTAATTAAGAGTGTTTGTTTTTGAATTTCGCGTAAAGCTACACGAGGGCTATCTGCGCTGGCCATCCCTAATTTAGCAGTGTAAGACTAGAGGGAAGCAGCTAGTTATCACCACTCACCACTAACTCTTGGGCTACTCTTTTACCAACAAATAGTGGGATTGACCGTAAAATTATAAAGCTCCCACTGCTGAAAGTGTAAGTATGTTTGGTGTGACAGGGATTCGAACCAGCTACACTCAGAATACGAATTGAGCGTCTGAACCATCTGGCAATGCCGGGCCAGTTAAGAGGGCTATTTATTTGAATGTGGAAAATGTTTATTCACTAATTTATTCGTATTATTTTTATTTACCGTTTCTAAACAGTTTCGCCCACCTGTGGCACATCGGTATGTCAGTGGACTTACACCGCTATAAACTGAGTTTCGATACCTATGGTGGGCAATTTACAGGTAGTCCATTGTGTAATTTTGTGTAGGAACAAACAAAACAGTTTAAAAGTTAACCATTACATGAATATCTGTTAGTGTAATAACTTTGCAAATTCTACAATAAGATTTACTATTTCCCAATCTTACTGAAGTTAAATTAGGTCTTCACCTTTTATTTTTAGAAACAAAATAATCTGTATTTTTGTTAAAAGATATTCGTTTGATACAAATTTGTTTTGTTTTTTATCTAAACACAAAACTATAAAATCGACTATTAGCGCTGTGCTCATTGCTGGTTTTAAACCCCAGTATTTAGCGTTATAAGCCTTAAATCTTACCACTGAGTGATCCAGCTTTAAAAACTTGCAGGAAGGCTTACGTTGAAAATTATAATAATTTCTTTGTCGATATTATTGGTGTTAATTTTCATATGTTCGACATAGATTATGCTGGTCATTTCGAAAGGTCAAGCACCTAGAGAAACATCTAAGGTGTAAAGCTTTTACTATAAGAAACTGTTTCAATCGTCAGAATCAGATGAAGAAAAAGAACAAGTCCTCTATTGTATTAATACGCCGAGGTTTACACATTACATGTTAGTAAGTAGCACACGATCTGCACCACCAAATTGAAAATAGTAAACAAATCCAACATCCAATGTCCTATTATGTCGGATTTATACATTATATATCAGTAACTTACAATCTGCACCACCAGGTTAAGAAGCTTGTTTATTTGTTGTTTGTTTTTTTAATTTCACACAAAGCTACTCGAGGGCTATCTGTGCTAGTCGTCCCTAATTTAGCAGTGTAAGACTAGAGGGAAGGCAGCTAGTCATCACCACCCAACGCCAACTCTTGGGCTTCCCTTTTACCAACGAATAGTGGGATTGACAGTCACATTATAACGCCCCCACGGCTGAAAGGGCGAGCATGTTTGGGGCGACGGGGATGCGAACCCGCGACCATCAGATTTCGAGTCGCACGCCTAAACACGCTTGGCCATGCCAGGCCAGTTAAGAAGCATTGTTTGTTTGTTTGTTTTGGAATTTCGCACAAAGCTTCTCGAGGGCTATCTGTGCTAGCCGTCCCTAATTTAGCAGTGTAAGACTAGAGGAAAGGCAGCTAGTCATCACCACCCACCGCTAACTCTTGGGCTACTCTTTTACCAACGAATAGTGGGATTGACCGTCACATTATAACGCCCCCACGGCTGGGAGGGCGAGCATGTTTAGCGCGACTCGGGCGCGAACCCGCGACCCTCAGATTACGAAGCGCACGCCTTAACACACTTGGCCATGCCAGGCCGGTTAAGAAGCAGCAAAAACAAACTAGTTTTTCAAGGTCTCACCATACCGACGTTTACACGACTGTAATTAGTATAATTAGAAAAAACAGTATACATATTGCATTGTCAGAATGGTTGTATCTTTTGTCAGTGCATACCGAAGTCCTAATGGAAAGCGTTTCATCATTATCAACAATTGCAAGTCTGATCCAAAACGATTTTGTTTGTTTCTAAGCCCGTGTAACGAGTCCACAGACGAAGCGATTGTTTAATTTCTAACAATATACATTTAACTTGATTAAAAGTAATAAATACTTTCTAACAAAATACAGAAGTCCTGATAAAAATTATTTTATTATTTGTTGTAGACTACACGTATCAGTTAAAACCATTCCATCTTTTCTAATAATGTAGGAATGTCCTAATTAAAGTTATCGTGTAATTATACAATAACAATGTTCGTATGTTTGAATTAACGTCGTTGTATCATTTCCAACAGTAATCGCATATTGTAATTAAAATCGCTGTATTATTTCATACTAGCGAAAATAACCGGCTTCGCACGGGTTATCAGGTTGATATATTTAGCAAGTACATAAAATTTATCATGGAAGTAAAAATATAGATCCTATTTCAAATATAAATCGTTTTTGAATTAAGGTATTTTCTGTTCTATCATCAGTGTTTTTTAATAAAAGACAAAGTTCTTTAACAAACGGAGACTTACATTAAGGAAACAACAAATATCATTCCAGTTTTGTTGTCTGTACATTTCATTTTATACTTTCAGTACTACATAGAGCATCAACTGAATTAGGTTCTATTTTTGTTGCTTTAACATGACACAAAAGCCATTGTTGGAACACATTGTAACTAAAAGGCACTGATTTTTATTTAAATATCTATAATACGTAGCACAAGGAATCACTTATTTTCTAGATTTTTTTTAACTATCTTACTTCATGAAAAAGATGCACACGAACGTAGAAAAATAATAATATCCAGGTGCAAACTTCATCAGAGTCTACATAGTATGGGTGTAAAATTCCAGGTTTTAGGTTCTTTCCTCTTAGAGTTATAGTGGTCATAGATACACAGACACGCACTCGTGTGTCTGTCTGTCAGTCTGTGGTTTCTATTTGTAATATGAGGAACCATTTATTTTTTATATAATTTGTCTTCAATTTGTCTCATTAAAAATATACGCATACGTGCTCGCATGTAAATAAGTAATAATACCCAGGTGCACAACCTCAGAACTCATTTAGTATGGGTGCAAAATTTTACGTTTCTAGGTTCTTTTCTCTGGTAGATATGGCAGGCATATTTCTATATTGTTTTTCGCATATAAAACATGAGCACGCACACGCTCGCACTCTCATAGATAAGTAATGATACCCAGATACACACCCTCAGAGTTCACATAGTATGAAAACAAAATTTCTGATTTCTATGTTCTTTGCTCTTGGTGCTATGGTGGTCACATATATTTTCCTATGTAGTTTTTCAGTAGCTAGCATCACATAAAAAGATGAGCTCGCGCACGCACGTGGATAAGAAATAATACCCAGGTGTACACGTCCTTTTATTATTATAGAATATCCTCTAATTTAAAAAGCTTCAACATGTCTTGGTGGTTAAAACATTCGATAAGTATATGGGCCACAAGTTGGAATCTTTACGTCTAACCTGCTCCTCCTTTGAAACAAAGAGGTGCTATCATGTACGGATCAATTCCAATAGAAAGTTAGCGTTGAGTAGTGTTGAGTAGCAGCCTTACCTCTAGTCTATCTCTTTTAAATTAGGGATGACTAGAGCAGATAAGCACAAGTAGGTTTGCTCGAAATTCAACAAACAAATTAAAATATTTTATAACAACGTACGCATGTTCAAATAGAAATTACTGCATCATTTAATAACTTTCTTAATATTTCCGAATGATAATCATTCTACCATTACTGACAATGTATGTACACTTAAACAAAACACAGCATGTTATTCATAATGTCATAACTGAACTCAATGTATTATTTCAAACAGTGTACCTGAATTTTAACTAGCTGATTATATTAATTTTATAATGAAACATATCACATAACAGAATTGTGTCAATTCCAACAACGTACACAGTTTTACGTTAAAATACAAACTGTAACTGACAGAATGGAACACCTAGAAGTTAGAGGCATTTCCTAATATAGATAACTATTATTTTAATGGTGTATTTATTATGTAATTTAGATTATTCTATCACATTTCAATAGTATATTCATTTCTGTAAATATGTTGTTGTTTATAATTAAACACAAAGCTACACAATGGGCTGTCTATGTAAGTCTGCAGACATTGCGCTGTGCTACGACGGGGGGAATGTTAGTATGCTAAGTTTCTCATTTAAAATAATCATATTTTGTTTTAAGATATTTGTATTTTATTAAACTTTGTCATATTGAATACCTGTAATACTTTTTGACGTTGTTTAATAAACTTAACACTTAACTTTTAGTATGAGATTGAGGCGATAAATATTCAGCAGTTTAATAGCTTATATGTATTCAATAACCTTGTGGTCCAGAAAATTATCACCAAATACAGATAATATATTCTCTACTAACACAAGTTGCGCATGCAAGTGTTGCTTAATTACGTATAAAGACCTGATAGCCAATGTTTCAAAAACGTAGGCTTGTTTACTGCTGTGTCCGTTATTTCGAATTTTTTCTAATATAGTATAACAAGTAACAGACTGATGCTTATGAGCGATTAATTTGTAATTATAAGCGTTCATAAACTATATATCAAAAACATATAAAAATTTATAGAAAATATTTGTTTCCATGTTTTCAATCTACATTTATGTGAAATAGTAGGAACAAAAACTGATTTTATATTGTATTAGAAATATATGCTTTGATTAAAGTAACTCATTTATATATCATTATCTGTGGTTGGTGGGTGTATTTTATTATAGCAAAGCCACATCGGGCTATCTGCTGATTCCATCGAAGGAAATCGAACCCCTGATTTTAGCGTTATAAGTCCGTACACGTACCGCTGTACCAGTGTGATACTGTGGTAGGTTAACAATAAATTTATAGACTTATAGCGCTAAAATTCGGGTTTCGATTTAGAGGCAAACTGGCCACTGGTCCTGTCCAATGGGAAAATTTTGTTACCGAGCAGCTTTCTCTGGCAATTCTAGTTTGACTGTTTACCGACTTACAATATTACAAGTGTTCGATTCTCAGTGATTAACACAGCATACAGCCCAATGTGGTTTTGATCTAAAACATACACAAGCCTATCAATTTTATGATAAAAAGAGCATTTTGTTATTAAAATACCACAGACACACCAATTACAGTTTTATAAAAAAACGACTGGATAGATTTACGTATTTTAGACACAATAAATAAGATCTAAACTCTAAAATGATAGGAATTATTTTTTTTAAAAATTGTAAATCGTTTCACAACAAGACTTCCCAAAACTGACAAGTAAAATATTATATAATTTTCTTTTTCAAGCACAAATAGCTAATCGTATAGAAAGTGTGCACTAAACTTCATGCTATTTAGTTAACATTTTAAGTTTGTAAACAAACACACAAAAGCGTAGCACAGCGATGTCTAAGTGCTTATAACGCCAAAAATCATGTTTCGACGTTAGTGGTGGGCAAAAAACGGATAAACAATCGTGTAGCATTGTATTTAAAAACAAATAAACAAACAAAATACGAAGTGGCGTTGGTAGTCGGTAAAACACAGAAATGCGTGACCTTATTTCACAATAGCTAGTGAACGATAGAGTTCATAGATGTCAATAAACTTCAACTTGAATACGTTCGTAAGTGACATTTTGTTTTTAGTCTTGTGTCTGAATACAAACAATCAGGATAAAGTGATTGTACATAGTTTTAGAAAAGTTGTAACTTGACACGTAGTAAATAGTAAGTAGTGCCTTCTTGTTGTTATATATCAGATATATAACATATTGTATATGTTAATGGAGAGACTACACTAAAACGATTGTGTTTATTGTTGCAGTATATTTCATCACATCCAGTCATGCTCTCTCTGGTTATCGTGAATCTTGACAATAGCTCTGCAGTGTAGTTTCCATTCCAAAAGTTTCTCATAAAGCTGTTATGTGAAAAGCACATTGCTACCCGTACGAGTCTTTCGTAACCCTTTTAATATACGAAGACAACGGTTTCCAAGTGTCTTTTTCTATTGTCCCGATCGCACAGATACCCATAGATGCTGTGGCGAGCGAGTTGGTCAGTGTGTCTTTGTATGAAGTAGCATGGATGCTATTGCATTTTCTAGCTACTTGAGATATGCGACAGTTGAACGAATATGTCGTGAAGGAATCTTTTTCAGACAAAGTTTATGACACTTAATGTTGTGTGGGGCACGTGAATGGCTTTTGCCCCTAATCTTTTAGTTCATGAGGTCTCATCTATTTCAAAATACCACATGTTTCTTACTGTGATTAAGGTACGATTTGTTGTAGATCTTTTCCTGAATGGTCCGGTTCCCCAATGTGATATTTTTTTTTCACCGTCAGTGTACGAAGTTATATCCATCACTATTTTGAAGATTTTAAATCCTCAATCTGAACATATCTTTATGATCTGAGTGTATTAAAGTTTAGCGTCAATAAGGGCTGTTACACACCATTCCCAAAAAGAGATCAGTTTTTGATGGCGTTACAGTACCTAGATAACAAAACAATGTCAATATAGCCCTGATATAATTCATTGGTTGGTTTGGTGTTTTATGGCGCAAAGCAACTAGGCTATCTGCGCCGATATACTTCGTTCTACCACGACTTTATGTCAAATGTTTGTCACATAACTTATGATTTGCATATTCAAAATCGTTTGAACATAATAAAATTGAGGAAAACAATGACAGTATTACATATCACGTAGATAAATTTATTACCACCATGGTTTGCCTGTAAAGGAATCGTCATGTGCAGATTGAAACAAATATTTCAATATAACATACTCTGTAGCTCTGCTTCTGGTTTGTGCATGCAATGAAATGGTTGTGTAGATTCTCGTTCGTATTTCTTGTCCTGATTAAATGACCACTTATGAAGGATGTGACTAAAGGTATCAAGAACATAAATTAACAAAATCAGTCTGAGGCTTTCGGTGGTTTCACCACGTGAAGGATTTCAGTGTTTGTCTTGACAGGAGGTAGGATTTGTTGGATTGAATATAGTGTTTTAAGCCGGGCATTTTTTTTAAAATAAAATCTCTACCATGCCTAATTATGACATTCTAAAACATGTTCTTACTTAAACCAGTTTCACCTATATGAGCGCTTACGTACACAAAACCTGGTATCAGGTCTTTCGTGTTAAGTACAGAAGATTTTAAAGGATGTAATACAAAAAATCTTTCTAAACGTCGTCCTCTACAGTTGTGTTTTTTACACTAGGTAGTTGTTATCCATTTCAGTTTATTCGTCATGAATATTCTGCCTAAACAGTTTATCCAACAACTTTGTAAGTTGTTTGAGTTTGACTTTTACTGTCATGGCAAAAGTGATACAATGAAAAATAGCCCTAAGACTTGTTTTCTTTTATATTAAACACAAAGCCACACGATGAGTTATTTAAAAATGAAAATGTTTATACATGAAAGTCAGTAAGTAACTAATAAACAACTGTAGCGTAGAAAGTGGTGTTAACACGTGTAAATCTCTCTCTGTGATAAATGTTACAATGAATATATTCTCTTACTAAAGACATATAGAATGTAAACTGCATACAACAGCCGTGGGGAAACAAACACGAGGTAATATTTCACCTGCGTTTAAATATTGTCTGTAACGTTTTTGAATAAATAACTTTATGGCTGAAAAGTTATTTGGTACAGTCTCCGTGGCGATTCTCTAAGATTTAAATTTAATACACACTGGGAAACAACGTACGTCTTTTCTGTCGTCTAGCAACACGGAGTTGCAAGCGTGTTGATCGAGCTAAAATAATGAAATACAAATATCGAAGTGTAGGAGGTGCACGTGGACTCGTGAAGATGCGTTTGTTTTATTTTTTGTATAAAATACAGTTTAATGTGCTTGTTACTGGTACGTTAAAACAAATAAACAAACAGTGATAACTTGGAAAATATACCAGTCTGTTGAACATATCGTAGAAATAGAATAATTTGTTCACTTGTTTGTTTGTTTTAACGCAAAATCTATATAATAGACCAGCTACACTTTATCTGGTATCGTGAATCGAATCCTCGGAGTTTAGTGCTGTGCATCCGTAAACTTACTTCGTACGGCTCGGCATGGCCAGGTTGTTAAAGCGCTCAACTCGTAATCCGAGAGTCGCGGGTTCGAATCCCCGTTACACCAAACATGCTCACCCTTTCAGCCGGTCAATCCCACTATTCGTTGGTAAGAGATGGCGGGGGGTGATGATGAATAGCTACCTTCCCTCTAGTCTTACACTGCTAATTTAGGGACGGCTAGCGCAGATAACCCTCGTGTAGTTTTGTACGAAATGAAAACCCAACCTTGTTGTTAACAATAAAGCTACAAAAGAGACTATCTGTGCAATGTTATTCATTGTCAACTTATAAGCATAACGTTATTGTATTTTATGAAAGTCTCATAATTAAAGAGCATTTAGCGTCACGTGATATTAGTTTGATCAATTAACATAAATAATGGTGCTTCACACGTGTTTACCGAGTATATGCGAGTGATGATAAGAAATTGCTAATCTAGTTTCCATGACGGTGTCGTAAAGTATGTGTGCTTCATACAGCAAAGCCACACGGACTACCTGCTATGTCCACCGAAAGGAATCGGACATCTGATTTTAGCATTGTAAATCCGAAGATTTACCGCTGTTCCACCGTGGGATGACAACAAGGAAAGATAACGTAGGCATAATTTTGAGTTTCTATTCGATTATATAGTTTATGATATATGTATATAACTTTTCACCTCACTGGAATTCTGAAGCTTAATAACAACTTTACCCTTAATATATACAATAATACCTCGGATATTGACCCACACACAAACATGGATGTGTAGTAAGCACAAATGTCTCAATAACCAGTTTTTTCTCAGCGCGACAATGATCGTCTCGTATATAACCCACTCTTCATGATCGACCAGACCGTAGTATTGTGCCGTTATATAGAGATATATAATAAAGCATTCTGCATGTACAAAAACAGCTAAGTTAGAGTGTATGGGTCAGCCATATAAAAAAATAATGTGATATCAAACAAGAGCTGAATTATATAAAGGGGCAAATCCTGTAAAGATGCAATTTCAAAGCGGGTACTTAAAGAAAAGTAACAGGAAACTTTGTCAAATTCTAGTAATTTTTATTTATTATCAAAATCTAATTTGTTATCACAGTTCCATAAAACCAGATTTGAGATCTCAACAGAATACACTCACATTAGACCACCGTGATAGATAAATTACTTAGAGGTCAATGATAACAGTAGAACCTTTTTAATGTCACTTCTTAATACCTACAATTTTGATATCATATCTCGAGGATCAAACAGGATGGATTATTTACCTTTACTGTTATCAAATGATAAAGAGAATGGGATTGTTTACTTAGCCATTTTGCCTATCATTAACAATTTAATACATGTTTGTTTTACTAATGGACAGTAGTACTAGGAGATGCTTTTTTAAAAATTATATTTATCTTGCAACTTAACTGAAAGAGGGCTGCTTGTAGAGCCACATAAAATTTACGAGCTCAGCGTTATTTTTTAATTTTTAAATTTCAAATTCCCAAAACCTATTTTTTCAACTTCGAAATAAACAACAAAATGGGCAAATAATTACTATAAAACAAAACTATAAAAAAATTTAATGGAGAGACAAAAGTGTGAGTTTATTAGTATCAGCTGTACCAAAGCCGTGCACAGATTTTCATGGAATATGTTGAAAGTTTTGAGCTAAACCGACATTTTGTCAGCATATTTCCTTAAACACTAATTACATTTCTGAAAGTTCTCCAATATTCTGTTACATTACAATATGCTAATGATGAAAAAAACAGTCACTATTTTCTCTTTCTATTTTTGTTTTTCTTACAAATTAAATGATATCTTTATAAACCTCGAAGAATAATGCACTGGAACATATTATGTAGCAACTGTAGAGTTAGTAATTTAACTCACGTGGAGCTCCAGTGTTAAAATACGTTGTGCAGGAGTTGAAGACTAGTATGTTCGTTTTTTGAATTTCGCACAAAGCTACTCAAAGGCTATCTGCGCTGGCCATCCCTAATTTAGCAGTGTAAGACTAGAGGGAAGGCAGCTAGTCATCACCACCCACCGCCAACTCTTGGGCTACTCTTTTACCAACGAATAGTGGGATTGACCGCACATAATAACGCCCCCACGGCTGAAAGGGCGAACATGTTTGGCGCGACGGGGATGCGAACCGCGACCCTCAGATTATGAGTCACACGCCTTAACACGCTTGGCCATGCCTGGCCTCAAAGACTAGTCACGACTGCGCTTCATGTTTGTCTTAGTTTTAGAACGTATTTTGCTAAGAATTATTTCCATTGCGTAATATAGTTTTTGTTGTTTTTTTTCTGTAAACACGCGCACTTACAAGATATCAAAGTTGCACGCAATGCCATTTTAAAGAGATCTTAAACATGAATGAAGTTCTACGTATTAGTAACAATGTACCAATTAAATCATTTTAATGTAAACCAGTATTGTAACTACTATTACATTTATATTCCTGAAGGACCGCATATATAACGTAATCTTGCATAGGGATGCGGTCTTTGAATTTCATGGTTTTGCAACCTTTACATCATATACATCTGTAAACGTTACACTCTATGTACTGTTATGGATCAATGAAAGGACACTTTCTAATATAATATTTTAAGTGAAAAGATATTCTGGAATAGTGACTTGAAGTTAGGAACCCTGTGCAACAGAGTCAGTGCTCTGCACATAAGCTTTCCAAGAGCTCAAATAAGCTTTACACATGATATCTTAAATCCCGACCTAAAAACTGAAAGTTAAATTTGGTTTTGTGAAACACCGAGCTCTTACTGTTTTGAAATTTAAATGAAAATTTTATATTTTTCGTATCGTCTAAGAAACTGAAAGCCTTTGCACATATTTATTTGTTCAGGTGATATATTAATATATAAGATCGTACATTCTAATTATACACAAACAGGTTCCAGAAAGTTGCTAAGTAATTTGAAATAATATTGTTATGTATACACGATTGTACCAGTTTCATTTTAATGCGAATGTAAAATTTATTTATTTTTAGAAGCGGTAATTTATCGCAAGTTTGTTTACGTAACTGTTTATTAATCATACATTGTATAGTTCGATAGTTATGAACTGGTGATTTTTATATTATTGCACTATGTTACAAGAACATTTTGAATTGTTCTCATTATTTTAATCCAGTATTATTGCAATGTAATATCGAGTTGTATGTTGAGCATTCTTGACGTTCGTCGGGGTCTAAATACGCATCTAAAATATAGTTCGATAGATAGATCACAATTGAATGTTTGTGAATTTAGCCATAGATAGCGTATAGTGGTGGTTGTTAAAGAGAAGTTATCAAAGATTGTATGATAATAATAGAGTAAAGAAGGAATACTTTGTCTTGTCAAATTGTTTTCTAGAGTATTTAAGCCAGCCTATGTGGACTTTGACAACAAAAGAAAGAGACAATTATTTAAAATTCTGGATACAAATGTGATAACCAACACTGTAATAAATATTTGTATATATGTTTGATTTGTTTTAATATATTATTTTAAAACAAGTGGATTATGTGCTGTTTGCTTATTGTTGAGATTTTTCCCCAACAAGTAACAGATGCCTATTGTAAGGAATCCGGCATATACGAAAATGTGACAAATATACACTTCATTTCCGTTTAACAAAGAGTCAAAATACTCCCGAGAGTCATTTTTATTGATGACTCACTACCTCAAAGTGTTGAACTCCCGTTGGACCAAGGAGTTTTGATCCTTGAACACTCGGATTCACAGTTCAGGCATGTCAACGATAAGTCTTAAGTGTACATAAGTAAAAATATGTAAAGGCTATAAATAATACTAGATATATTGTTATACCAATTTGGTGTTTAAAACTGGTGGCTTACTCGTTAACCCTGAAATACTAAATCCAAATCATTGGGGATTCAAATATCTAAATTGATAATTTTCATCTAGAATAAAATACTTTAAATTACCATGTTTTCTTTGTAGTTAAGCTCAAGCCTTCTCAATGGGTTACCTGTGCTCTGCTCATCACAGGTATATAAGTCCAGTTTCTGGCGTTGTAATTCTGCAAACATACCGCTGTACTACTGGGGGGCTACTTTTTTAACATGTAATAAGACGTGTTCTTTCAAACTAACGTTATTTTGGCTAAATCAAACTGTTCTTCAGATTACAAGAACACATAAATGTTTATAATATATATATATATCATTTGGTCTTTAATAGATTTTAATACTAGGAACATATTAGCTTAAGTAATGAAAAGTAATACATTTGGTTAGGTTCCTTGAGTATTTCAATAAGAGGAGCATATAACCAAAATATTAAAATATTTACTAGATTTCGAAAAATTGATCATTTAATATGAAGAATAGAAATAATACAACTGATCGAATGTTTAGTTGCTTTGAAACGTAAGCTATGTCAGCTAAAACATGTAAAATATTTATAAGTTGGTGAAATGGCATATTTCAAGAAGTGTGCTATGTGTGCGGTAGTAATGGACAATGTTTACAACTAGCTGGGGTCTTAATATGTTTAATATGTTCTTCATCAAAGGCCTTTGATAAGTTGTTTGTTTGTTTTATTTCTGAATTTCGTGCAAGGTCAGTAGATGGCTATCTGTGGTAGCCGTCCCTACTTTAGCAGGAATAAACTAGAGGGAAGGCAGCTATTCGACACCACCTATAGCGAACTTTTGAACTACCCTTTAACCAACGAATATTTGGATTGACCTTCACAATATAACGCCTACACGGCTGAAAGGGCGAATAGGTTTGGAGATGTAGATTAAACTCGCAACCAACAGGTTGTGAGTCGAGCGTCCCAACCACTAGGCCATGCTAGGCACATCCTTGATGAAAAAAAGTCTACCTTTCTAAAACACTTGAGCTATAGGATTTTATATGTTTGTAACTAATTGACTTTTTAAACCTACATGTTTTCTTAACTATTGCAATTGGAAATATATCCAGCAAACAGGGTTCTTATTAAATCTCAATATGTGGACTATATCAGAATAAGCAATGGAAAATATTCGTGTGGTTGAGTGTTTAGATGTTAGGAAGCGGATTATGTGGTCATTATATAATTATGCGCACACAGCATATCCATTGTGGCGGTAGTTTCACTTAGTCCATTGTTGTGTGAGCATACTTAAAGATTATATGTAGAAGGTAAGTCATTCATTATAAAGATAGTCACAGACTGATAATATTTGAGATGGGAGGCACATGCCTTGTACGGGTATGCAAAGATTCTGATTATGGAAGGTAAACATAGCCGCAAAAATGCTTTAATTTTTACTGTGTGTGTTTTTGTTATAGCAAACATTTGGCAATCTGTTACGTCCACCGATGGGAATCGAATCCCTGATTTTATCATTGCAAACCCGAAGAATTACCGCTGTCCCAGCGGGTGGCAATACCTGCTGAACGACACGTTTGTATAAAATGTTTTATAAACAGAAATATAATTAAATCAATTACAATAATTCAATTTAACATTTTACAGATGTAACCCAACATTTAAACATCTTTTTGAAACTCGTAAGATGCCATCTATCTTATAATTGCTAATTAAAACAACATATAAAACAAATTAAAAGTTGAAGTCCATCAAATAACTTGCTTTTAGTTTCGCAGTGAAATAAGAGTAAAGACGTAATGACTGTTAACATAATGATTAACTGATTAAAAGCAGACATAATATGATACTGTGACGAAACTTGCATCATTGTTAAACAACAAGCGTTATTTAAACTGTTGAAAGAAATATTTTTGTTTTTTTTTGTTTTTCAAAGGCCCGACATTGCCAAGTGTGTTAAGGCGTAAGACTCGTGATCTGAGGGTCACGGTGTGAATCCTCGTCACATCAAATATGCTTGCCCTTTCATCTGTGGGGGCATTATAATGTTACGGTCAATCCCACTATGCGTTGGTAAAAGAATAGTTTAAGAGTTAGCAGTGGACGGTGATGACTAGCTGCCTTCCCTCTAGTCTTACACTGCTAAATTAGGGACGATTAGCGCAGATAGCCCGCGAGTAGCTTTACGCGAAATTCAAAACACTTGTTTTTTAAACAAAAGCTTCCTAGTACGGCGATTCCTTATCTACTCGAAGTATTTGAGAAATGTTAAGAAAAAATAACAGAATCTGGTTGGACTTTATTTCCAAAAATTATAGATATGCATTCCTCGAAATTCCTTCAGGTGCTTATGATATACGATCCTAGGTGTTGAAAGTAGAGCATCCTCGAAAGACGAATAATGTAGAAACATTAATATAAAGAGAAAAAGAAATTCTGCATCAAAACCCCAATAAATGTTTTAAATAAATCATTTTTATAGGAAGAGGCATTCAGATTGTTCACGGATATGGCATATAAAGAATATCCATGGTGATAAACCAATGATCTCAGGGGAAGGAAAAGTTAAAGATTCCTTACGTGTGACAAGCACTATAGCGAGAACGTCAACAGATAGAAGATATATACGTCATTTGGAAAGACTAAAAAGAGTATTTTCAAAAGATAACATGAATACAGATTGTTTAAAATTTCAGAAAAGCTCTAAAACAATCAGAATACTATCAACTGAAGCAAATTCACGATATTAATGAAAAACAGACAACATAGCCATAAATGGATGGACTAAAGAGCCTCTATTGATGAATAAACATGCGACATCTTTAGAGATGGAGTAAATCTATTTATTCATGCTTTAACACAGAACGGAAGAAGTTTCGTCAGACGGCGTTTATAACATTCTTTTAAATAAATAAATAAATATAATTTTAGTGAAAGATAAAGGCAAATATTTCAGGAGAGTGAATTAGTCAGTCAGTATTCCAAAGAATTTGTTTTGTTTTGAATTTCGCGCAAAGCCACTCAAAGGCTATCTGCGCTGGCTATCCCTAATTTAGCAGTGTAAGACTAGAAGGAAAGCAGCTAGTCATCACCACCGACCGCCAACTCTTGGGCTACTCTTTTACCAGCGAATAGTGGTATTGACCGTCACATTATAACGCCCCCACGGCTGAAAGGGCGAGCCTGTTTGGTGCGACCGGAATTCGAACCCGCGACCCTCGGATTACGAGTCGAACGCGTTTACACACTTGGCCATACCGGGCCATTCCAAAGAAAGAAAGGTACATAAAATCACTTGATGGCCTGGCATTGCCTTGTGGTTAGTGTACTCGACTTGCAATTTGAGGATTAATGGTTCGAGCCTCGTCATTGATCACGCTCGCTCTTTGAAACATGGAGCATTTATAATGTAACTGTTAATCATACTTTTCTTTGGTAAAGAATAGTCCAAGAGCTGACGGTGGGTAATGTTGACTATCTGTTTCCTCTGTTGTATACCACTTATACAAGAGGGATAGCTGACACATACGACTCTTCAGTAGTTTTGCGCGAAATCTAACAAAAACAATAAAAACTTTCCTAAAGTTCATAAAGATAATTGCAACAAATCAAATAAATACAAGAGCTTCACAAGAGACGTCGTGATTAAAAATAATAGAGCTTTCAGTGAAAATAATAAATTCATCATTTTTAAGAGAAGCAAAGTGCCAAAATTTTAACTGAACAAGATCTGTGTTTGTTTGTTTAGATTTAAGCACAAAGCTACACACAATGGGCTATTTGTGCTTTGCCCACAATGGGTATCGAAACTCGGTTTTTGGCAGTGGGAATCTGCAGACATACCGTTGTGTCACTAGAGGGCTAAAAGAATATTAAAGGAAAACTCAGCTATTACAGAATTACATAATATTCAAGAAATAAACAGCCAGAATATCAAAGGATAGAGTGAGAATTAATCTTAAGAAAGTCTTTGAATGACATAATGGTATGTCTGTGGACTCACACCGCTAGAAACCGGTTTCAATATCCTTGGTGGACAGAGCACAGATAACCCATTGTGCAGCTTTGTACTTAATTCCAAACATATAATCTTAAGAAGTATAGAAAATATAGCTCTCAACCCATTGTCGAAATACAGAATCTTTATTAGAAACTAATAGCGATATAGTGAATGTCTAGTCTTCATTAGGAACTAATATACTGAACAGAAAATCTTCATCAGGAAGTAATGGAATGAAGAGGGAGTCTTCATTAGGAACTAATAGCGTGAATAGAGAAACTTCATTACATGCTAATATAGTGAACAGAGAATCTTTATCAGGAAAGAATGGAGTGGAGAGAGAATCTTCATTGAGAAGTAAAACAGAGATGGAGTGAATAGAGAAACTTCATTGGGAACTAATGTGGTAAATAGAGAGCCTTCATTAGAAACGAACAGAGTGAGTATAGTAACCTCATTATGAACCAGCAGAGACGAGTAATTTCAATAGACTGAACAAATACGTTTACATTACCTACTGACGGAGAACGAGGATTTCAACAGATAATGCGAATTACAACATTCAACTGTACACAAACACTTAGGTGTTTCCATGGAAGTAAAGCCAAGACAATCGAACTACCAAGAAATTGTAAAACTATAAAATCTTCATTTTAAGCAGATGTAATGAAAAAAAGAAAACAACATTCATTCAGTTACAATATTGCTGGATGGAAAAGTTTACTTTATTTAAATACATTGATAATTATTACTAAAAGTGTGGATTGAATTTTTTCCAAACAAGCCATATTTAAAGAATTCAAGAAATAATCTGAAAAGTTTGTTTGTTGGTTTGTTTTGAATTTCGCGCAAAGTTACTCGAGGGCTATCTTCGCTAGCCGTCCCAAATTTAGTAGTGTAAGACTAGAGGGAAGACAGCTAGTCATCACCATCCACCGCCAACTCTTGGGCTACTCTTTAACCAACGAATAGTGGGATTGACCGTCACATTATAACGCTCCCACGGCTGAAAGGGCGGGCATGTTTGGTGCGACCTGGATTCGAACCCGCGACCCTCGGATTACAAGTCGAACACCTTAACACGCTTGGCTATGCCGGACCCAATTTGAAGAGTAAGTATCTTACTTTGCACAGGGACACTTATCATACAGTGTCCATGTACGTAGGTTTTCTCTTGTCAAAGTAACATAAGTGTTATATTACATATGTAAAAAGCGGCTGGTATGTATAAAGAAAGCACTATGTAAAGGAGCGAACAACGTTTTGACCTTCTTCGGTTATCGTCAGGTTCACAAAGTAAGAAAGAGGTAACTGACCGATAGATGACCACATGTTTAAAGGCGGTTTTCTAATTATACACCTGGAAATCAGTAAAATGAAGGAAAAACAACTTAGTGACAGAAGTGTATTTCTTCTTTTTTACATGAAAAGATAGCACAGAGTAAAATGTCCCTAATTACAGCAGTATTTAAACTAGTTTTTAATAAAAGCGACTAATCACTGAAACAGCGATGAATTTATGAACTTACAACATTAAAATCCGGGGTTAATGTGTAACCATAACCTATTAATCTTCGATGATCCACTTTAAGATAGTTTTTTTCTGTTTGTTTTGTAATTTTATTTTTGCACAAAGTTACACAACAACTGTCTGCATATGTTCGCCTCTAATTCTCAAGTGATAGACTTGAGGGAAGGCAGCTGGTCAACAGTGCCCACCAACAACTCTAGGGCAACTCTAGTCTGACTGAGCTCATGGATTTGATTGTTATTTTTATTATGCATACACGTCTCCAAAGTGTGCTGTTGAGGCAACGGAATGCAAAATTCAAACTCTAAGATTCCCGTCTGAGCATGCTAACTATTAGGAACCCGAGTTTGATCGCTAATGTGAAACTATAACCAATGACGCTGGATTTAAACCTATCAAACTATTACCGTCTTTACGATACGTTTTATCTTTAATTTGCAGTTATGGACAATTATCTGCGCATAAACTCAATATATTAAATCCCTACTATATTCTTCATGACGTGCTGCACGAATAGTTGCCAACTCTACTTACCAATTTTTTACTCTGTTATAAAAAAAGGGTAAATACACAATACCATGTAATTTACAGTAAACTGTAAATCCACACTGAATTTGCTATTGTTCCATTAGTGTATATTTACATTTTATTCTGTTACGTTATTCATGACACGTTTGTCACAACAATAAAGTTGTCGACAATTAGTGCCAATAAAATCAACCGATTAAATTTCGATTGCCCTCTTTATGATATGTTTGTCACTAATGCGTAATTATGACCAATTACAGTTGCATATAAATTTAATATATAGTAATCCCCAAATGCTCAACGTTTAAAAGGTTCACATAATATGCAGGTTTATTGTCTTGTTCGTAAAGTACTGGTGAAACAGTCGTGTTAACGTTTAACATCTGCATTGTTACCGTTCAGTTTCCATGGTTGTAGAGGTTTAATCAACACTTGTTTAAAGTGTTACAACCTCACCGAGGAAGCCTATGACGAGAAAGTTGACATATAGTATTACCTACTCGAACAAGTTAAAATGTTCTGGAACTTTACGCTTGCCTCAGACTTTCGAAAAATCAGCAATGTAAATGCATGAACTGTAAGACATTGCGAGGAAACAATGAGTCTTCAGGAATAGCTACAGTATCTAAAAATTGTTTTTGTAGACAGAAACAAAGAAATCAAGCATAAATATTGTAATAAATTATTAGTGAAAGTTGTTACGAGCCTCCGATTTATTAGGTGACGTATTACGATTGCAAATACAAGGAAATTTGAGTATGAATTTACAAGTTAATTGAATGTTGATATGTATCAATTTTATATTTGCCAACAAAACTGACGTACATAATTTTATTTCTTAACACAATTATATTTTAATGGACAAACAATAATACCATATGTAATAACGGTTATTAAAAACAGTTATTGCAATTAATAATTTATATACGAAAGTTTTACAAACTTCCAAATAATAGTGAGTTTTTATTCAGTCTGGAACTGAATATTTTATCGACGGTTCAAGACGAACGAATTAAGTCTATGTTGATATCAATACAGTTCACTTTACAGTTAAGCTATTTCTCTCTTCTCACAAATGAGTTTTTACACACGATGGAACGTAATGTCCTCGTAAAAATATTAATGTCCGAAGCTAATTCACTGAAGATAAACGGTTTGTAATGTTCGAAATCTATAAACAATTTTGGTTGAATATCTGTAGTTTTCCGATTTATAAGCGTTTATCACAGTTGTACTGGTTGTAGCAAACCAGCAATGCAAACTGTCTCTTCTCGTGTTGCGAAGGCTACCTTTTATAATGACTACGCGATGTTCTCGAAAGCTCAGTTGGCAATAATACTGGCAATCTATAGATAGTATGTTACATACATACATAATCCACTGTTGATTCTTACATTCGAGAATCTTCTACAAATTTAGAGAAGAGTCAGGACTTTCGCAATACACGTTTAACAATACAAATTACATGCATTTCTAAATATAAATTAAACAGAAACAAACATAGATATTAAAGTAAATATATAATAATAAATCCATTACAAAGTAAAGAAGAATATATAACAATATTTTAATCATGAAATATTTGCTATAGACAGCGCCGCCGAGGTCTTTCGTCAGATACTAAGGCTCATCAGGCCAACTAGGATACGGTAGATACAATGGTAGTTGTGACGCTATTTATTATTACCAAGGCGCACGAACAACAACTGTTGTGGTGTAAACTAGATTAAGTTAGTGAAATGTACTATTTGTCTCTTAACAGTACAGCAATGGTACGTTTGCGGACTTACAACGCTAGAAACCAGTTTTCGAAACCCGAGATAAACAGAGGACAAATAGCCAACTGTGTAGCTTTGTGATTAGCTACCAACAAAACAAAGTGTAATTTTTATTGCGCAGTATCATACCCATAGCAATCAGACTTCTTTTGACATAGACCAATACTTGAATTTTGACTTAGTTACAAATTTACGAATTTAAAAAGTTGTATTAAGGTCGACGTTTTAATATACATCAAGAGTAACTTAATGTGGACTGTTTTGTCTAAATATTAACAAATGTGTTCAGAATACGTGTTTAAAGTTCAAGTTGAAAAAATTTATCAATCTCTAACGTAAAAAATTAAAAAAATACACGATTGGGATGTTTTATCCGTCTTTAAGCAACAAAACAAGGGTTCTATAAATCACCACACACACAACTACATTGAACCAAATTTAGTTGGGATACAGTAAAAAGTGCCACAGCTTCTAACACATTTATCAGAGTTTTCCTAAAATAGCATTTACAGAAATACTATCGTAATCACTCACTACATAGGAATAAAAAAATCACCGTATAAGTTTGTTTGTTTTTGAAACACGCTTGGCCATGCCGGGCCACACCGTATAAGACCCATGTATGGCCATATTTATTTAACATTGGTCATAACTTATATCTCTAAAGTTTTATCTTTACAATTGTTTAAAACTAAAAGTCATAAAACTTTTTTCAAAAAATATACTAAACAAGAATTACGTTGGAAACTATTAACAGTTTCCTTAAACAAGAATTTATGTTATTTCGTATATAATTTATTTCGGACGGGTCTCTGAATTTTGTACAATGTAAGTTATGTATTAAGATTTCAAGAACCGGAAATTTTAATTTTCACCTAGAAGTTAATTAAATGTCAATGTCTATCAAATTTATGATATTTGCTAACAAGATTGATACCCACAACTTTCTTTCTGAACACATAATGTATATTTTAACATGCAAATAATTATATAATTTATAATAACGGTTACTACAAATATTGGGTTGTATAGAATAATTTTACAAATTTACAAACTGTAGTGAATCATCTGTATGGTCTAGAACTTAATATTTTTTCGACGGTCGAGGTCCACGACGAGCCCCCCACTAGTACAGCGGTATGTCTCCGGATTTACAACGCTAAAATCAGGGGTTTGATTCCCCTCGGTGGGCTGAGCAGGTAGCCCTTTGTGGCTTTGCTATAAGAAAAACACGAAACACACACTCCACGACGAGCAAATTTATTCTAAGTTGATATTGTTACATCTCGACTAAGTTAGTCTCGTTGTTTTTCTCGGCTGGCTTCATGCCACTTATAAGCTGACTATTTACCGACGAAGATATTTAATGTCCTCCTAGAATTACTAACGTCTGAACTTAATTCACGGAAGTTGAATGGTTCGTAATGTTCGAAATCTAGAAACGTTCCTGGTCCAATTCTGTAGTTTTTCGATTAATAAGCGTTAATCACAATTATAGCTTCCGTAGCTTATAGTATACTGGCTGTAGCTGACAGATAAAAACTAATCAGAAATGCGCCAAGTAAGTGTGTGTTTCTCTTATATCTGATGTGTCCACGGCGGAGGACATCAAACAAGCGTTATATAAAAACTATTGAAAAAAAGATAATGAAGAATAATGTAAAAAACACACTTTAAAATGCGCTGAGTAAGAATTATGAAACCAAATTGTTCAAAAATATAATGAATAAAACTTATGTATAAAACTGTAAAAGATACACGGAATAATAAATACGTACAAAGTTATGTAAAAAATACGCCAAACAAAAATCTATACAAAACAGAAACTAATATACTAAATGATATGATTTCAGGTAACTTTATCTGTGCTATGATTTGTCCTTGATAAGTTATCATGAATCTTCAGCTATGATATGTTTTCATCTTTTAAACCGTCAAGATTATTTTACATTTTGCTTGAGCGTCTGTGTGAATAAGTTTATTCATTTTAGTATTTAGCGCTAACTATCCTTAATTAAGAAGCGAGAGACTAAAAAGAAGCCACCTAGTCAATATTGTCCACCGCTAACTCTTAAACTACTATTTTATGGACGAAAAGTGAGATTGACTGTTACCTTATAACGCCCCCACGACTGAAAAGGCGAGAAAGTTTGGTAACGGAATTTGAATTCGTAAGATACAAAGTGTAAGTCAAGCGCTTCGACCACCAAGCCATGTGAATATAAGTAGTAAGTTTGCACCATCAATATGTAACAGATGCAATTTCTTATTTAATAACTAGGTTTTTAGATTGATAGGTTTGATTTATAGTTTTAATGTCCAGCAACATTTACAGACAAAATAATTAGGTTTTATATGTTATTTGTTATTTGGAGGGTTTTAATTGGTCTCATTTAGTTCCTGCCATTAACGAATGTACCCACAGTAAAACTGAAAAATCGTGTTAGCAAGGCTAAATACAACAATTCACAGTATTTTGAATTTCTAAGCAATAAGAGGGGACGAGAAACAAGTGATATAACATCTTTCCAGGAAACCATCTTGCTAGTCTTGAGTGTGTTGTTTTATAGCAAAGCCACATAGGGCTATCTGCCGAGTCCACCAAATGGAATCGAACCCCTGATTATAGCCTTGTAAATTCATAGACTTACCACTGTACCACTTTTAGTCTTGAGAGAGTGTAATATAGATATTTCCGAAGACTGAGTTAAAATTGTCCTTATAATACACTTATTTTAAATAGCACGTAAATTAATAATAAAGATCTTCCTGAACAAAATTATTCCTCACAACAATACTTAAATCTACACATTATTTCAGAGAAACAGAAACTTAATGGACGTCAGTATTGTTGTATATTCCGCATGTTAAGAATAGTCTAATAATTGTCGTGTTTTCCCATGTTTTGATAACAAATATCGACCAGTTCTTAAAACTATTTTCTGATGGTCATTCTAATAACCTTTTTATAAGTCTTTGTTTTAGGGGAACGTTTATAGACTCTTACGTTATTTAAATAAAACTTGTTTTATAAATTTGTCTTGACAGTTTGTTTATTCTTATCAACGTCCAAACTACAAAATTGTTTTTGTACTGTTTTCTTCTTCTGAGGTTCACATATTAAATCATATTGAATATTTATGTTTTAACCTGATATGATATTTGTAACGGATTTATCATTTTATTGTTTTACCAATATTCAGATATTATTTGTTGATTTATAAAAGTGGGTTTTACTTATATTCAGATATTACTTGTTAATAATTTATGAAAGTGGTTTAGTTGTTTTTTGTTGTTGTTTTTTACCAGTTATCATACACTATCAAAACTCAATAGAAATTCATTTGCAGTTGGAATATCGAATTACTATGTGTTTTAATAACTTAATAAACTGCTGTTACGTCTTAAATACAGTTAAT